>NC_058375.1:24079642-24396785 GCF_018350175.1 Felis catus
TAAATACCCCAGCTCCCTCGCCCCTCTGATGAGCTCGCTTAGCTCTGGTTGCCCAGTGTGGTAGCTGGTGATAACATACCCTTCACTGGCGGCCTTCCCCTCCCTGTGGTGGGATTTCCCCCACTCTTCTGTTGGTGTTTCTTGCACTTTCTGAAAAACCGTGTACACTTAAATCCATGTTTCAGGGTCTGCTTCTGGGGGAAGCAGGTACTGTGTTAGAGAGAGGCTACTGGACCCAAGTGGCTTTTGGGCGCAAGAGCCGCCTCTTAGTGGCTGCTGTTCCCAAGGAAACCATGGACCGGGACCCATGGGAGGACCTTGTCTTTTTGACTGGGAAGGGCAAGACTCAGGGTTGGGCTGGTCAGCGTCTAGGCCTCAGCCGGCAAGAAAACCTAGAGGGTTCAGGGCGCTTCTCCTGGGGGCAGAGAGGACAACAGGTGAATCTGCTTCTGAAGAGTGCATGGCCTCAGGCCTGGGCCTGCTGGATGACAGGGATGGTCCAGATCAAAGACTTTCTGGACACAGTCCCCAGGGAAGACTGAGTGTCTTTGTTGGCAAGTACATAAACTTTCTTAAGGGGAAATGGGTCCAGGACTGTGGGGCCTCCATTTATGTTTCAAAAGAGCTAGATGGGGGACCTTCCAGGATCCTTTCCTCCTAGGGCTGCAAGAAAAGGATTTTTTTTTTTTTAATTTTTACTTATTTTTGAGAGAGAGACAGAGTGCGAGTGGGGGAGGGACAGAGAGAGAGGGAGACACAGAATGCGAAGCAGGCTCCAAGCTGTCAGCACAGAGCCCAGTGCAGGGCTTGAACCCACGAACCGTGAGATCATGGCCTGAGCTGAAGTCCAGCACTTAACCGACTGAGCCATCCAGGCACCCCTGGAAGAAAGGGACTATAAGCAGTCTTATTTTAGTAGTTGGGACACAACACAACTGAGAGGAAAGAGAGTGGGCTATAGAATGAGCAGACCTCCACTCCAATCCCTGTGTCGTCACTTGCTGGATGATGTAGACAGGTGACTTAACCTCTCTGAACTGCAGTTCGCTCACCTGTGATACCGGGATTACAACTGTATTACCTTATAGGATTCTTGTAAAGATTAAATTAAATATTGCTTATAAAGTACTTGGTGTAGGGACCCCTGGGTGGCTCAGTCGGTTAAGCGTCTGACTTGGGCTCTGGGCATGATTTCAGTTTGTGAGTTCGAGCCCCACGTCAGGCTCTGTGCTGACAGCTCAGACACTGGATCCCACTTCCTATGCTGTCTTTCCCTCTCTCCCTGTCCCTTCCTCCACTTGCACTCTGTCTCTGTCTCTCTCTCTCAAAAATAAATAAACATTTAAAAAAATTTTTAAGTGCTTGGCATAGTACCTGGTACATAAGTAGTAATCAATAGATCGTACCATAATTATTATATTTGCCACAAGCTTGCTTATAATAACGAAAAAGAATGGAAACAGCCTAAATGTCTACCAGGAAGGGATTGGTTAAATAAAGATATTACATCCATATATACAGCGGGTTTCTGTGCAGCCATTAAAAATTATGACGCAGATCTATACTTGTTAATGTGGAAAACTGTTCCTGTACAGAGGGTCCCCAACTTGCAACGGCTCGACTTTACGAGGCTGGGAAAGTGATATGCATTCAGTAGACAGCGTATTTCAGGTTTGAAATTTTGATCTCTTCCTAGGCTAGGGATACGCCGTACCATACTTTCCTGTGACGCTGGGCGGTGGCAGCACAGCTTCCAGCCACGCAATCAGGAAAGGGAATAACCAGCCCATTTACAACCATGCTGCGTCCGTACATCCATTCTGGTTTTCACCTTCAGTGCACCGTTCAATAAATTACATGAGATAGTCCACGCTTCGTTATAAAATAGGCCTTGTGTCAGAGGATGCCGCCCGACTGTAGGCTAAGTATGTGTTCTGAGCACATGTCAGGCGGACCAAGCTAGGCTATGATGTTCGTAGGTCAGGTACATTCAGTGCGTTTTCAACTGTACAATATTTTCAACTAACAGTGGTTTTTTTGGGATGTAGCGTCATCTTTTTAAAAAAAAAAAATTTATTTGGGGGGGGGGCGTGCCTAGGTGGTTCAGTTGGTTGAGCATCTGACTTCTGCTCAGGTCATGATCTCACAGATCATGAGTTCAAGCCCTGCTTGACTGTGCTGACAGCGCAGAGCCTGGAGCCTGCTTTGGATTCTGTGTCTCCCTCTCTCTCTCTCTGCCCCTCCCCCACTCACGCTCTCTTTCTCTCTCTCTCTCTGTCTCTGTCTCTCTCTTTCTCAAAAATAAATAAACATTGGGATGCTTGGGTGGCTCAGTAGGTTACATGTGCGACTTCGGCTCAGGTCATGATCTCATGGTTCGTGGGTTCGAGCCCCGTGTTGGGCTCTGTGCTGACAGCTCAGAGCCTGGAGCCTGCTTTGGATTCTGTGTCTCCCTCTCTCTCTGACCCTCCCCTGTTCATGCTCTGTCTCTTTCTGTCTCAAAAATAGATAAACGTTTGGATTCTGTGTCTTCCTCACTCTCTGCCCCTCCCCTGCTCTCTCTCTCTCTCTCTCTCTTTCTCAAAGATAAATAAACATTAAAAAATAGTTTAAAAATAAATAAAAATAAGGGCGCCTGGGTGGCTCAGTCGGTTAAGCATCCGACTTCAGCTCAGGTCATGATCTCATGGTCTGTGAGTTCGAGCCCTGCGTCGGGCTCTGTGCTGACAGCTCAGAGCCTGGAGCCTGTTTCGGATTCTGTGTCTCCCTCTCTCTCTGCCCCTCCCCTATTCATCCTCTGTCTCTCTCTGTCTCAAAAATAGATAAACGTTAAAAAAAAATTAAAAAATAAATAAATAAATAAAAATAAACATTTAAAAAAAATGTTTAGGATATTATTTTTAAGTAATCTCTACAACCCAACGTGGGACTCAAACCCACAACCCCAAGATCAAGAGTCACAATGCTCCACTGACCGAGTCAGCCAGGCGCCCTGAAGATGTAACCCCATCTTAAGTCAAGGAAGATCTGTATTTATTACAGAGGAAAAAAAGCAGGTTATGTCTCAGCATATATCCTTTGACCTGATTTTATGTTTATACCCAGCTTTGTATAACTGTGTATGGATGAATATGGAATGCTAGGTAGACGTACTTGGAAGGATGTTAGGAAAGAGATACACCAAACAGTTAACACTGGTTATCAGTGCAGGCTGAGTACCTGAGTAGATTTAATTTTTCCTTCTGCTTATCTGTACTTCCATCTTTTAAATAACTACCGTGTGTGATGTATGTAATAAAAATAATAAGAAAGGAAAAGATAAAAAATTTCTGGTCCAGAATAAGGGCTCCAAATGAGGTCTGCCCGACACACAGCAGAGCCAAAATGGAATGAGGTTTTTGGGTTTTTTCCAAATGAAAGGGAAACTTTATCCAGCTTTATTTATTTATTTATTTATCTTTGAGAGAGAGTGACAGAGGCAGAGTACGAGCTGGGGAGGGACAGAGAGAGAGGGAGACAGAGGCTCCAGGCTCCGAGCTGTCAGCACAGAGCCCGACGCGGGGCTCGAACCCACGGACCGCGAGATCATGCCCTGAGCTGAAGTTAGACACTTAACCAACTGAGCCACCCAGACGCCCCAACCCAGCTTGATTTTAATTGTGACAACGCATACATAACATACAGTTTGCCGTGTTAACCTTTAAAATGTACGGCTCAGTGACATTAACCGTCTTCACACTGTTGTGTAACTACTACCACCATCCATTTCCAGAGCCTTTTCATCGTCTCGAGTTGAAACTGAGCCCTCACTAACTTCATTCCCTCCTCCCTTCAGCCCCTGCAACCCCCATTCTAATTTCTGTCTCCAAGAATCCGACTGCTGTAGATACCTCATATAAGTAGAATCATACATTATTCGTCCTTTTGTGGCTAGCGTATTTCACTTAGCATTCCTTATTTTTGGAGACTAAATAATATTCCATTGTGTGTCTGTACAGTTCGTTTATCCACCCACCTGTGGATGGACATTTGGGTTGTTTCCACCTTTTGACTGCTGTGAATGGCACTGCTACGGACAGCAGTGTTTTACCAGCTTTTAAATAAAAGGTCACCGTCCATCAGTCTCTGGCTGGCCTCTCTCCAATTGCTGATGAGGTTGAGACTCAGCTAACATTTAACAAGTAGCTCTGAGCTCCAGGAACGAGGCTAAGTGCTTTCAATCCATTGCTTTATGTAAATCCGCAAAACAGCCCTGTGAGGGAGGTAAGCCACAATTATTCCCATTTTATAGAAAAGGATACTCAGGCTCAGAGAGGTCCAAGCGTCATGTCCAAGGCCACCGTATGAGGATGGGCTAGGTTATGCTGTAAATACCAGATGCCTCTCCCCCCCCGCCCCCCCCAGTTCTCAGAGACAATTTTTCTTCTTTGACAAATATTTATTTCTCACTCGCGTCACATGTCCTCATAGGTCAGCTTGTCTGTCCTCCACGTGACCTTCAGTCCAGGCCTCTCAGGGCCATTGCTGGATTTACGGCAGAAAGAAAAGAAAAAGATGGCAATCCACAAGCTAGCTCTTAGCGTGGCTGAGCTGAGAAGCAGCATGGCCATTTACACCTGCAGTTCATTCACCAAATCAGCTAATAATGTGTAACAAATATATATAATGTATATGTAAATGTATATATACAATTGTATATATATTTATAGATGTATATAGTGTGTGTGCATGTAATGATCTTGCCTGCCTACATTTTACATATGTATATATATATATATACACGTTATATGCTATATATGTTATATATTCTACATAACATATACTATGTGCATATTACGTATATATAATATACGGGTGTGTATATAAAATGTAGGCAGACAAGACCAGTGGGAGAAGGTCAAGAAGGTTGTTTGCTGGTGATGTAATTATGGATAGTTTGATTTTATGGATATATAGATATTTAGAAAAAAAAATATTTCTGATGTGCCTTGACATGGGCATGAACTCCTAGGGCTCTTGCAGTGAAAAAGGAAGGCAATGAACAAGTGATTTCCATAAAGTGTTACGGAGTCCCAAGAACCTGAGAGTAGTTAAGAGTTTTCCCAAAATTGCCCAGTGACTCAGTGGTTAAGGACACTTAAACAGAGTGTTTAAGGCCAATAGCCTTAGGTCTGAATTCAAAATCTTGGTTCCATCACCTTAGCCATGTGAGCCACCCCTCCACCCCAGGCAAATTACCAAACCTCCCTCTCAGCCTCGGTTTTGCGCTCCGTAAAATGGGTGTTTGTAAGATTCGCTGAGATAACGCTTATAAAATCCTGAGCTCTGTGCCTGGCGCACCGTGAGTCGCTGATATTTAAGAAGACGCTCGACCCAGGACTTCCAAATCCAAGCTTGTTGCCCTTCCCAGACCAGGGCCCTGCCTCTAACTGGGGACCGGGCCTACTTCCCCAGTCACCACGGTGCTCCCTGCCTTGCGGTAGGGGCTTCACGTCTCTTCAAAGGTAATGACTGACAAGGAGCTGTTGTCTCTAGAGAGAGAGGGAGCTGGGAGGCAGGAGAGAGGATGCTACGTATCCTTCTGAACTGTTCCAAAAGACCATTTACTTGTTCCCGAATTCCTTTCAGATTTAAAAATATGAGAATGAAGTTATTTTAATGATTTGAATTCATGAACTATTCAGTGACTCCTTCAGCGGAAAGCGCTTTTCCCTCTGCAGAGCATGGTTTTCCTCAAAGTTTATAGTCTGAGGACCCGCTTGTGTTAGAATTCTGTGCTCCCCCCACCGCAGGCTCCAGTGAAACAGAGTTTCTGGGGCAGTGAAGGAGAAGGAAGCCTCCTTAGCCTCACTTTTAATTAGCTCCCCTGGTAATTCTTAAAGACACCAAAGTTGAAGAACCACTACTTTACGAATCGTCTGGCATATCAAGTGCTTAGAAGTGTTACCTCCCCTTTAGTCTGCCCTCACTGAGATTATGTTACAGTTTGGTGGGCCGAGAGAATCCACCTGTAACTTTGTCGTTATCTGCTGTGCAAACTAAAATTATTCACTTCCTCATCCCATGGTCCTACCAATACCAGTGGTCAAACGCTGCCGGACTGGTTAAATAATGGAATATTATGTAAAAAAAAAAAAAAAAAAAAAAAAGATAGGCAGGCCCTTTCCACTGTAGTGTGGACGAAGCCCTAAGATATGTACAGGGGAAGAAATCAAAGTGTACCACAGGGTGCTTAGCCTGCTAGCACTCGTGTAAAAAGTGCTACACGCGCACACACACACACATACAAGATATACACACGTCTGTGCTCATACATGCAAATCTTTGTACCTGCAGATCTCTGGAAGAACATACAAGGGACTGGGCGGGGGGGAGGCTGTGGTTGTCTCTGGGGACGGGAACTCAGTGGCTAGGGATGTGGGTAAGAGAAAGGCTTTTCTTTTTCTTTACCTTTATTCATTATTTATTTTTGAGAAAGAGTGCGGGCAGAGGAGGGGCAGAGACGGAGAGAGAATCCCGAGCAGGCTCCGCGCTGCCATCACAGAGCCCCCACGGGGGGCTCGAACCCACGAACCGTGAGATCGTGACCTGAGCCGAAATTGAGTCGGATGCTTAACCGACGGAGCCACCCAGGCGCCCCGAGAAAGGCTTTTCACAGCACTGTGTACCCACCCTCGCTCTTGGATTTTGAACCATCTGAGCGCATTCCTTTTTCAGAAATAAATTAGACGCCAGTGTAAAAACGTGCTGCCCAGGCGGTGCCGTCTTTAAGCTCTGAATGTTCGAGACTCGTTCTCAGCTCATCCTATGGCTCCCTGTCCCTCAGACCACATTTTCATCCCAGGCTGTCCTTGCCTGGAGTCCATCACTGTCGTCGTCTGTCCACAGACAGACGCTGATCGCACTGTTATGCCAGACGACTCTGCCGGCACTTAACATTCCAGTCCGGTGGCAGCGAGAGCGCACTTGAAAAAGATTCCCTGATGTTAGATTTTGGCAAAGAGCAAGAGGTCAGTGTGCTTATGTAAGCCAACATTGCTCTCAGATGTGACGTGCCCAGGAAGCCAAGGTGTTTGCTCAGCCCAGTGCGACAGCAGAGCTTGCACAGGACCAGAGGCAGCGCAGGGGGAGGCGGGAGGGAGGGGACTGAGTCCCAGTCCTGCTGAGGGACCTTGACCAGTCCTAACCGACTGGCTTCAGCAAAAAGAGAAATATATTATTAAGAATAACCTAAGGATGGGGCTTACATAAGGATGTAAGGTAAGGATGGGGCTGACATCCTTACCTAAGGATGAGCCTGGGTGGCTCAGTCAGTTAAGCATCTGAGCATCTAACTCTTTATTTCGGCTCAGGTCACGATCTCGTGGTTCTTGGTGGGGCCGAGCCCCGCATCCAGCTCTGCGCTGTCAGCTTGGGACTCTCTTTCTTGGGATTCTCCTTCTCTCCCTCTCTCTCTGCTCCCCATCCCAGAAAGAGAGAGAGAGAGAGAGAGAGAGAGAGAGAGAGAGAGAAAGAAAGAGGAAGGAAGGAAGGAAGGAAGGAAGGAAGGAAGGAAGGAAGGAAAGAAAGAAAGGGAAAGAAAGAAAGAATAAGGAAATAAGGAATAAAGAAATAAGGAATAACATAAAGATACCATACAATCCAGCAATTCCACTCCTAGGTATTTACCCAGGAGAAGAAGAAATGTTATGTCCATACAAAGACTTGTACAGGAATGTTCATAGCAGCTTTTGAGATCTGTAATAATCCCAAATGAGAAACAACCCAAACACCCATCAATAGATAGATGGATAAACAAATCATGGCATATCCACTCAACAGAGTACTACCCCGCAGTAAAAAAAGATACTTGCCACAACACGGGTGAATCTAAAAGCAATTACACTGAGGGGGGGAAAAAAAAAAAGCCAGACAAAAAAGAAGGCACACTGCATAATTCCATTTATATAAATCTCCAGAAAACGCAGGCTCATCTACAGTGACAGAAAGCAGATTAGTGGTTGCTCAGGGGTGGGAGCGCAGGGGGCCGGGAGGGAGGGATTACAGAGAGGCAGGAGGAAACTCTGGGGAGTAGGGGAGATAGTGGTGATGGCTTCATGGCGGGGGGTCACGTGTGCCAAAACTTACGAAATGACTTTACATAGGTGCCGCTTACTGTATATCAAATACACCTCAACAAAGCTGTTTTTAAAAAAAGAATCTTGGGGTTATCATGTGAACTCCAGAAACAGGTTATGCATTTTGGGTTGAAGGAAATGTTCTATATCTTCACGGAGGACTTTACATTTGTGGGGTTTTGTTTTGTTCCGTTTTGAATTTTATTTTTAGGCCATCTCTGTACCTGCCATGGGGTTTGAATTTACCACCCCGAGATCAAGAGTCGCACGGTACTTGACTGAGCCAGCCAGGCGCCCCTGTGTATTTGCGAAGGCCCTTTGAACTGGGTACTTAAAAATCAGGGTTTCGCCCAGAACTAGACCCACAAACGTATGGCCAACTCATCTTTGACAAAGCAGGAAAGAACATCCAATGGAAAAAAGACAGCCTCTTTAACAAATGGTGCTGGGAGAACTGGACAGCAACATGCAGAAGGTTGAAACTAGACCACTTTCTCACACCATTCACAAAAATAAACTCCAAATGGATAAAGGACCTAAATGTGAGACAGGAAACCATCAAAACCTTAGAGGAGAAAGCAGGAAAAGACCTCTCTGACCTCAGCCGTAGCAATCTCTTACTCGACACATCCCCAAAGGCAAGGGAATTAAAAGCAAAAGTGAATTACTGGGACCTTATGAAGATAAAAAGCTTCTGCACAGCAAAGGAAACAACCAACAAAACTAAAAGGCAACCAACGGAATGGGAAAAGATATTCGCAAATGACATATCGGACAAAGGGCTAGTATCCAAAATCTATAAAGAGCTCACCAAACTCCACACCCGAAAAACAAATAACCCAGTGAAGAAATGGGCAGAAAACATGAATAGACACTTCTCTAAAGAAGACATCCGGATGGCCAACAGGCACATGAAAAGATGTTCAGCGTCGCTCCTTATCAGGGAAATACAAATCAAAACCACACTCAGGTATCACCTCACGCCAGTCAGAGTGGCCAAAATGAACAAATCAGGAGACTATAGATGCTGGCGAGGATGTGGAGAAACGGGAACCCTCTTGCACTGTTGGTGGGAATGCAAATTGGTGCAGCCGCTCTGGAAAGCAGTGTGGAGGTTCCTCAGAAAATTAAAAATAGACCTACCCTATGACCCAGCAATAGCACTGCTAGGAATTTATCCAAGGGATACAGGAGTACTGATGCATAGGGCCACTTGTACCCCAATGTTCATAGCAGCACTCTCAACAATAGCCAAATTATGGAAGGAGCCTAAATGTCCATCAACTGATGAATGGATAAAGAAATTGTGGTTTATATACACAATGGAGTACTACGTGGCAATGAGAAAAAATGAAATATGGCCTTTTGTAGCAACGTGGATGGAACTGGAGAGTGTGATGCTAAGTGAAATAAGCCATACAGAGAAAGACAGATACCATATGGTTTCACTCTTATGTGGACCCTGAGAAATTAACAGGAACCCATGGGGTAGGGGAAGGAAAAAAAAAAAACAGGTTAGAGTGGGAGAGAGCCAAAGCATAAGAGACTCTTAAAAACTGAGAACAAACTGAGGGTTGATGGGGGGTGGGAGGGAGGAGAGGGTGGGTGATGGGTATTGAGGAGGGCACCTTTTGGGATGAGCACTGGGTGTTGTATGGAAACCAATTTGTCAATAAATTTCATATTAAAAAAAAAAATAAATAAATAAAAATAAAAAAAAAAAAAAAAAAAAAAATCAGGGTTTCGTCACGTACACATTTTACCTCCACGAAACTGATTTTTAACCAACAGGACATACACATGAGCATGTGCACACACCCACCTAGAGAACAGGTTAGCAGCTGGACCCCAGGAACACCTGATGCCCACCTCCCACTCCAGCAAACATGCTCTCCCTCCGTCTTTCTCTCCTGTGTCTGGTTCTCCATATGCCCACAGCATTCTTCTCTCTCTCTCTAATCGTCTCACCCATCGATTCTTTTCCCGTTGTCCGGCCTAAAAGGTAGAACCTTTAGCTGCCAATACTTTCTGAGCTTTCTATGCTAAGGCCCAGGCATTTAAAAAAAAAAAAAAAAAAGCTACAAAATTCTTGGGGAACGATTTGAGGTTGTATGTTGGGCTTTAATTCACTTATTCAAAAAAATATGGAGCAGGGACGCCTGGGTGGCTCAGTTGGTTAAGTTTCTGACTCTTGATCTCAGCTCAGGTCATGAGCTCACAGTTCGTGAGTTCGAGCCCCATGTTGGGCTCTGTGCAGACAGTGTGGAGCCTGCTTAGGATTCTCTGTCTCCCTCTCTCTCTCTGCCCTTCCCCTGCTTGCACATGTTCTCTCTCTCTCTCACTCACTCCCTCCCAAAATAAATAAAGAAACTAAAAAAAAAAAAAAAACAAAAACAGAGTGGGGCGCCTGGGTGGCTCAGTGGGTTGAGCGTCTTACTTCGGTTCAGGTCATGATCTCAGGGTCTGTGAGTTCGAGCCCTGCATTGGGCTCTGTGCTGTCAGCTCAGAGCCCACTTCGGATCCTCTGTCCCCCACCGCTCTCTCTGCCCCTCTCCTACTCATGCTTTCTCTCTCTTTCTCTCTCTCTGAAAAACAAATAAACATTTACAAAAATATGGAGGGGCGCTTGGGTGGCTCATTCAGTTGGGCGTCCGACTTCAGCTCAGGTCATGATCTCGTGGTCCACGGGTTCGAGCCCCACTTTGGTCTCTGTGCTGACAGCTCGGAGCCTGGAGCCTGCTTCGGATTCTGTGTCTCCCTCTCTCTCTGCCCCTCCCCCACTCACACTCTGTCTCTCAAAAAATGAATAAATGTTAAAAAAAAATTTTTTTTTAAATACAGAGCATCTCTTGCTGGCATTGTGCTGAGTCCTGGGGTCCCCTGGCGAACGACACTAATGAAGTCTCCGCCCCCGTGTGCCTTCCAGTCTAGTGAGGAGACAAAGCAAACTTCAAACCAGGATCAGCACTTTAAAGAACAAAAATGAGGGTTAGGGCCTAGGGAGTGATGGGGCATGGGGTAATTCTAGATAAGGTCGCCAAGGATGGTCTCTAAGGACGTGACATCTGAATAGACATGGAGGATGAGAACTCAGTTCTCCGAAGATCTGGCTGAAGAGAAGTTAGGTCCGGGCAGAAGGAAACAGCAGGTGTGAAGCTCCCGAGACAGGTGTATGAGTCAGGAGAATGGAAGGGGATGAGGGCAGATCTCTGAGGGCCTTGAGGGCAGCGAGAGGAATTCGCATTTCATTCTCCGTGTGTCTCTGGAGCCGCTAGAGCAGACGGCTGGCTTGATGTGACTTTTTTTTTTTTTTTTTTTTTTTTTTGTCATGGGTCAAGAGAGGAAGCAGGGAAACCGTAGTGGCAGGTGCTGGAGGTTTGGCGAAGGGACTTGTGGATGGGTTGGGTGTCGGGGATGGGATGGGATGGGTTGGGATACGTTGGGAGGGAGAGGGGAGAAAGGTGGTGTGTAGGCAAAGGCAGGAATAAAGTGACTTAATGTGGCCAGGGCGGAGTCCAGCTTGCCAACAAGGCCCTTCCCACGGTGATCATGTGGCTGAAGACGAGAGACGGGGCAAGCAAGCAGTCAAAGGAATATGTGCTTGTTTTAAATTCTCTCTCTGAGTCCCAGTAACTAGGTCTGGAAAAGGAGATGGTTGGAATAGCTTCAGCGGTTCTCAGCGGGGGTGGAAACACTGGCATTTAGAGGAGGGGGCTGGGGATTCTACACATCCAGAAATATGTAGGACATCCCACACGACAACGAATGGTCCCGTGTCCCACTTTCGAATATACGTCCCAGTGCAAATTTATGAAGATGAGAAGCCTGTAAAGCTATCTGAGCCTAGAATCGAACTCCATTTTACATACTAGGATGGTATAAATTTTTTTTAATGTTTTTATTTATTTTTGAGACCGAGAGAGACAGAGGATGAGCAGGGGAGGGGCAGAGAGAGAGAGAGAGAGAGAGAGAGAGACGCAGAATCCGAAGCAGGCTCCAGGCTCTGAGCTGTCAGCACAGAGCCCGATGAGGGGCTCGAACTCACAGACTGTGAGATCATGACCTGAGCTGAAGTCGGACGCTTAACTGACTGAGCCACTGAGGCGCCCCAATACTAGGATGGTTTAAAAAAATATTTCCCAAGGGGGCACCTGGGTGGCTCAGCCGGTTAAGCGTCCGACTCTTGATTTTGGCCCAGGTCAGAATTTCACAGTCATGACAGCGAGCCCCTCGTGGGATTCAATGTGGAGCCTGCTTGGGATTCTCTCTCTCTCCCTCTGTCTCTGCCCCTCCCCTGCTCGTGATCTCTCTCTCTCTCTCTCCCAAAATAAATAAATAAACTTTAAAAAAGAAAACAAAATACATTTTATAAATAACTTGCCTTTTATTTCTCTCTTTTTTTTTTACTGTTGAGATTGCACTCCTGAACACGTTATATATGTCAACTCACTTACTCTTCAACACACTAGTATGAAGTAGACCCTGTCATTGCCCCATTTTATGGATGAAGAAACTGAGGCACAGAGTAAGACCCCCAGCTCACACAGCTAATAAGCAGCTGAGCACGGATTCAAACCCGGGAAGTTGACTCCAAATTTTATATGCTCTAAAGCACAAGCACTATATCATATAGACTTTAGGTAGGTTTTCTGTGGCTCTTAGTTCAGAATAGTAAGGTCGTTACTAAATATTGATAAGGACGAAACCCAGAGGGCATCTGGGCCCCTCCCAGCTCTAAAATCTGTTCACTCTGGCTGTGCTGCTACAGAAGTTCTCGTTCAACTGAACCTTAGGCTTGGAAGCTCGAGGAACTTCCTGAAGAGGAACAGTGTTATGTCAAATTAGTGAAGCTGGCTGGTGACCCGGCAGTGAGTGACCCCTTCTCAACAGAAGTTCGGTGCTGTACTACGTCCTGTGACTCAGGAAAATCTTTCCTTGGGAAGTATTTTTTATTGTGGTAAGACACACATGACATAAAATTTGGCATCTTAACCATTGTATTTTATTTTTTAATGTTTATTTGTCTATTTTGAGAGAGTGAGAGCACGCAGGGGAGGGGGAGGAGCGGGGGAGGGGGGGAGAGAGAGAGAGAGAGAGAGAGAGAGAGAGAGAGAGAATCCCAAGTAGGCTCCACACTGCCAATGCAGAGTCCCACACGGGACTCGATCCCACGATCCTGGGATCACGACCGGAGCCGAAACCAAGAGGCAGACACCCAACCGACTGAGCCACCCAGGCACCCTGCTCCTCCCTCACCCATGCGCGCTCTCGCTCTCTCTCTCTCTCAAAAACAAAAAGTAATAATAAAAATAAAGGGTACACTGCAGTAACGTTTAGTACCTTTACGATGTTGTGCAACCGGCACCACTGCCTTGTTCCAGAACATTTCATCACCCCACAGGGAAACCTTACATCCCTTACACAGAGCCACTCCCCCATCCCCCTCTGCCCCAGTCTCTGGCAACCACCAATCTGCTTTCTGTCTCTGAGAATTTATCTATTCTGGATATCTCCTAAAAGTGGAATCACGCAACACGTGACCGTCTGCATCTGGATTTTTCACTCAGAATAATGTTTTCAGGGTCCATCACGTGTTGCAGCACGTGTCGATATTTCATGCCTTTCACAAGTCTTTCCGTTGAGGTAAAGTTCACATAGCAGAAAATGGCACGTTTTAAAGTGTACAATTCTGTGTCGCGTAGTACATTCGCCATGTTGTGCAACGACCACTCTACCTAGTTCCAAAGCGTTTCATCGCCCCCAGATGAAACTTGTACCCATTAAGCAGTTGACTCCCATTCTCTCCTCCTCCACTAGCCCCGGGCAACCATCCGTCTGCGTTCTGCATCTACGGATTTATCTCTTCTGGATATTTCTTATGAATGCGGTCACATAGTACGGGACCTTTTGTGTCCGGCTTCTTTCACTAAACATGATGTTTTCAAGGTTCATCCACCCTGCAGCATACATCGGTACTTCGTGCCTTTTTGTGGTTGAGCAACATTTCCTGGGATGCACAGACCACATTTTGTGTATCGTCTTCGTCCATTGATGGACACCTGGGTCGTTTCCACCTTTCAGGCATCGTCAATAGTGCTGCTACAGAAAGACATTCGTGTACACGTTCTTGTTCGAACACCTGCTTTCCACTCTTTGGGGCCGATACCAAAGAGTGGGATTTCTGTGTCATGCAGGAATTCTATGTGAGTTGCTAAGGAGCCTCCATCCGGTCCACCATATTGCACATTCCCAACAGCAATGTTCCGCCTTCTCCATCTCCACACAACCCCACCCCCCGCCCCCGCCTAACAATTTTTCAAAAAAATTACTATGGCTATCCTGGTGGGCAGGAGGTGTGTCTCATTATGGTTTGGATCTACATTTTCCTAATGACTGGTGACATTGAGCATCTTTTCATGTGCTTATTAGCCATTCGTACATTTTCTTCGGGGAAATGTCTATTCAAGTCTTTGGTCCGTTTTTAAAAACTGGGCTGTGTGTCTTTTTGTTGCTGAGCTGTGCCTAAGGAAATCATTTTAAATTTGCAAAAGCATCTAAACATAAAGATACGCACCACAGTATTATTTGCGTTAGGGAAAAGATTGAAAGTGACACTAATGTCTGACAATGGGGGATACGAAGACAATCCCTGTCCTCCAGGGGCACACTGTCCTGTCAGCAGACACACACAAAAAAACCCAATAAATTCAGCAAGTCCCATATTCAGGGTGTGCACCGGGTACCAAAGGAACTCGGGAGAGGGGTGGAGGGTGTCAGACAGGGGAAGAAATGTGAGGGTAGGTGAGTACAAGGCAGAAAAATGGTACGCGTGCAGAACTGTGAAAGAGAAGGATACAACTAGAGAAACACAGACAATCTGGGGGCTTATGGTGTAAGTTTCAGAGCAGAGAGGCAGGAAGGGGCAAGTAGGTCTTTTGTGCTAAACATTTACCTGAAAACTCAGGGAGCTTCCCAAGGGGGTGAATTCCAAACATCAGCTTCATGTTTTGGAAAGATCATTCTGACAGCCACATGGAGGATGTGCGATGGTGGGGCCAGACTAGGGTCTCGTCAGGAGGGGTGTCACAAGACAGAATGAACCAAGCAGTGGCTATCGGGAGAGAGGAGGTGAGAAGGCTGGGGATCAGATAGGATTCCTAGATCATCGTTCCTGCCTGATATGGGTTTGATCAGGGCTTCCCCACCCCCCCCCCCCAAAAAAAAAACAGATATGTTGAAATCCTACCTCCCAGAACCCTAGGATGTGACCTTATTAGGAAGTAGGGCCATTGCAGATGGAATCGTTAAGATGAGGTCATCCTGTACTAGGGTGGACCCTCATCCAATATGACTACTGTCCTGATAAGAAGACAGCATGTGAAGACAGAGACACACAGCGAGAAAGCGACGTGGTGACGAAGGCACAGACCAGGATGTGCAGCTGTTAAGCCAGGGCACACCAAAGATTGCCAGCAAACCACTGGAAGCTAGGAAGAGGCGAAGAGAGAGTCTCCCATAGGTTTCCGAGGGAACATGGCCCTGCTGACACCTTGATCTCGAACTTCCAGCATCCAGAACTGCGTGACAATAAATTTCTGTTGTTTAAGCCACCCAGCCTGTGGGACTTTGTCACAACAACCCTAGCAAACAAATACATTCCCACCTGTTCAGGATACCATCCTGGCATAGTTACTTAGCTCAATAAATACCAACAGCTACCATTTCTTGAGTGCTTACTCCATCAGGGTACGTTTTAAGTGTTCTGCTCAGAGCAACCCATTCCATCGCCTTAGTTCCCCGTGAGGAAGAGTCCATTACTATTGTCACTTTCTATTTAAGGAAACGGAAACACAGAACGGTCGGACAAGTTTCCCAAGGTTACCAAGCTAGGTAAGTGGCAGAGCCAGGATTTGATGCTTGGTAGGCTGACACCAAGCTCTAGCGTTCTTGCACAGTATGCTACACAGCCGTTCTAATAAATATTTGCTGAAAGGTTCAATGGATGGATGAATGAATGAATGAATGAATGAATGAATGAGTAAATCTGGATATAGTACCAGCGTGAAAGACGGGGATGATGAAGAAACGAGAGGGATCGAAGATAACTCCCTGGTGTCTGGCTCAGATGACTTAGTAAATAAGGCATCTCCGTTGTAGAGGAAGGAAAAAAAAGGGGGGCAACGTCAGATTTGAGGGGTGGAGGTTGAAAGCTGAAGAAGCAATGAATAAATACACTCTTAAAATGCTGAGTTTGAATTGCTGTGAGACCAGCGAGTCCAATAGGCTGCTGGACAAAAGGCTCTGGCGCTCCAGACAGAGATGTGGTTAGGAATTACAGATTCAGGAGCCCTCGGGGCTCTTCGTGTCAGGGAGTTGGATGAGATCACCCAAGCAAGCTGTGTGGGAAGAGACAAGCAGACCACCCACCATGGAGCCCTGGGGAAAACTGGAATTCAGGAGGCCAGCGCAGGAAAAGGAGGCTTCACCTACTAGCACAGGGTCCGTCACAGAAGGGACAGAAGTCAGCTCGTGGTGGATTGAGGGTTGAATAGAAAATAAACCAGAGGGTAAACAGATGAGCTGCAAGTGAGAGAACGCCATGGCTTTGTGGTCTGGAGTTCGCGAGTAGATGCAGAAATGGCTTTCCACAGTGCCGTGCTGGAGTAGCTCCTACCCCGTGACTGGTAAATTTCAGGAATTGGGCCATTATTTAAAATTAAGTTGCAGGGGCGCCTGGGTGGCTCAGTCGGATGAGCGTCTGACCCCGGATTTCAGCTCAGGTCATGATCCCAGGGTTTGAGCCTCACATTGGGCTCCATGCTGAGCGTGGAGCCTGCTTAAGATTCTCTCACTCTCCCTTGGCCCCTCTCCCCTGCACACGCACACACACTCTCTCTCCCGCTCTAAAATAAAAAAAAATTTTAATAGTTTCAAAAATGTTTAAGAATAAGTTGCAAAAACTTACAATTAAATAAATCATATTGAAAGACAAAGGTCATAAACTCTTAACTCATCTCTTCCTAATTAGTGCATTTTACTTCTATCTGTGCTATTTTGTTGTCTCTGTATGGTGGAAATACTGTAACAGTGTGCCCCTGCACCTCTCTTTCCAGCTCTATGTTCAGTGACACCTATCAATAGCTTGAAAGTGGCCGTGGTGGGTGTATTTATACTGTGAAAACCAGCAAGCGCTACTGATCAGAGCTTGATTAATTTTTTGTCAACTGTCTACACTTAAGAAAGTAATAGAGGGATGTTTGGTGGCTCAGTCAGTTAAGTGTCAGACTCTTGATCTGGGCTCAAGTCATGGTCTCATGGTTTATGAGATCGAGCCCTGCATCAGGCTCTGCAAAGAACCTGCTTGGGATTCTCTCTCTCTCTCTCTCTCTCTCTCTCTCTCTCTCTCTCTCTCAGTCTCTCTCTCTCTTTGCCCCTCCCCAACTTGTGCTGTCACTCTCAAAGTAAATAAATAAACTTTTAAAAAAAAAAGAGAGTTTGGGGCACCTGGGTGGCTCAGTCGGTTAAGCATCCAACTTTGGCTCAGGTCATGGTCTCGTGGTTCGCGAGTTCGAGCCCTGTGTTGGCCTCTGTGCTGACAGCTCGGAACCTGGAGCCTGCTTCGAATTCTGTGTCTCCTTCTCTCTCTGCACTGCCCCTGCTCATGCTCTGTCTCTCTCAAAAATAAATAAACATTAAGAAATTAAATAAAAAGAGTTTGGCAAAAGTCAACAAATCATTCTGTGAGAACCAGTTGGCTCCATGGAATTTACAATAAAGAGCAAAGCACATTTTATCATTTTTAAGTTATATGTTACATCCTTTATATCAGTAAAATTTACAGTAAATTATTGTACGTGGGGGTATACACACACACACACACACACACACACACACACATTGTTCAACCTCCTGACTCCACAAGGGGCAGAGAAGTCTCACCCCGCTAGGAACGGATCATTGGAATTAAGGTAGCGAAAGCCTTCAATGCTGAGGGGCTAGAAGATGCACTGAATTTTCCCAGGAGGAGCATGACTAGGGGTGGTCTTTAAGGCCCAAAGAACTCCATGCGCTGAGTGATGGGGAGGGTGACAGAAGTCAGTAGCAATGAGGGGTAGTGGTTGTAACAGCCTGATGGTAAACGGTCTCAAGCTGGTATTACCCAAGGGCAGAAGAGCAGTGGTCTGAACATGGCCATGGATTGCCAAGCCCTCACCTCCCACTGGCCTTTGTAATACAAGGGTCATGGGAGAATGAGTAGCCTCCATTTTTGAGGTCCCAGGGAAAGCAGTATCCTCAGGGGATAACTTGGTTTCAGTTAATAACAGCTTTCTCTTACTGAGTGCAAGGGGAGTATAGTGTGGTGATATGATCAGGGTTTCTGAGTTAGACATTTCAGGTTAGAGTTCTGGGTCTGCCACTTCCTAGACACGTGATACGGGGCCAGCTACATACCCTCTGAGCCTTCATGTCCTAATCCATAAAATGGAGATAATACAACCTCCCACTCAAAAGATAATATCCCTAAAACACTATAAGCACAGCGCCTGGCACATGATAAAGTTTCAATAAATTGCAAATATTTTTGTGGCTATGCAAGTGAAAAAGCAAAATAGTCATAAAATTACAATTACACATGGCAAGAGGCGGGGAAGTGACAGGAATACATCGTGATATTAACAACAGTTGTCCCTGAATGGCAGGACCATGGGGTTTATTTCTTTACCTCCTCTGTATTTCCCAAAACTTCTACAACAACCCTACTTTGGCTTTCATTCGGAAAAAAATATTTTTAAGTTTATTTATTTATTTTGGAGAGACAGAGAGCAAGAGAGCGCACCCAAGCAGGAGAGGAGCAGGGCGGGGGGTGGGGGGGAGAGAATCGCAAGCAGCTTCCATGCCCCCATCAGCACAGAGCCCAGTGTGGGGTTCCATCTCACAAATCCATGAGATCCTGACCTGAGCCAAAACAAAGAATCTGTCGCTTAACCGACCAAGCCATCCAGGAGCCCCAGAAAAAAATACTTTTTAAGCAAGCAAGGACAGTGTATAGCAAGGAAAATCCTCATTAAAAAAAAAAAAAAGACCAGTGTTGTCTCAGGGCATGAGAAAAATTTTTTAAAGTCTTCTGTGGTATACACAGGCCTATCACCCTAGCAAATTATTGCAAAGGGCAGAAAAAATATTTGCAGAGTTTAGCATTCCCAAATCATCTTTTTTCACCAGTAAAGAAATGAGTAAGTTCAAAGACTGTCTCCTCTTCTCTATTTTCTGTCTCATCCTATGATTTTTACATTTTAGGAGGACTTTTCATGAATAAAAGTGCTATAAATTAATCTAAACATGATTCAAATCTTTAATTTATGTATTCATTAAAATTTTACCTGTTATCAATCTTAGGGTTCCAGGTGTTAATGGCAACTCTAAATGAAAGTCAAATATAATGATTTGCATAAAAGCATTAGAAGATGATTAATTGGTATTTTCATACAGCTGTGATCCATTCGGCACTTCAAGAGCTGAAAAAAAATTTCCCCTAAAAACATTTACCTACACTAATCCTCATGAAATTGCAGAACACCTTCCAGTTTTTCATGCACTCAGCTACATTTATAGCATGTTCATTACTGGAGTCACATTTCATATTTCCTGATTTTAAAAGACATTACAATTGTGCACCCTTGAAAATTAGGCTGATTTCCACACCATTCCTTGAATATTTATGTGTTCCATTCCTACGGGAAGATAAAGATTAAACCTACTTGTATGAACACATCCCCATTTGTGTGTTTTAGCATGATCTGGGGAATATATTCCAATTTCAAGGGGCCTAAACTTGAGGGACCCTAAAAAAATAAGTCACAGGGCTTAGGTAGAAAAGTGTTTTCAGAAAAGTGATTTATCTCTGCTGAATAAAAGCTGTGGCCCTGGCAGCTCAGATCCGGTTACGATCGCTAAGGCATGTCCAGGCTGGTTATCTAATGCCTCTGCAGGAATTTAGGCCACGCATTAATGCACTGAAGATAAAATCAATTTGAAAATTTCTTAAATCAAATACCAATCCTGGAGTACGACTCTATGTGCAGGGGAAGCAGCCAACAGTAATAGGAAGCCAATTATAAACTATAAACCACTCTGCTCAAACATCCTGGTTTGTCACTGGTAGGGCCCATTACACAGTTTGCACAAGTTAAATCCACTGACTAGACAGAATGGCTTGCTAGACACACACATACGTGTGCTACACACACACACACACACACACACACACACACACACACACACACACACACACAAAGGTGCAGCTCAATTAACAGGGACTCATTGAGTGCAAAAAAACCACAGCAACATCCTGAACATAAATATCTTCCCATTCTGCTATGGCAGTATAGGCAAGCATTTTAGAAATCAGGCCCTAATTCAAATACTGGCCTAGCCAATTACTTAGTATTTCCCTCCTCAGTTTCCTCATCTACAAAATGGGGTTAGCAATGAGTAGAAGCCCATGGAGATTACATGAGAAAATGCATGTGAGATTCTGAGCACAGCTGTACTCGGCCGATGTTGGCTAGGATTCACCCCATGTTCCTTCATCATCCTGACTGCCCTGACACCAGAACAGCAAAGGCATGGCACTGTGGTCACACGGGCCAGTGAGTCTTCCAGGGCGGTTGACCAGGCTGCAGGCAGTGAGGTGTTCTGATTGCTTTCACTGCATGTGTGATCTGCAGAGAAAACAAGAGGTGGGGGCCATCTTACAAATCTTTCCCCACGGCCAGATATCACAGCTGATGAAATTACTCCCTTCAAATGTGAATGCAGACACACCAGTCATCGTTTCGTGTAATCCAGGCTGGTGGCTGACAGAAAAGATAGTTTTCTACCCTATTCCTCTGCGGCTCCCTTAGATGAGGCCCCAACACCTCTGTCCTGGCCTCCTGCAAGCCATCGTCAACTCACCGTCCATAAACGGCCAACTTCTACTCTCTGCAATTCATTTTCCTTCATTCAGCTGGTATTGGTTGCATGAATAATACGAATCAGGCACTGGGTTTACAGGTACGGTCTCTGAAGAGTTTCTTGGGGGCATGGGGTGGCTCAGGATGTTAAGCTTCTATTAATTTCGGCTGAGGTCACGGTCTCATGGTTCATGGGATCAAGCCCCACATTGGGCTCCACGTTTGGGATTCTCTCTCTCCTTCTCTCTCTGTTCCTCCCCTACTGGCACACTCTCTCTCAAAGTAAATAAATAAACATTTATTTATTTATTTATTTTAATGAATCTTTATTTACTTATTTTAATAAATGTTTATTTAAAACTTTTTTTAATGTTTATTTTATTTTTGAGAGAGAGAGAGAGAGAGAGACAGAGCACAAGCAGGGGAGGGGCAGAGAGAGAGGGAGACACAGAATCTGAAGCAGGCTCCAGGCTCTGAGCTGTCAGCACAGAGCCTGACGTGGGGCTCGAGCTCCCAAACCGCAAGATCATGACCCTTTCAAGTTTACACATGCTATTATGGCCACTACTTGAAAAGTGCCTCCAGCACCTTCACAGAGCATTGCACATAGTAGGCTCCTTTACCTTCCTCAGAGACCTTCCCTGACCATCCCATCTAACTCCATACATAACCCCAGTCACTAACCCCTTACCTGCCTTACTTTCTTCCAACTTTCAGAGCGTTAATCATTATCTAAACATGTATTTCTTGGTGGCGTACCTGTTTATCCTTTCATCTCAGCTAGAATTTAAGCCCTGTCAGGGCAGAGCATTTCCTGCCATATCCTCAGTGCCTAGAACAGTGTGTAGTATGTGGTGGGTACTCAAATACTTAGTGACTAGATCATCTCTCCTCCTATGGGTGCTTCGGTCACAGCACTTAACACGCCGTTTGTATCGTCAAAGTCTAGGCTCTGTTGGTTATGAAACAACGGACACAAACTAGGGACAAGGGACACGAGGGACAAGGGAAGGGGCAGGAATCACCGAGAAGGCCTCATGGCAAAGTGGAACTTGGCTGGGGCCGAGGCATTTCTACCCAGCTCCCGGGCCATCGTCTTTATGTTTTGCTCCCTAAGCTGCAACTCCATCCTCCTCCTTGTCCTGTGTTTAGTCAGCTCACCTATGACCCAACATATGCACCGGCCCTGCTGGCTTCTCAACATCCAAGAGTCTCCCTCAGTTAAAAGAATTTGCGGGCCGCTGGTTAGCTTTGGGCCAGCTGTCTATCTCTTGACCCAACTAGTTGTAGCCTGGGGGATGGAGAGGGAGGCACAAGGGAGGAGTGTCTAGCACGCTTCCTAGAATCTCAGGACAACCAAAGCTGCCTGGCATAAACCATCCCCTCCAGAGATATCAAATCATGCCACTTCTCCCGAACATACCTTCCTCTTTATCCACTCCCTTGTATTGTTTTTCCTGCCTGAAATGTATTTTCTTCAAAGCCCAGCTTCGGTACATTCACAGTGTTGGGCAGCCATCACCATTGATTCCAGAACATTTCGTCACTACAGAAAGAAACCCCATACCCATCAGCAGCCACTCCACATCCTCACCCCCACCCCAGCCCCAAGCAACCACTCATGTTTTCCATTCTCTCGGGTACGTATCTAGAACTGGATATTGGATACATTGCAATTGCCGGGTTATATGGCAACTCTATGTCTAACTTTTTGAGGACCTGCCAGGCTCTTTTCAAAAGAGGCTGCACCACACTGTCCATCCCCATCAGCAAGGTATGAGGGCTCCAGTTTCTCCACACTCTTGCCAGGACTTGTCACTGTCCACCGTTTTTTTTTGTTTTGTTTTGTTTTGTCTTTTAGCCATCCTAGTGGACGTCAAGTGCTACCTCATGCAACAGCCTTTTCTACCTCACATGTCAAAGCCCAGTTCAAATGTGACCGCCATGGAACTTCCTTAACCTGCTCCAGGCCAGACTGTCACTCATTCTCCATAATACCATCATTTATCTATTGATCTATTACCATTCCTGAGCACCCGGTACATGCCAAGCACTGTTCTAGGTGAAGGTACAGTGAACGAAACCAAAAATCCCTGTGCCCTGTGGAGCTGGCAGAAAGAGACAAAGTTTGTGAAATGGTTCTTAAGGGCTAAAGCATAGCCACACAGTAGAACATGCCAATGGTGGGCGGGGGGCAATTCTAAAGTGAAAGTCATGGAAGTTCTCACTGAAGTTAAGTTGAGCAGGAATTGAAATTGTCTGAACTATGGAACATCCATGAGAGATGTCAAGTAGGTTTTGAATAATGGGTCTGGAGTCCAGAGAATAGAGTCCAGGTAGATAAAGCAGAGGTGGAGATCATGAAGAACCAGAACCTCAGACTAAGGTGTGGCTGCTAAACTAGGTGAAACCTCAGAGTATGAGATCTGTCCTAGAAAGCAAAACTCTGTGTTCATTTTCTATTGCAGTTGTTAACAAATTAACACAAACTTAGTGGCTTCAAACAACAGAAATCTACCATCCTACGTTCTGTAGGATGTCCCACATGGGCCTAAATCATGGGCAGGCTGAGTTCCTTTTTGAAGACTCTGAGAGAGAACGTTTCCTTGCTTTTTCCAGATTCTGGAGGCCCCCTTCCTCTATCTTCCAAGACAGCGACACTGCATCTCTCAGACCATTCTTCCTTAGTCCCATCTCCTTCTGATCTCAGCCAGGGAAGATTCTCTGCTTTTAAGGACTCACGCAATTAGACTGGACTCATCTAGATAATCCAAGACAATCTCCCCATCTCAAGATCCTTAACCACAGCCAGAAGTCCCTTTTACCATGCAACATATTTACAGGTTCCAGGGATTTAGAGTATGAACATGGGGTAGTGGGTTGGGAAGCATTACTCCTCCTACCACAATAAATGAAAGCATTCCAAAGAGTGATTAACTATGTCATATGCGAACATGTCAAAAAAAAGTTAAGGATTAAGAACTGACCATTGGACTGGGGCGCCTGGGTGACTCAGTTAAGCGTACGACGCCAGCTCAAGTCACGATCTCGCCGTTCTTGAGTTCGAGCCCTGCATTGGGCTCTGTGTGGACAGCTCAGAGCCTGGAGCCTGCTTCGGATTCTGTGCCTCTCTCTCTCAAAAATAAACATTAAAAAAAAAAAAATTGACCACTGGATTAAGTACCACAGAGGTTCTAGTGATCTTTACATGGGCAGTTTCAGTGGAATCAAAATCTTCATTGGAATGGGTTCAAAAGACAAAAGTAGAGTGTACAGTTACATAACTCTTTTGAGTTTTGCTATAAAGAGCAAAGGGGATGAGTGTGGGTTAAACAGGATTTTAACATGGAAGAAATAATAGTACATTCAAAGGCTGACGGGAGTGATCTAGCAGAGGTAAGTTAATGAACAGAAGGAAGAATGGCTGGATCTGGGCCCTTTGAACAGTGATGGAATCTAGTACACAAGTGTTAGAGCTTGCCTGAAGAAGGGCCAGGACAATCTGTCCATACAACCAAAGGAAAGACTGAGCATACAAGCAGAGATGCATGTAGGTAAGTAGAGATGCCATCAGGCAGGAGCCTGCGGAAATTTCCTTGTTTCTATTTTCTTAGTCTGGGCGGGGGAGGCCGCAAACTGAGAGAAGGGGGAAAGAATTAACATTTAAGTGTTCTCGGGGAAAGTCAAGGAGTAAATAAATCAAAGAGAGAAATGAAGCAGGATTGTCAGACGGTACTAAGGTCTAAGGTCACGGCTTTAAACACAGACACGGAGTCAGCGTGTCCAGTTGCACAAGTGCACACGTGCAAATAAGGGGGCGGACTGAACTTCACCAAAAATGGAGGTTAGCCAGGCAAGTAAAATGAAGCAAGAGATGCAGCAGGGCAATTTGCCATGTAGCCAAGTGAATGGAACAACAGCCCACTGAATGGAAGCTAGATAATGAAGCCCAGAAGGTGGGAACTTTAAAACAGGGAGGAGGCTCAATGAACTGTAAGTCACACAGTACTGTATCTGCTTACTCTGTTCTTAACATCGACAGATCTAACTCCTCTCCTAAACTAAGGTCCTCACAGTGCGAACAGTGTCTTGTCTTCTCGTCCTTAGTACCCTAGCAGATAAGCTTGTTTTCTGAATGGATGGATGCTGACCCATGGTTTGAAGGAAATTCCCCACCCCAGACCTAGGATATATAATGTTCCTCCTTCCTTACTGTTCTTTAAGAGTTCAAGTAAAAAATTGCAATGCTTCACCAAAACCTATGGTATAAACAAATCCTTTGGTCCTAAAAGCCAGCAAGTTATTGGGAACCCACCTCTTCCCGAGTAGCTTAAAAAAAAAAAAAAAAAAAAAAAAAAAAAAAAAATCCCGTGGAATAAGATGCTGAATTCCTACAATGTTGTGTCCAAGAACTGAACCCCGAAATGTACCAGATGTATCCCAACTGCAGTTAAGTTCGCCGTATTGAACACCTGGGTGGCATGAAATCTTTGCACTTCCCAGCCTCTAATTATTTCACCTCCTTGCAGTAATTAGCAGGATCCAAAACAGACCTTGAGAATACTAAGTTTTCTAAGGAGACATAAATGAAATTCAACCTGGGGTGGAGAACAATACACAGACAAAGAGCATGTAAAATATGTTTTATTGTTCTTTAAAAGGGTTCAGGGTTTGGTTTTCAATCAGGCTGCACACCTTTCATCAGTCTGACATCTCTCTCACCATGTCAAACTGGCTTCAGCTAGCAATACTTCATTAAATCCAAAAGAAAAAAAAAAACTTTTAATTTTGAGGAAGAAAATCCAGTTCTGAGAACAATTAACATTAGTATGTAATTTAAAACAAAATGAGGGATAATGTTTCTTGTCGCTTTATACACCCTTCTCCTCATACAGAACCAGGAATGTAATTTTCCTAACTCAGGCAGGCACTGATACTGCTGGACACTGCACACACATATACACCCAACACATGCGCACGCACACACACATACACACATACACACACACACACACACACACACACACTCCCCACAAACAACAAAAATCAGAGCATGTCAAAGGGAAAAAGTTTGTTATTGTATTGATCAAAACCCTTGGAGTCAACAGACAGTCTGAGTTTAGATGGTATGCTGTTTTGATCTTGAACCTACGTTAATGGAATCTACTGTAATGTTCTGAAATAAAGAATTTTGGAGAGTACCATCATTTTTCACTTTAAAATTCTAGAAACAATTTCAGAAAGCATTATTGTGTTTTGTTTTCAGGGATGGGGGAGGAGAGAACCTACATACTTTCATTTAGTTAAAAATCAGAACAACTCCGGCACAGGAAATAGGCAGTTCACATAGCCAGCCAACGTCTGAGGTATCATCAGTGTGAGACAAGGTCCCGGTCCATTCCTACTGGCCTAGCTGATCCTAAAAAAAATGGGAAGTTTATGGCTCTGCATAGCAAATTCCAGCAAGACAAGATGACCCTAAGCCTTTATTCAAATCCTTAGCAGCAGAGCACTATTAAGTAATGTTTAGATGAAGGGTGCAAGAGCCCTGGATGGTGTCCTTCAACTTGCTTTGTGAGTGCAGCCCGGTCACGACTGCTTTCTGCAGAAGAGCAGAAAAACAGCTTCTCTAGATCAGCACAATGAACCCAGCAAAGAATCTGTAAAACTGATACTACACCATTTCATCAACAACACAGTCCCTTTGCTATTCACTGGGTTGCTTTAGGTCTCTCTGCCACCCTGGATGGCCTGTGGACACATACTCACTAGGCATTGTTGGTTTTGAACCAGCGATTTTTTTTTTAATCTCATAAAGAACCTAGTAAGAAAATAACAAGGCAATCAGTGGTTAAACTTAACTGTACATAGAGGGGGCAGTTTGGAAAATATGCATCACAGGCATTTCTCGCGTCCAAAATACCCCATCTTTGCTGTTAACTCCTTCCACCATTCCCAAAAATTCATAGTACGAGTAAATCCTGAATAAAAACTTCAAACTATCGGCATTCTCTGATAACATGAGACAGAAAATCAGAGTAATGCTACGACCCACAATTTTCGGTGATGTACAAAGTATGCTGACTCTCCGCCTGGACACACCTTTAGTGATGGCCTGGAGCGCTCCCCTTCAGAAAGCAAAAGTTTCTGGGATACCTACTTAGCTTCATTGGTTGGAAAAGAGAAGAATTCGACTCTCAGCTAAGTTCTCTGAGAAGAAAGACTCTTTTTAAAATGCCATTTCCCCACTAATTTACCAAAACAAAACCAAAACAAAAGGCTCCTGGCTACGTTGCCTAATGTTGAATAGGGTTTTCAAGAAAAGAAACTAACATGAACACCCCATCATCAGTAAAGACTAAAAACCACCTGGATCATATAATATATATGCCACTGCCTTTTTTTTTTTTTTTTTTTTTTTTTTGGTGTTTTTTGTTTCTTTTTTTTTGTTGGTTTTTTGTTTGTTTTTTCTAAAAGTGCCCAGGTGGGCTTAAGGCTGCCAGACTGCACACACGTCTACAGCAACAAGGGCTTCTCCTATTCCATCTACAACTTGTATCGGGGGTGGGGGGTGGGGGGATGGGGAAAGAAGAGAAGAGAAAGATATATGCCCACCACCACCGAAAGGAAAAAGAAAGAAAGAGAGTCCCACAACAGGGAGACCTATGTGCCAAGCATAATGGAAAAGTGTGCTCCCCAAACAGATGGTTCGGCACAGGCTAATGTTCTGCTGGTTTTCCTTAGAGACCTAGTTTGAAAAGTTAAAAAAGACAGGGGATTTTGATATAATTCAATTCTGACAGAAATTCAAACTCCAACAATTAGGAGCAAACTCATCCTTCACTGAATTAATCCCTTGTTTCTTTCTCTTTTTCTTTTCTTAAACATTTTATTCATGTTATAGAGGGATTTCTTTTTTGCTTTTTTCCAATCATTAGGAGAGTGGTTGAGGAGTACTGAATCCATCGCTACTTTGGTGACACAGTTAAGATTCCAGATTCACATTTCCAGGTACCAAGAGTTCCCTCTAAATGCACAATCAAGTCAGCCTTCGTTTACACTTCTTTCTACTGAACACAGCAGTGCCCATTGGTGTCTCTGACACGCAATCGCATCTTAGGTCGGTATTTCTCCAGGTAAAGCAGCTGTTTGGAATTGAATGCTCCCCTTCTTTTTCTGAAAATACAAGAATGACAAACTTTATCATGTAAAAAGCTATCTGATTCACTGAAATGCATTATTTATGGCCTAAGGCTTTTCTAACTTCACGCTGTGAAAACCAGTATATTCTTTGTACAGTATCACTTCTTAAGAGAAGGGGCTGATGAATGACCAAGTATTAAATGAAGCAGCAGGCACAGATGGCATTCCTTGAAATATGCCACCTTCCTAGAGCTGCTACCATACATTTCATGACCTCTTGTCACAGTCTTTTCTTTTCTTTTTCTTTCTTTTTTTTTTTTTTTTTAAAGAAAAGGCTGAAAGGGAAAGGACAAGGTATTAACTGCCAAAGAATTCTGGACAACAAAATAACATGGCCCATTATTCCAGACTGATGCCAAGATTCTGTCTGGGCACTACCATCCCGATTTTGTGCCTGAACAGGTCACTTAAGATTCTTAAGTGATTAACTGCTCCTCTATAGATTCTTCCTTGCCTCTTGGTCATAGTTGCACTTGAAAGGTGTTTTGGACATCCACTAAAAGAGTCACTCGATCTCTGAGACTCTACTACCTATTCATTTTAAAGATTCCTAGATATTCAAGTCATATTGGACAGATTCTTCAGCGTCCAAATTTGCCACCTAACTTAAAAAATCTTTAAATCTGGGAGCCAACAGTACTATTACAAGTTTATCACTTTTGATTTCTTCGATCAAACAATATTTTAAACCAACAAGTTACTCCATACTACAAAAGGGTACTTTCCGTAATTCCTTCTTCTTGTATGGTCTTGCTTTATGTGTTTCTGAACATAAAACTTCCTACTCACTGTCTTATAAACTGAACTGCATCTTCATACTTCATTCCACATTCAATCAAAGCAAGTGCAACCAGCACGGGTGCCCTATAGAGAGAAACGCATCTGTAAATATCCACAAGTCTTTGGAATTGAAGGATTTTTTTTTAACCCAGGATTACATATTACCAAAACAACACGAGGTTTGAGCTTCCCTTTTTTTCCGTGTACTAAAATAGCTGCTATTTTCCTTATACAAATGTCTGTATCATGATAGGGTCTATGGTGTTACCCACTTTTACTAAAGCACTAAATTCTACACCTCGTTAAGAGATCTTTATTTAAAGCACCATCACATCAGATCTCAAATTTTCACATTATATGTCATCAAAAATTCTTCATTGGCCTTTAACCAGTACTGTAGCAAAATAAGTGAACAAGTGTGTCACCCATACTAAGCATCTCAGAATTTTCATTACAAATCCATTTTAATATCATTTCCTCAACAAATACTAAAAACGTGCTACATTTCTTCAACAAAATCCTTTCTGTGAGCTACGAGAGTGTCAGAAAATTGGTATTTACAGTTTTCTATATAAGTATCTTTTTTTCTTTTTCTTTTTTTTTTTTTTTTTTTTACATCTAACAAGGGACGTTGAGGCCTGAGCAGGTCCCAACCTGTCCTTGGTTTGGAGATGCTATCTGCCTCATAAAGCAAAGGAGAGGGTTTGTCTTCTGGGAAGACAAAGTTGTCTCCTCTGAAAAAGCCTCCTACATAGTTGGATTTGGCATCTTCCAGGAATGGGAAGGCAGGGATTGGGGCCTAGGGAGTCTGTGTTTTCAGCTGAGGAAGAGACAAAAGACTGGATCCTGATCAGAGAGTCCAGAGTGAGATATAGTTACCTCCAGGACTCGTTACTGTGAACCCAGCTTGGGCTTCATGACAGTCACAGAAGCAGACTCCTTAACAATAAAATAATACACACAAAAAAAATCTAACAAGGGAAATGATGTCTGAAAATGTCTACTACCTGGGACCGCAAGCTGGTACAGCCACTCGGGAAAACAGCATGGAGGTTCCTCAAAAAACTAAAAATAGAACTACCCTACAACCCAGCAATGGCACTACTAGGCATTCATCCACGGGATACAGGTGTGCTGTTTCGAAGGGACACATGCACCCCCTATGTTTATAGGTGCACTATCAACAATAGCCAAAGTATGGAAAGAGCCCAAATGTCCATCGATGGATGAATGGATAAAGAAGATGTGGTATATATAGATGATGGAGTATTACTCAGCAATCAAAAAGAATGAAATCTTGCCATTTGCAACTACGTGGATGGAACTGGAGGGTATTATGCTAAGTGAAATTAGTCAGGGAAAGACAAATATCATATGACTCCACTCATGAAGACTTTAAGAGACAAAAGAGATGAACATAAGGCAAGGGAAACAAAAATAATATAAAAACAGGGAGGGGGACAAAACAGAAGAGACTCATAAATATGGAGAACAAACAAAGGGTTACTGGAGGGGGCGTGGGGGGGGGGGTGCTAAATGGGTAAGGGGCACTAAGGAAATCTACTCCTGAAATCACTGTTGCACTATATGCTAACTAATGTGGATGTAAATTTGAAAAAATTAAAAAAAATTAAAAACTATATATATATATATACAAAATTGCAACAAGAAAGAAAAAACTACTACCTGGCACCAACTTTGGACTACCTGCTAGAATAGGTACTAGTTACAAAACTGCCAAGTCCAGTTAGAACACTACCTTCACCCTCAGAATAAAGACTGAAGCTTCTGACCCTGAAGAAGAAACTGTAAGACACTGATATGAAAAAAAAGGAAAACAGCAAACAAAAGGGCTAAGCAGAGGTAACAGCCTGAGTCACCACCACCTTGAGGCAAGAGCAGCCTGCACTAATGTTCTGAGTCAAAGTGCACGTCATAAACTGGCATTTAATCTGCTGCCGATGAGAGTGTTGCGGCACCATTCCACACAGTGCTCCAGGAAAAAGGCTTTGAAATCAACATCATTTTTCATTCTCTCTACATCTCCTTTCAGGAGTTTGAAGTTCAGCCATCTTCTCTCCACCTATTAACTTCCCATTCATCTCAATCCAAAATTAACCCCATATAGATTCTTCAAAATCTAAAATTATTTTCATTTTGTTGCCTATTTCAAAGACCTAAGCCTTTGAATATGTGAAATAAGGGGGCGCCTGGGTGGCTCAGTCAGTTTAGGCGTCCGACTTCAGCTCAGGTCATGATCTCACGGTCCGTGAGTTCGAGCCCAGCATCAGGCTCTGTGCTGGCAGCTCATGGAGCCTGCTTCAGATTCTGTGTCTCCCTCTCTCTCTGCTACTCACCACTCACACTCTACTCACACTCTCTCAAAAATGAGTATTTTTTTAAAAATTGAATATGTGAAATAAGGAGAAGGAAAAAAAATACTGAACTAAGACCATATTTTTTTAACTCAAATAAGATAATTACATTGAATCAGTTTCAAAACAATTTCTGAGTGATCATCTACTAAACCTATTATGGCATTAGAATCAGACAACCAATGAAACACAAAAAGCTGTCTCAAGAAATCTACACCAGTTTTTGCTCTCATTTCCTTTTCTTTCAGGCAATTTAATATTTAGTGTCATAAATACAAATTTCTACCAAAGTGAAGTTTTTGCTAATGAATTCACAGACAAAAAAGGAAGAGCTTACCTTCCCAATCCTGCAACACAATGCACTGCAACACAGCAACCTGGCTCTTCACGAAATTTGGTTTTTAACAGGTTCAGCCAATCGTCTACTATCTGATTAGGGGGTGGTGCTCCATCATCAAATGGCCAATCCTGGAAAGGAAAGATCTTTTACATTAAATTGTTATTTTCTCCAGGATAATATCTAATGCAGAATAGCTGCATAGTACACAGCGGGGATTTAAGTGAACTAACTGTACTTTATATACCTATTCTTAATACTGCAATTCTGATCACTATTGAAAAATGATCCAAGACCAAAATTCCTTCTCAAATACATGTAGTCAGCACTGTAAACATCTAATTTTATCTTATGGAGATCTTTTATCAGAGTGATGAGAAACCAGTGTTCCTCAAATATTTTATCTGAATAAAGCAGTAATTAGACATAATAGAGAAAACTATAAAACCGAGACAAAGAAAGGATAAACACCTGTCAGTATGATGTAAATGTCCACTCTGGCAAAGAATACCATCTGACCTGTACAAGTATTTTGAGGATTATCCCCTCAAATAGCTCTAAGTTATGATGTCTTTCCTTTAGAGGAAGACTCTCAAGAAATCACCAGTAGTTGGCATATCGTAACAGAAATATACTACCATCTTTGTGCTTATATATTTAAAAAAAAAAAAAAAAAGTAGCAAATATTTTTAAAAGTTCTGCCTAAATTCTACATATCCCATTTAACAAGCACAGTACCAGACGATAGGGTCCTGAGCAAATGGAGAACTTTTTCTTAAGTATCCCTTTCTCTTTATATTCACCAATTTGTGCATTTTTGGTTTTTTTTGTTTTTTAAGTAATCTCTACACCCAAAGTGAGCTGAAACTCACAATCTCAAGATCAAGAATTGCATGCTCTACTGACTGAGGCAGCCAGGTGCCCCTTAGGTTGCTTTTTAATTAAGACCAACCCCATGTGCATTTATCATATAGGCAGAGGTTTATCTTCCTTTCTACCTAGCAAAAGACCTAAGAAACCAACATAAATCAGCTTTAAAGAAAGAGGGGAGGGGCGCCAGGGTGGTTCAGCTGGTTAAGTGTCCAACTCTTGATTTCGGCTCAAGTCGTGATCTCGAGGTACATGAGACCCAGCCCAGCAATGGGCTCTGCTTGGACAGTGAGGAGCCTGCTTGGAATTCTCTCTCTCTCTCCCACTCTCTCTCTGCCTCTGTCCAGTTCACGTGCATGGTGCACACTCTCTCAAAATAAATAAACTTTATTAAAAAAGAAAAAAAAAGGGGAAGGGAATTCACATTTTGCAGTCTCTCGCTTCCATGTAGCTTCAAGGACAGAAATGCAAAAACACTGGGAATTTTTTTTAAACATAAGATTATCCTAATGAGATTGGATAAGGACACTTTAAGACACTAGAGAAAGAAAAAAAGAAAAGTGACAAAACACTAAATTGATTCTACACTCATGGGCACCACTAGAACATTTCATGTAGCCCATTAGCAATGACAACACATTATGTTTGATTTGTCAACTACACCCCATTATTAAATGGCTGTCAGTGTTACCATTAAAAATGTCACCATAGAGTTTAACTGTAAATAGCAGTAAAACAAGTTAGTGCCTTAGTTGAGAGCTTATTTCCTCTAATACTTCCTAAAATGTGCCTAGTTAAGTAACAGTAATATGAAATATGCTTCACTTACTCATATAAGCAGTCTCTACCAAAAAAATCATTAAAATAATTTAGAATGGTCTGAACTTCAAACTGATGGACATAAATGAAACTATCATTATTAGTCTTTTCCAATATGCCTCTGATTTGTAAGAACATTAGTCAAAGGATTTGAAAAGCCTTATTTTGGGGATATGCCCTTATAAAGTGTTCCAAACCCTCCTCACCTACCAAAAGTAGATTAACAATCCACTTAAAATCTCTGTCTGGGAAAAGGAAAGAAATTCCAAGCTTAATTCTAAATGTTCTGGTTTTTTATAAGCTTAAATTAGACCTTTAATTTTATCTGATCACAGCTATTTGAAACAAAAACAAAACAATAGCCTAGATTTAAGGGCCTAACATAAATCCCAGCCCTACCATTATCTTCTACAAACTAGTTCAAGTTCTTTAGTTCATTTCTCTTTCATAAAGGTGTTTACCAACATTACTGATTCAAACAGACTATGGTCAACCCACAGTTCATTTTCTGACCCATGCCATCTGTCAAAAACGGATTTCTCATCTGGCCACTGGAGATCATACTCACAACACAGGAAAAAGAGCTTGTATTCGGGGCGCCTGGGTGACACAGTCGGTTAAGCGTCCGACTTCAGCCAGGTCACGATCTCACGATCTCGCGGTCCGTGAGTTCGAGCCCCGCGTCAGGCTCTGGGCTGATGGCTCAGAGCCTGGAGCCTGTTTCCGATTCTGTGTCTCCCTCTCTCTCTGCCCCTCCCCCGTTCATGCTCTGTCTCTCTCTGTCCCAAAAATAAATAAATGTTGGGGAAAAAAAAAAAAAAAAGAACTTGTATTCAGCCTAGTTTCAGAAAAAAAAAAATATTTTTTTTTAACACAGGGCTACATTTTATACAAGTTTCTACTTATTCCCCAGCGATTTACAGCCAGAGGACCTTAAAATCATTTAGAAATGGGAATGTAAGCAAATTATTACCATGCCATACTATTAAAATACATTTTTTTTACAACATAATGTTTGGGGGCACCTGGGTGGCTCAGTTGGTTAAGCGCCTGAGTTTTGATTTCAGCTCAGGTCTTGATCTCACGGTTCGTGGGACTGAGCCTCAGGTGGGGCTCTGTGCTGGCAGTGCAGAGCCTGCATGGGATTCTCTCTCTCTCTCTCTCTCTCTCTCTCTCTCTCTCTCTCTCTCTCTCTCTCTCTGCCCCTCCCCAGCTTGTGCACAAGTGCACATATACTTCTCCCTCTCTCTCAAAATAAATAAGCATTAAAAAAAACAGGGCGCCTGCATGGCTCAGTTGGTTAAGCGTCCAACTTCGGCTCAGGTCATGATCTCACAGTTTAGGAGTTCAAGCCCCACGCTGGGCTCTGTGCTGACAGCTCAGAGCCTGGAGCCTGCTTCAGATTCTGTGTCTCCGTCTCTGTCTGCCCCTCCTCCACTTGCACTCTGTCTTTCTCTCAAAAATAAATAAACATTAAAAAAAATTTTTTAGGGGCGCCTGGGTGGCGCAGTCGGTTAAGCGTCCGACTTCAGCCAGGTCACGATCTTGCGGTCCGTGAGTTCGAGCCCCACGTCGGGCTCTGGGCTGATGGCTCAGAGCCTGGAGACTGTTTCCGATTCTGTGTCTCCCTCTCTCTCTACCCCTCCCCCGTTCATGCTCTGTCTCTCTCTGTCCCAAAAATAAATAAACGTTGAAAAAAAAAATTAAAAAAAAAAATTTTTTTAAACAAAATAAAAAATAAATGTTAAAAAAAAAAAAACAAAACCTAATGCTTGGTTGTTTTGTTTTTATGTTTTCACCAAAATGAAGGCGAGGAAACTTTACAGATCAGATATGAGACAGCTGCCTTACCAAGAAGGCATTTATTTCCTTTGCAACTGACTTTCCAACCACGGATGACCAATGCATTAAGACTACAAAAGTACCTCTCAATAAATAACCTTGTACCAATATCTTCTTTATTACTTTTTTCCTAACCAACTACTTACAACACCACAGTGTCTTCCCACAATCAAATCAAATAGCTCTAAGACACCTAAGACTACAAGGTCATTTCATTACATGCTCTTGCAATTTAGACAACTATTTAGGGGAAAATAGCCTAATGCTCCTGTTTCTGATACATGAAATAGTGTATTTAGGGGCTAAGGAGGAACTTAAAATAATTCCAAGCACTTTATGCTCAAACTGAGCATAAATAAATCTAATCACACATGAGCTTGTTAAAAGCCCACCAAAACGTGTCAGAACCTATGCTGATTACTCTAGAGCAAGATGCCTTCTCCCTCTCCCTTAACCTCTTCTCCAACCTTTTCGTCCCCTATAAGTTATCCACAAAACATTAAATAACAAATAGTATTTGCAAAGTGAGACAGAATACAGCTGACCCTCAAACAACATGCATTTGAACTGTACAGATCCACTTACATGCCGATTTGTTTTCAATAAACAGAGTACGGTACTTTAACGTATTTTCTCTTATTTTTTCTTAATGAAATTTTCTTTTCTCTAGCTAACTTTATTGTAAGAATATAGTACATAATACCTGTAACATACAAAATACGTGTTAATGGACTGTTGATGTTATTAGTAAGGCTTCTGGTCAACAGTAGGCTTATTAGGAAAGTTTTGGGGAAGTCAAAAGTCATATGTGGATTGGTGTCTCTAACCCCGCATTCAAAGGTCAACTGTATTTCCATGTGACTTAATTCCTGATGGAAATTGCTTTCAGCTAGATTCACAACAGTAGCCTAGAAACAAAAACTAAATATTGCAATAATTTCCTAGAGAAAACAAAATCAAATTTCCATTTTCTTGAAATAAGTGTACATTAAATTTTGCTTTTCATTTGTTGAAAATACTTTGCATATATAGACTTTAAGGGCACAAATGAACAAAACTGCCAATCTAAAAAGTTTAAAAGACTGCTATCAACGTTGTACCTCCTATAAGCTTAAAAAGCATACTGAATGTCCAGTTTTCAAAACAGCTATGTTTAAAAGGTACTACTAGTAGTTCGTAATGAAAAATGCAAACACTACACACTCACTAGAACGTGGATTCCTTCTTTTTCAACTGGAGCTTTATCATATGTAGCATCACAAACTCGAACCAAAGTTGTCACTCCATACTTCTTAAGTTCCTTTGAAGAAAAACAAATATAAGGGAACTTACTTTTAGAATCTGCAACCAAAACTTTAAAAGCATACAATTACGAATTGAAGCAATGAGACATCATTCTCAAAGATCAAAATCATTCTCATTGTGGCAACATACAGAATGGACACTCAAGTTCTTAATGGAAGCATCACTATGATTCACCTTAATAAAGGGCAGTTTGGTAACCTGTCACAAAACCTTTGAAAGCACACACACACTATGACCTAGAAATTCTACCTCTGAGAATTTATAGTAACAAAGTAATTAAATATACACCCAAGACTTAGCTACCAACACGTGCAGCATGGGCTGTTTGGAATGGTAAAAAGGTAGAAACATTAATGGTCCAAAAACAGGGGAACAGTTAAAGAAAGTATGGCATGGGGCGCCTGCGTGGCTCAATCAGTTAAGCGTCCGACTTTGGCTCAGGTCATGATCTCGCGGTCCATGAGTTCGAGCCCCGCGTCAGGCTCTGTGCTGACAGCTCAGAGCCCGGAGCCTGCTTCGGATTCTGTGTCTCCCTCTCTCTCTGACCCTCCCCCTGTTCATACTCTGTCTCTCTCTGTCTCAAAAATAAATAATAAAACATTAAAAAATAAAAAATAAAAAAAAAGAAAGTATGGTACATCCATACAGAATACTATGACAGCTATAAAAATAATACTAAGAAGGTTGGGGGGATGATAAAATATAATGTGATCCTATCTATATGAATGTAAGTGAATATATACATATATGTAGAGAAAAACATCCAGAAGACAGGTATTAAGAAGAGTTAAGTATTTTTAAACTGTCTTTTTAAAAATTTTTTAATGTTGATTTTTGAGAGAGAGAGAGAAAGAACTTGAGCAAGGGAGGGGCAGAGAGAGGGGAGACAGAGGATCCGAAGCGGGGCTCCGTGCCAACAGCAGACAGCCCAATGTGGGGCTCAAACTCATGAACTAAGAGATCATGGCCTGAGCCAAAGCCAAAGGCTTAACCAATGGAGCCACCCAGGCAACTCTAAACTGTCTTTTGCTTATATGTATCTTCTGATTTTTACATACTAAGTACCACTGCTTTTTTAATTTAAAGAAACAAAAAGTGGGATGCCTGGCTGGCTCAGCTGGCAGAGCATACAACTCCATCTTGAGGTTGTACATTCAAGCACCATGTTGGGTACAGAAATTACTTAAAAATAAAATCTTTAAAGGGGCTTCTGGGTGGCTCCGTCGGTTGAGTATCCAACTCTTGGTTTCAGCTCAGGTCATGACCTCACAGTTTCAGGGTTCGAGCCCCACATCTGGCTCTGCGCTGGCAGCACAGAGCCTGTTTGGGATTCTCTCTCTTCTTCTACCCCTCCCTTGCTTGCACTTTCTCTTTCGCTCAAAATAAATAAACCTAAAAACATTTTTTTTTATTTAAAAATTTTTTTTTTTTTTTTTTACATTTATTCATTTTTGAGAGACAGAGAGAGACAGAGCACAAGCGGGGGAGGTGCAGAGAGAGAGAGAGGAAGATACAGAATCCAAAGCAGGCTCCAGGCCCCGAGCTGTCAGCACAGAGCCCGATGCGGGGCTTGAACTCACAAACTGCGAGACCATGACCTGAGCCGAAGTCAGACGCTTAACCGACTGAGCCACCCAGTGCACCAAAAACATTTTTTTAATGATTAATAAATAATATTTTAAAAAATAAAAGGAAACAAAAGTAATTTTGAAATTAAGATTAAAAAGTGGTATCATGTTACAAAGCCAACAAACATATAATTATAGCCAGAAGCCTTGCTCCTTTAAAAATTTTCCTCCAGGGTGCCTGGGTGGCTCAGGCAGTTGAGTGTCTGACTTCAGCTCAGGTCATGATCTCACAGCTCATGAGTTCGAGCTCCACATCAGGCTTTGCACTGATAGCATGGAGCCTGCTTCAACCCTGTGTCTCCCTCTCTCCACCCCTCCCCTGCTCTCTCTCCCTCTCAAAAATAAACATTTTTTTAACAAATAAAAAATGAAAATTTTCTCCAGTAATGCCTAATCCAGTGACTACCTATCTTCAATGGGTCACCAACATCTTTTTATAGTTGCAGGACAGTGGCTTCTGCCACTCTTGGAGTCTATGGCCAAGGAATCCACAGGCTGAAAATAGTATCACATAATTCAACCAGGCTTAAAGGTGACTGAACAAGCTAAGGGCACACAGGCCTGGGATCAACTTACACACTGTGTACACACAGTTAAGAAGCTCAGAGAATTATAAGTATAAATAAGCAGGAACAGTGATATCCTACAAGTGTCCATCATTTGGTTAACTAAAGGGTAAAAGTTATTCTAATTGCTAAAGGACTTTATTTTTCAGAGAATGGCCTTCTTCTAAAACAGACTCAGGAAAGTTGTTGCTATTACGTGGAGTCAGTAATTTTAAAACACTTCAAAATACAAATAAAATCCTATTAAAATGAACTCCATAGTAGCCATTCATTGAAAGGTTATGGTACAGTTTTTTATAGTAAATATTTGCGTCCTTATGAAAGTCAAACCTCTTCTGAACTCCATTTTGCTATCTGTAAAATGAGAGGGGTAGATTTAGAATCCCTAGGAGTTCATCCAGCTAAGTTTACTCTATAAATACAGCAGAGAAAATGAAAGATTGGACATAAAAATGTTACCTATAATACCTTTCCTCCCCATAAGGTTTTGATCCTTGTAGATGATAGTTACGACTGATAAGTAGTTCTGGAGTAGCTTTTTATCAAAAGTGGCTAGAATATTTGAGGCAGACCTGGATTTCAGGGTCAGAGACAGTTCTACTATATGTTGTGTACCTCTAGCCAAATTACTAAATTACCAAATTGCCTTGAACCTCAATTTCCTCATCTGTAAGAGGAAGAAAATAATAGTATCTATACCTCATAGGGCTATTCTGAGTAGTAAATAATATAACGCCTAAAACTGCACTTTTTTTTTTTTTATAAGACTGATTATAACGTTGGGTACATACTAAGTATTCAATAAATATTATTTTTATTATTAAAAATCTGACAAAAGAACTGCTAATTATGTAGAAAGGATATTAAAAAAACCAGCACTAGACAATCTCCCCAAACTCTGTAAGTGTTCTTTTAAAAAACTGTTGTAGGGGTGCCTGGGTGATTCAGCTGGTTAAGTGCCCAACTCTGGATTTCGGCTCAGACCATGTTCTCATGGTTCGTGAGATCGAGCCCTGCCCTGGGCTCTGCGCTGACAGCACAGAGCCTGCTTGAAATATTCACACTCTCCGCTCCCCCCCCCTTCTCTCTGTCAGCCCCTCCCCTGCTCACTCTCTCTCTAAATAAACTCTAAAAAAAAAAATTGTTATAATTAATTCAACCCAATTTATTTTTTTTAATTTTTTTTTCAACGTTTATTTATTTTTGGGACAGAGAGAGACAGAGCATGAACGGGCGAGGGGCAGAGAGAGAGGGAGACACAGAATCGGAAACAGGCTCCAGGCTCTGAGCCATCAGCCCAGAGCCCGACGCGGGGCTCAAACTCACAGACCGCGAGATCGTGACCTGGCTGAAGTCGGACGCTTAACCGACTGCGCCACCCAGGCGCCCCTATTCAACCCAATTTAAACAGAGACTGGGAAGGATGACCACCCATATTCCAGTCACAGAAATAAATGGCTTTGTGGTAAGAGATTTCTTTACTAATGGTGTTCACTTATAATGGAACTTTACCTATAAATCAATCCAAAAAGTAGACCATACTACAATCTTACCTCTGTGAACTTGTTGAGGGTAGCATTGGTAGGGTTGTGAGTTATCAGAAAACGCATGTTCTCATAGGAGATCTCCACAGGGGCTGGACGGTTCATTATGGCAAATAAAAAGTGTGAGCGTGCGTGTGTAGGTGTGATGGGGAAAATGAAAAAAAAAAAAATCAATAAATCTTGAAATGTTTCACAGCAGAAAACATTAAAAAGACCACTAAAATGCCTAGTATCAATCAGTGTTTTCTCTATTCAACTTGTTTATTCTTTAAGAAGCTTCTCTCTTCAAGGTAAGCAGAAGTATTTAGAATCCACTTGAATCCAAATTCAACTTGGGCCTCAATGTCTGCAGATGGATACCTTCGGACTCCAAAAATTCCAACTACATACAAAACTGAAGTAGCCTTTACTACATTTAGGCACTAGTGAGACAAGTTAAAAGTGTAGGTTGCTTTCCACTTTTGTTTACTTGATGCTTAATTTTACTGGAGTCATTAAAAGAAATATGCTTGCAATAAAAAAAAAAAAAAAAAAAAAAAGCCAACTGTTTCTGAGGCCAGTCTCGGTGTCCAGAGTCTTCAAGGCAATGTTAATTATGGCACATAGAAGCCCCAAGCTCACTTGTCAGCGAAAACGCTGTGCTGAGCCTGGCAGAAGTCTGCCCTCACGCTCAGAATCGCCATAAATGTGCAACGTATATTCCAACGAAAAACCTAGAGGAGAAAAGCAGAAGTAAAATGAAGTGGAGGTTGACAGCATAGTAAACATGATGCTCAAAGTCATGAATACATTCTCTGTGAGCCCAAAGAGCTCTGAAATGCTGAAATGCCACCAAGTTTTAATTACTGTCATCTATGAAGACTAGGATAAAAATGTATACCAAGAGTTTTAAAAGTCCAAAATTCAAAAGTGTGTTTTTTCTTTTCCAAAATGGGATTCAGCAAAATTTCTGTGTCAATAAGATTATTTGTAACTCAAGTCATTTTTTAAATGACCGAATTTTTAAATTCACTTAAAATAGTTATTAAAAGATCCTTAAAGAACCTTCTGTCCATAGGCTCTTCGTAAAGTTCACAGCAATCTTATTCTGCTTTGATGGTTAAGTCTTTCATATACACACTTTGCTTAAAATAAGATACATCTGTAAATGAAGGATATTTACCAAAATTTCACTCTGAGGACTGAATTCTTTCTATCCAAAGGATATGCAATGGCCCCCAATTATAACACTAGTCCATAAAGTACTTTTTGAAAAATTAGCTTATCTTCCTCACAACTCTGAGTACTTATTGCTACCTAGAAGGAATGAGGAAAGAGCATCAGAAAAGTGAAATGACTTGTCTAGGTAAATGTCTTCTGTTAATCCAATGTTTTTCCAATGTACCACACATAATGCCTGCTACCTCAACTAATGCATGAATCCCATCATCTCATTTCTAGCCCAGTTTACTTCTTTTTTTTTTTAATTTTTTTTTTCAACGTTTATTTTTTGGGACAGAGAGAGACAGAGCATGAACGGGGGAGGGGCAGAGAGAGAGGGAGACAGAATCGGAAACAGGCTCCAGGCTCTGAGCCATCAGCCCAGAGCCTGACGTGGGGCTCGAACTCCCAGACCGCAAGATCGTGACCTGGCTGAAGTCGGACACTTAACCGACTGCGCCACCCAGGCGTCCCTAGCCCAGTTTACTTCTTTACTATTTCTCACATCACATCTCTATCTCAAGAGTACAAAGCATCTAAAGGTCATTGATTCACACAGCATTCTTCTGCCCAAGTATTAATCCATCCCCAAAACAAGGCAAAAAACTGGCAGAATTTTTTAATATTATTTTGGGCCTGCTGCTTTGAAACACAGTAACCTTTATAGTTAGCTCAGTCAGAGTATCAAGATAATCATAAATTGCTCTGAGGATGCCTGGCTGGCTCAGTCCGTAAGGGTTTGGAAGTGAGGATTTGGGAGTTGGAGCCCCACCTTGGGAGTAGAGATTACTCAAATAAATAAATAAATCTAAATAAATGAATAGCTCTGGAAATAGGGACAGGGTCTAAGTTCTTTCACTTGCCTCTTCTCAGCCACCAGTAAACGCTTATTTAGTAGTCTCTGAAAAGATGATTTGACCAGATAGAAAAAGACATGGAAGATAATGGCTACAGAACCATTTTCAGGAAGAAACTAAAATGCATCTAAGAAAGAACCTAAGCTTACAAACTTTCAAGCCTATTCTATCCACAAGTCATCTTTTTATGATATCCTTATGACACTGTATTTTGTTGTCACTGACATACTTGTGACTATATTAACCATGGACAAAAGCACAAAACACATAAGAAATCCAAAATGGCATTCTAAGAACTTCAATACCTCAGAAGTTATACACTACAGTAAAAACATGAAACTTCTATACTCAAACTAAGAAAAACAAGAATATACACCACCACTTTCCCAACTCCTAATTCTAACTCTAACCACAAAACACAGCCACCTTAGATTACACATTTCATAGAGTACTACTCCCTGTGCAGTCAAGGAATTTTAAAGCTACAAGAAACTTAGAGAGCAACTACTCTGACCTTGGGGGGGGGGGGGGGGGGGGGGAGATGATGTTTGGGAGGCAGATTAAAATGACTTAACTAAGACCACATCCCTAATAAGTAGCAGATCAAGGACAAGAACCCAGATCTCCTAACTCCATTCATGTTTCCAATTTTGACTAGGAGGAACCCACATATTTTTCAAGTCATGATTTTTTTTCATGCAACTGTAACTTTTCTTCAAATATTTGCTTGGATGTTGATCTGCAACTCTGTGACCTTAAATAAGGGGAGAAAAGATTATTAAAGTAACCACTCAACAATGGTTTGCATGCAGTGAAAAGCAAAACACAAGGAAATTCTAACCTATTGGAATCCCTTTGGTTTAACGATGTTATCACAGCTAGTATGCGTGTCAGCTGAGGAAAAGCACTGAAAGACCTGCTTTGTAGGGATGGCCAGGCTTAAAAGGTTACAGCTCTAGCATTAAGTTTTCTACCTAGTCTCCAGTGTTTGTCTGCTCAGCAAACAAAACAAATGTTATCCCATCTTACTCCTCCAACTTCATTTTAGAAGGACCACTTCCAAGGATAAGGATAATTCATTATTAGATTTTCAATTCTTAACACCATACTGAGATCCCCAGCAAAGGAATTTCTGCCAAATGAAACAGTATGTTCTATCAATGTTAACAGATACATGATAAAAACAAGCTTCTGCTCCTTCTCCAGCCCCCCTCCCCAGTTCAACTACACATCAACAGTTAAATGCTCTTGCACCTGTCAATTCAGATAAACTAATGTTAATTCCTGTAACAGACATAAGAACACAAAACAAGCAGTCTGCAAAAAAATCATAAACAACTCACCACAGCTGGAAAATACTCAAAAGTTACAAAGGCCTGTTATTTCAGCATAAACTTAGCACCTGCACATCTTACAGGAAAACTTTCTTCTAAAACTGTCTCACTGGCATTAATTAAGTAATGTTATCTTTTAGAGAACTTAACTTTTAAAATGTTGAATTTGGGACATTTCCTATACAACATTTCCATTTTTAACAAAAGATGGTAACTTCACTGCAGGATTAGAAGGAATGGTCTGTGACAGAAAAATCCATTTGAATTTTTTTTTTTTTTTTTTTTAAAGAGACAGAGACAGAGCAGGAGCAGGGCAGGGTCAGAGAGAGAAGGAGACACAGAATCCCAAGCAAGCTCCAGGCTCTGAGCTGTCAGCACAGAGCCTGACCAAGGGCTCAAACTCACGAACTGTGAGATCATGACCTGAGCTGAAGTTAGAAGTTTAACTGAGCCACCCAGGCGCCCTGCAACCGTTTTAATTTTTTTTTTTTTAATGTTTATTTATTTTTGAGACAGAGAAAGACACAGCATGAGCAGGGAAGGGGCAGAGAGAGAGGGAGACATAGAATGTGAAGCAGGCTCCAGGCTCTGAGCTGTCAGCACAGAGCCCGATGCGGGGCTTGAACTCACGAACTGTGAGATCATGACCTGAGCCGAAGTCGGACGCTTAACCGACTGAGCCACCCAGGTACCCCCCTGCAACTGTTTTAAATTAAGGAGACGAAGAGAGGAAAGAGGGAAAGAGAAAACAGAATAAAGAGGAGACTGGAAACAAGCAAGCAGAGGCCTACCAAGCTAAGATAGTGTACTGCCAGAAAGACTAAGTCAGTAACACAACAGAGACTACTTAAAGCTTTGAAAAGCGGTGTATTAGAGTTTAAATGTCCTGTGTCAAGTCTAGTCCTAACATCTACTTAGATGAGAATCAAAAACCAAAATACATGAAATTATACACTAACCATCAGTTAATCATGGTATATTCTTAAAGAGGAAAACCATGCCGAGGTTAAAAAGAATAAAACACATCTATGTGAAATATGGAAAGATGGCTAAGGGACTAATAAGTGAAAAGAGCACATGATAGTATGAACAGTATATACAGAAATACCTGTGAGTGCTGTATAGCTTTCATACCCATCAATTATCTGGAGAGTTATAAAGAGGTAACAGTGGTTGTCTAGGGGGTAGAAGGGACTGGAGCTGGAGGCCAGAACTCTGAATTACTCTACCATAATACATACCTTTTGAAATGTTTTGTTTTTCATATATATATATATATATATATATATATATATATATATATTACTTTTATAAAATTCTAGGGTATGGGATGCCTGGGTGGCTCAGTCGGTTAAGCATCTGACTTTGGCTTAGGCCATGATCTCTCCATTCATGAGTTCGAGCCCCACGTCAGGTTCTCTGCTGTCAGCACAGTCCACTTCAGATCCTCTGTCCCCTTCTCTCTGCCCCTCCCTTGCTTGTGCATACACGAGTCCCTCTCTCTCTCTCAAAAATAAATATACTTTTTAATTAAAATAAAATTCTAGGGCGATAAAGAACCCTACAATGATTTACAATTTACGTTCTCAGGGCACCTGGGTAGCTCAGCCCATTAAGCGACTGACTTGATTTCAGCTCAGATCGTGATCTCACAGTCGTGAAATGGAGCCCCACATCAGGCTCCACGCTGGGCTGTGAAGCTTGTTTAAGATTTTCTCTCTCTCTCTCTCTCTCTCTCTCTCTCTCTCCCTCTCCCTCTCCCTCTCCCTCTCCCTCTCCCTCTCCCCCTCTCCCCTTGCCCCTCCCACACGTGCATACTCTCTCTTCCCTCCAGCCCCCCAAAAACTAAAAACTACAATTTACATTCTCAACAGTGCTATAACCATAGGATTACAAAGAGCCTTAAGAGAGAGCTAGCCACTCTGTCCCAGGCAGGCCTGTACCTACCCAATTCCAGACAGTTTTCTTCTTTGTTAAAGATATTAAATTATTGGGGCACCTGGGTGGCTCAGTTGGTTAGGCATCTGACTCCTGATTTCAGCTCAGGTCATGATCTTAGTGTTTGTGAGACTGAGCCCCAAGATGGACCCACGCTAACAGCCTGCTTGGGATTCTCTTTCTCCCTCTCTGCCGCTTCTCCCACTCACACATGCATGTGCACTCTCTCTCAAAATAAACAAACTTTAAAAAAAGTATTAAATTACTGAGTAACATTCAGGTTCCTCTTTGGCAACTGTAATTCTAAGTTCAAACATAAATGAACAGAATTTGAGGGCAACCCAAACTTACTAGGCATCCTTTTAAAAATCCTGTCAATCCACTCACATCAAGTTTTCCACTGAGAAATTACCCCTATTTCCAAATTAAATAATACAATAAACCCTCTAATTTGATGGGTCACACCAGTATTCACCAAATTAAAACAGTAAATTATAACATAAATGCACAATAAAGAATTCTAGACCTAAGAAAAAATCTAAGAGCAAAGGTCTAGAAAAACAAGCAAGCATACATTTACTGTTGCTTTTCTTACCAGAAATTCTACAGGAAGTCATGCAAATTTGAGTCAGCTTGGTTTGTACAAACAGGCAACATGAAAGCATTATACTGCATATAAGGCTAAAACCTTGCAACAATCTCTTCCTAAAACAAATTCATCTCACTTGAACAAAGACACCAGCACTTCTCTTAAACTAGAAATGAATAATCTGTCAACGGTAAAGAATTCCTTCTTCTGAAGAGTTAAGACATCCTCCTTGCAATTTGGCTAATTAACAATTTATTAATAATTCAAGTGTATATTAGACATTTCCTATGCGTCATATACTTTTATAGATGCAGCAAGAGCAGTAAACAAAAATTCCTGTCAGGGTGGATCTTATATTTTAGTAGGCAGAAAAAGACAAACTATGCCACTGTTACAGAGGAAAATGCAAAGTAGGGGAATCTACAGTGCCAGAAAAGAGAGGGATTCCAATTTTAAATAAGGCTATCAGAAAAGGCCTCACTGAAAAAAGTGACATTTTATCCAAGACCTGGGGGTGTGAGCCAAATAGATATTTGAGGGAGCATTCTAGGCAAAAGGGATTAGCTGTTGCAAAGGTTATGAGGTGGGGCCATGCTTGGAGTGTTCTAGGAACAGCAAGGGGGCTAGTGCTACCGGAGCAGAGAAGGCAATGGAATGAATAGGGTCAGAGAAAGAAGAGAGCCTTAAAGGTCAATGTAAGTATTTCGGTCTTGTTCCAAGAAAAATGATAAGGTTTCAAGGAAGATTGACAACTTATGTTTAAAAAGACCACTCTAGCTGCTATGTGGAGACAGATAATACGAATAGTGAGGGCAGAAACGGGGAGATCTGGTAGGAACCACTGCTAGCCGTATCAGGAGAGAAATAGCTTGGACCATGGTAATAGCAGTAGAGGATAAGGAGCGATCAGTTTCAAGATATACTTTGAGGTAGATCTGTCCAGACTAGATGTGGGGTCTGTGAAAAAAGAAGGCCCTGAGTAACTCCAAGAACTCAGAGAAGCCTAACTTAATATTGAGTCTATTCAAACAATGGACCATAAAATCACCACAACACCATGCAAGAAGAGTAGGGAAACTCTTCTGTCTCTACTGCATCCTGACCATTTGTGGGAAAATGTATCTTAAAGACTTGTTAGTTAAGGAGAACTCAACTTCGCTAATGAATCTTCTAGTTACCTGTCTCAAACTGAAATCGTACTCTTCTTTCATACCCTACCAACTCATCAGAGCCTTGTAGAAACAACAGTTCTACTCTCTCTGCTACTTTGTTCATCCCTCGATGGTTGCCATTTATCAAGCTAAAATTGTATACATCTGGATCCGTGAACTTAGACAATTCAAATTAATGTTAGTTCCCCTCCCCTACTACAGTGGCAGGGAGTTGATAAGGAAAGAGGTATCATTAAATTCTACACAAATTAGGATCCAAAATATCTGTAAACAAGCTAAAAATACCAAGATGCTTCTTTACTGCTAAAAAAAAAAAAAAAGTTTCATAGTTACTGTCTTGGTTATTCCCACTTTTCCACTTCCTCATTTAAGGAGGGAACTTGAGAATCAAGTTCCAGTACAGAAATCAATAATCACTTATATAAAAAGAAATCATGACCTTGACGGTGGGAAAGTATCTTAACATTTCAGAACCAGCCTGAGATACATGGCGTGCCACTCAGAAAGGAAAGTCATTAACCAACAATCGCACCTGCTTCTGAGAACAGTGACCGTTATTTACTGAAGTCCTGTGGGCTCTGTTCCCACTCAAATGAAAAGGGAGTGGTTTTCAAATTTGTATGTGCCCTAGTGATTAGAAGTACTTGTCATTTTCTAGTAATTCTTACCTCTACAAATAACTATAAGATGAAAACTGCATTAAATATTTTCAATACCACACTTGAAAATATTTACTTTTCAATTTTGTACTTTACTGTTTCTCTAAAAATTAGCAATTCTCCAGCAGAATTTTTTTTCCCAAAAATGTTATTTTTCCTTTAAATTTAAATAAAATTTAACGGTGGTAACAGGACTATGGCCAGTTTTCAGTTTTTCCAAAATAGTCATTTGAGGGGCGTCTGGGTGGCTCAGTCGGTTAAGCGACAGCCTTCAGCTCGGATCATGATCTCACAGTTCGTGGGTTCAAGCCCCAGGTTGAGCTCTGTGCTGACAGCTCAGAACTTGGAGCCTGCTTCAGGTTCTGTGTCTCCCTCTCTCTGTGCCTCTCCCACTCATCTGTCTCTCTCTCTCTCTCTCTCAAAAATAAATAAACATTAAAAAAAAATTTTAGGGGCACTTAGGTGGCTCAGTCGGTTAAGGGTCCGACTTCGGCTCAGGTCATGATCTCACGGTTCGTGAGTTCGAGCCCCACATGGGGTGAGCTCAAGCCCCACTGTGGCCTCCACACTCCACACTCTCTGTCTCTCTCCCTCTGCTCCTTGCTCACTCGTGCTCTCTCTCTCTCTCTCTCTCTCTCTCTCAAAAAAAAATGTTTTTTTAATTTTAATAGTTATTTGAATACTGGTAATAACATTAAAAATCCTAACAGCACAATTCTAATATTGGGCTTAATCTTATGGATTTCAGTAAATCTTTTGTTATTTTTTATTATTATTTTAGAGAGAGTGTATGAGCAGGGGAGAGGGAGAGAGAGAAAATCCCAAGCAGGCTCCACACTCAGCTGAGAGCCCAACGTGGGGCTTGATCTCACAACCCTGGGAACACGACCTGAGCTGAAATCAAGAGTTGGGACGCTTAACCAACTGAGCCATCTAGGCAACCTTTTAAATCTTTTAAAAGTTAAGTTAAATAGCTCTATTAAACTGATTCTATTTATTCACACTTTTCCTTTCTAGGCAAAGATATTATGGCTATCCTCTTCACGGGCTTTGCGTTTAAAGACTCTAGTTTACGTGCACTTTAAGACTCCCAATGTTATAAAGTTTAAGTTCACTGTTTTCCTAAATAAGTGTGGTAACCTCTTTTATATAATAATAACTATCTCATGGGGCGCCTGGGTGGCTCAGTCGGTTAAGCAGCTGACTTCAGCTCAGGTCATGATTTCGCGGTCCGTGAGTTCGAGCCCCGCGTCGGGCTCTGTGCTGACAGCTCGGAGCCTGGAGCCTGTTTCAGATTCTGTGTCTCCCTCTCTCTCTGACCCTCCCCCGTTCATGCTCTGTCTCTGTCTCAAAAATAAATAAACGTTAAAAAAAAAATTAAAAAAAATAATAACTATCTCAAATTCAGCAGCACTCCCGTATAATTAAATTCTAATATTTGTTTTTTTTCCTTTCTTACCTCCTTTAACCTCAAAAGGCTAAGTAATTTTCCTGGAAAACAATTTAATAAGTTTTAGTCATTTTAATTTAGTTTCCACCATCACTATATGTACATTAACCCAGAGCCACTGAATTGATTATTTCATTAATAAAGAAATACATTTGAGGTTCTGAACTTCAACTGTAATAATGCAAATTCAGTAGTGAAAATCCAGAAAAAAAGAAAAAGAAAGAAGAAAGAAAATCCACAAGGACACCTGGATTCATCCTGTCAACACCACTTTGAAATATTTTCTGAGCTATATCAGGATAGTTAGAATGACTGTAACAGCTGTGAGTTCCCTGAGGTTGCAAAATAGATACTTGGGAAAAGGTTATTTGAATCACCTTTCAAAATAACCTACAGCACAGGAGCAGCATGCAAAGTAAGAACTTCCAGGCTATTGTTAGCATTATTTAAAATATATGTTTCAGAGCTGAGCAGTTTATGGGTCAGCTTAACTCTTTCATTTCCCCATTTTGTCAAATATATTGAACATTATTTAAAGGTCCTGTTTAAATATCCACCACTGACAGGGAGGGAAGGAAGCTATGCACAGGATACAGAATAAAAAACATTCTAAATTACATCTTGTCAGCATAAATTCTTTTGTTTGAGCCCCAGAAATTTTTCTGCTGTTAGGCATTTTGGTCCAAGTTTCCCCTAAAACCGGTTAAGTTACACTTCACTTCCTCTCCTAAACTTGCTTTTTATAAATTACATTGTACTTCACAGCCATCTCTCTCTGTGTACTCACTGTAATACAAGATAGACAAGAACCCAAATCATTCTATTTGGAGCTGCCAGTGGCCTTTTAAAATATACTGTCTACCCACCAATTGTCCATTAATGGCTTGATGTTTATTTTCATAAAACACAACATTCACAATCTTTAAAAGCCATACAGTGAAAGCAGTTGTTTCACATTAAAACACGAGAGTGAAGTAAAAATGGTGAAATACCTCTCTAACACCATGTCAAGGGATTATTATTCTTTGCTCACCAGTTTAGGTCAACATGGATTCACCTTCCTTCTCCTCCAACTTAAAGAATGCAAAACGTACTTTCTCGTCCTCTTCCTCCAAATGCTTACTGAGATGGGGGACAGTATGCCACCTCTGAATGATACTAAAGTGCAGCATATCCAATATAACAACGAGCCTTTGTGGAGCTCTTTGTGCACACCATACAAACACTATCCAGGATCAAGAGCCTAAAAGAATCCACGTGGGTGAAAATATTTGATGAGGGACATTAAAATTTCATATTAATGCCACATACTTTGAAGACACAAAGTAAGTATGAGTAGAATGGAGGAGGATTACGACTTCTGAGGAAAGGTAAAACTTTTCTGACAAGACTGCAGAAACAGTGAAGGGCCATGGTAGCATGCCTTAGAGAAAGGAAAGGAGTCTTTGGTTAAATAACTCCAGGAGGCCTTGACCATGCTGAGAATTTCAAACCAATTTGAATGCAATAAAAGCTTTTGAGAATTTAAAAGTAGGAGTAGTAGTCAGGGAGTGACTCTTTACTCAATGACAGAAAACAAATACGTCACATTGGTGGACATCTTCTGATCTACCGAGCACGTCCATAGTCACAAGCTTCACAAAAACAGACTCTCAACTTACTAACTCCTACCTCATAGGTGAATTATTTTTCCTAGTAAACAGAGAGAGGAGTTTAACTAAATTCTACTTGTTGACGACCTCCAAATGAAGATCTCATTTCACTAGAAAAACAATTCAGGGCATAGTCTAGGACTTAAATTTGGACTGCTTCTCATCTTGGAAGATCTAAATTATTTGAGTAACTTAAACCAATCACCGAAGGAAACTTGTTTGCATCCACACGTGTGGAATGAAGAATAATGTCACTAGAATCTATTGTTTCTCCATCATATCCTTCTCAATTTGCTGACAAACCCTGCCGATGACTCATATCCTTCTGCACTAACCAGTCATTCTGCTCCCTCATGAGAGGCTTTTCATAAATAAAGGAAAGTAAAAAACATCAATTTGTTTTGCTGCTAAAAACAGTAAATATCAGCATATGTCTATAAATCCAATTTACGGATACTGTGGTGATACAACCTAGTGAACGTCTCCTATAAGACTGCTCAAATCTCAACTAAAACTAAAAGAGGACTACAAGAAAGCAGACTGAATTTGAATTCTTGTCAAAGGATACATTAGTTAAGAGCCAACATTTTTGACCACTGCAGAAATAAAAACACAAAGTAATTTATCTGATCTGCTAAAGCAAATATATCATGTGTGCATCTTATGCCAAAAGAATTAACATTTTCTGAGAAGAATGAAATTTCAACCCAAAAATACTATGAAAGGAATTAAATATCTCTAAAGGTAAAGACCATTCTAATGGTCAAAATATTTTTTCAAAACAGGCTCAACTAGAAAAGAGTCACAGAAAAGCTTAAAATCCTCTATCGTTTAAAAAGGCAGTGTTGTGCAACGTAAATTTATATTCAAATGATGAAATTTAGTTTCTAGGCCCCTTAAAATGAAGTAGATGCTGTATTACAGAATGTATGGGTAAGAAATCCGTGCAGGCAAACAAAAAACATTTGTATTCAAGTAACAAAAAACTGTTGGTATAATCTGTCAACTCCTCACAGTCATTTTGTCAGGAAAGATTTTGAGCCCTGTCAATCTATGCTGATTGAACAGATAGTTCAGGGAAAACCACCGTAAGACGTGCAGAAGGGTCATTTTCTGACCCAGGTCCTGTTAACTCCACAGGGTAACTGTGGAAAGTGGACAGAGCCCACAGTGCTGTGCAGCTTCTTTCTTAGAGGTGCTAGACTAGTGACAATTTCCGTTCAGCCCACACAGATCTCCACTACTCCAAGGAGAGAAAACATACACACAATACCTACTTGGGCTCTACATCAAGCAGTCCTATAGGGCTCCAAGTCCCAAGACAGTGGCCAGAAGTCAAAGGAGCTAGAGAATGTGGTTCAGTCAGTAAAACAAAGGGTAACTAGAGAAAGCGACCAGACACCTCTATATATATATATACACACTAGCCCTAAGGATGAAAATGGATAAAAGGCTCTTCTAACATTCCAGATTAACAGACTCAAATCCCCATTTCCCCCAAAATTGTAATTGGTGGTATCCATTGTTCATTAACAAACCCAAGGTACAAAATTATGTGAACTGTAACATCACAGACTCTTGCTTTATCTTAGAAAATAATCATCAGTCTCTATATAACCCAACTAGTGTCTTAAGAAAACTCTCAAAGCAGCAATATCACCAAAAGAGCAAACAAAAAATATGCAGGTAACTGAAGTATCCTTTAAAAAAAAAAAGAAAAAAAAAAAAAACCCTAAAAACTACATTTCAAACAAAAGGCCATCTGCTTACGTATTTAAATTTAAGTTCATCTGCTTATGTATGTATGTATTTATTTATTTATTTAAGTAATCTCTCTACCCAATGTGGGGCTCAAACTCATGACCTTGAGATCAAGAATCACATGCTTCTCCGACTGATCCAGCAAGGTGCCCCAAGGCCGACTTCTTTAACATCTACTTAACTCCTATATACCTCCCTATAAAATGACCAGAGTTAACTCAAAAATCAAGTTTAGCCAGAGATTTAAGTACCTTAAGCCTCAAGGGGAATTTTTTTTTTATCCACTGCCATCTATTTACTGATACTCTTTAACTTGGATTCCAAAACCTGGGATTCAACAACTGATTCTATAAATCAATTTCTTTATCTGTACAATTTAAAGAATGCCACTTACTCAAAGGATTATTATGAATTTTAAGTAAGATTTATGATTCAGCATACATAAGACTCTCAAGAAGGGAATGTTGAAATTTAAAGTGTAATAATGTTGGACATCACAAGTATCCTATGACCTCAAAATCTCTACCACTGCCCTACTCAATAAACATAACTAAATCTACCACGTTAAAATGATGGATCTTGATATTCAGTTGCTCAAAACGTTTAAAGATCCCCAACTTCTTTAAGTAGTATAGCTGATTATACAGTACTTGAAGGAATCAATCTAATTTGGGTTTCACTCTAACTTAAGTTTCGCTCTTCCAAGAGCAACAGCTAAAAATTTATGTACTGCCCCTCTGCATCTTATCTGTAAATGTTTTTTCTAGAGGCTTCACTGGTTAACAATCCCATATTCCAACAAAAAGGTTCAGTAAGTATAAAACCCTGTTAAATGAACCTTTACTAAATTTCAACTTTGTCTCAAAATCATAAAAAGTTCTATAACTATTACATACAAAACTTCTACCTTTGAAAGAAAAAATGTTAAGGGGCACCTGTGTGGTTGTCAGTTAAGCCTCCAACTTCAGCTCAGGTCATGATCTCGCGGGGTCTGTGGGTTCGAGCCCCACGTCCAGCTCTGTGCTGACAGCTCAGAGCCTGGAGCCTGCTTCCAATTCTGTGTCCCCCTCTCTCTCTCTGCCCCTCCCCCTGCTCACACTGTCTCTCTGTCTCTCTCTCAAAAATAAGTAAACATTAAAAAAAAGTTAAGACAAATTGCTAAACAAAGAGCTAAATCTTAAGAAAAACAAATCTATTTTACCTCATTTCACACAAATATCTTTTCAAGGAAATATGAGACTTTCAAACTTTTTAAGAAAGTTATACACAAAAGCATTCAAACATTTACTCTTCCTAGTGCCACCGAAGTTCAATGATGTTGTAAATGATTTCTGCCTATAAATTTGGTTCGTTCAAATTAAATATTACTAGACTGACTCATGGAGGGAGTGGTTTGACTTTTGCTGTTCTGAGTCAGAATATACCCAGTTCAGCAGTTCTAAACAATTTTTCATTTGTATAGGTGTCCTAAATGCTAGCTTTTTCCAGTTACTAAATATGACAAACTGTTGCCTTAGAAAGGTCTTAATGGTGATAATACTTTGAATCTATATAGTTCAATTTATAATTAACAAAGTGCTTCCACATGTATTTTCTCACTTGCCTTCACAATCTGAGTTAAATATCTCATACAGCTGAACAGAAAAGACTTTCACAGAGGAATGACAACTTCTAGTTGACTCTTAACCCCAGTAACTCTTTCTCTTTCCCCCAAAATAAAAAAACATAAAAGGCTGATGGGTTTCTTTAATCAGACTTTCCTCTCCCAGACATATCCCAGGTGCCTCATAAAAACTATGTCTCAAAGCACACACCCTGGGGCCCCAAGAGTTTCAAGGCAGAATCTCCACCCACATAAAAGCCTAGCTTAGGCCCCAAAGAGCCTCAAGTCAGCATCTCCTAAATGATCCCTTTGCCTCTGGCCATCTAGTCTTCTGCATTAAATTCAACATTTCTCATCTGTAGAAGCTGCTGGGTCACTGTGTGGTTGAGAAACCTCAAAGTGAGACAACCTACTGCGAGGGTGGTGATGGTGTAGTGGAAAAACCAAGGACTCGAATCAGACAGACCTGGGTTTTTAATCCAGCTCCAATTCTTATTATCTTGTGACCTGGGACAAGTTACTTAACCTCTTTGCGTCTCTATTATCTCTTCATCTCATCACTGTAAGTCGTTGAGGGCTCAGCACTGAATCCCAAGTGCCTAGCAAACAAAAACCACTCAGTATGTGCCAAATAAACGTAAATGAGGATCCCTACAACCTTCACAGTAGCTGTGAGATTTAAATGAGAGTGTATAAAAAGTACCTGTGCACAACAGGCACTTAATACTAATTAATCCAGTCCCCCACTGAATATTAGTTAACAATACTATTCACTACTTCTGAAAGCAGAGAGCATGGCATGCTAGTGAATGAGAAGGACACTCTAGAAAAAATATAATTTCAGATTTCTAATTACACGTAGATGCTTTGGTCTAGAATTCGATTATGTCTACTATCAAAAGGACTACCTTCCTCTTTGCTTATCATATTGAAAGACTCCCAACTTCTAAGAAACTTATCATTAAAGTGTAAAATCCATACCAAATACTCTTTATCAAAAACCCCTACTTCCACAACACAAGAATCTGGCAAAGTCCATTAACAATGTCTATTCGAAGGGCACTTGGGTGGCTCAGTCAGTTGAGTGACTGACTTCAGCTCAGGTCATGACAGCTCAGAGCCTGGAGCCTGCTTCGGATTCTATGTCTCCCTCTCTCTCTGCCCCTCGCCCGTTCACACTCGATCTCTCTCTCAAAAATAAATAATCATTAAAAAAAAAAAAAGTCTTTTCACTATCCAATATGAAACAATCTTGAAAATGTCAGATCAAAATACAGGCAAACAACTTCTCACCATCTTCACCAACACAAGTGATTCTGGAGCCTTAATAATGTGTTGTTCCGCAGCCTTAATTTCCCTTTGCACATTGAACAAGGCATAACTTCACTCACTTCCTGTCTGAAACTACTGTAAATAACTACCATATTCTAATCCAGCACCAGTTGTAGTTTGGTGATTCCAAACAGACAAGTAGGTCTGTGGTGATGCTAGAACTGCTGAGCACTTTATATGTTTGTTTCTTGACAAACTCCAGGGAATAATAAACTAGCCTGTGGTTCTTCTTCCTCATCATCATCATCATCATGATCATCATCATCATCATCACATTATTTTTTCTCAAGAGCTCTTCTCCAGAAGGGTAGAAAAGAGCCAAAACCTAACAAAAATTCTTTCCACTTACCTAACAATAAAATACCTTTCACCTGAAAAACCAGCAGTACTTGTACAAAAGCGTCTATGCCTCTGAACACTCTAAAGACAAGAGTCGAGGATCCTGGGCAATAGACAAGGTAGCGTTCAGAGGGCCAGACTAGGTTGGGATGAAGACCATGTCCTTGACAAATTTAGAAATTTATATGGATGTCATAAGACATGGGGGAAAACATTCACCCTCCCCCCCCTTCCGAAAAAAACACGACCGTTCTTTTAGAAATCGCAGAACCAGAAGATTATAGTGCCATTGGTATAGACTCCTATACCGTTTCCTCATACTGGAACCCAGGAACAAGACGCTCTTGGAAAGAACTCTCTAACCGAGGACACGCGGGTTCACTATCGCCATACACAGCGATCACGATCACGGAGAGTCTCCAGGATGCCCGCTCACACGCTGGACAATCGCAGGCACACCCTTCCACGCTCCCTCCTCTGCCATTCACCCTCTCCCCGTCCTCCTTCTCACGCACCACTCATATTCCCCCCACTCTACCCCATACACTGACCGCTCTCTCCCTCTCCCGCTTCCTCACTCTCCCCCATTTACCCCTGTCGCCTACGCACACTCCCCCAACACACCCCCACTGCCCTCTACACTCCGCCCGCACTCACACACACACACATTGACCCCGGACACGGCCCCCAACTCTCCCATCCACACCCCCCACTCCGTCTTCCTCACCCCATATGCACACCCAGCCCTCTCTCCAACTCACACTGTCCCCCTCATGCACGCACATTCCCCACACACACACACTCCACATTCTTGCACACGCACAGTCCCCCCTTCCTCACCCACCCTCGTTCTCCACGCTTCCCGGCTGCGCTCCCCCCGCCCCCGGCCCGGCCCGGCCCTCCTTCCGGGGACGTGTCTCGGGCCTGCACTAATGGCTGCGGCGCCTCCCGCCCTCCCCTTCCCCGAGGCCCCGGGAGCCGGCGCGGGGGCCGCCCGGGAGGAGCGCACTCACGCTGGCGAGCTGGGGACTGGGCATTGAAGTCCGGCGGCGGCGGGAGCGAGGAGGCGCCTCTCTCCTCAGTCACCTCGGCGGCGGCGGCGGCGGCGGTAGCGGTGGCGGCGGCGGCGACGACTCCCCCCCAGCCTCGGCGCGCGACACCCGGCCCGGCCCGGCGGCGGCGGCGGCGGCGCGTGTCCACGAGTCCGTCTTGCTGCTGCTGCTGCGGCCGCCGCTGCGTCTCCTGCTGCCGCCGCTGGCCCCGCTCCCGCCGCTGCCCTGTGGCGTCACCTCGCGCCTTGCCCGGCCGCCGCTGCCGCTCCAGCCGCTACCGGACGGACGACGGTTACAGCCCGGCCGATCGCGCCGCCGCCACCACCGCTGCGCGCGCAGCCGGAACCAGCTCCTGCCGCCGCCCCTCAGGGGGCGCTGCGGGGCGCGGCGCGCGCGCCCACTGGCCCGCCCCCCGCGCCCGCTGACTGGCTGACCGGCCGGCTCGCGGGGCGGTTGAGCCCGCCCACCTACCCCGCGGGGCGCTGACCCACTGCCCTCGGCGCCTCCCCCGCTCCTCCTCGTGGTTCGTTCCGCTCCGCGCTCCCGGCTGCGGAAGGCGCGTCCATGTGACCGGGGAGGGGGGGGGGGCGGAACGTGGCCCGGGGAGTCGTTCGCCCACACCGCGGCCCCCTCAACCCGCACCTGGGCAGAGGCGAGGGCCGGTGGCCGCTGTGTAACGTGCAAAGTCGAAGGGCTTTTTCCCGCATCCCGAGCCGCGAAGCCTGGGGCCAGATCCTGATGGGACGGGGCGGCGACCGAGCCCTTTGCCCGGGGATTTCCAGCTCAGAAGTGACAACCAGGGCAGCTCAGTACTTGGCTGCCCTTCCTCGAGGCCCCAAATAAATAGCGTGTGCGTCTGCAATTGTGAAGGATGTTTCTGCCTCTCTCCCCGCCCAACTCCGCGCGACACACACACACACACGCACACGCACGCAAACACACATCCTAGGAACCCTCCTTGACAGACCAAAATTCAAACTTCCGGGACGGAACATCTTGGGCAAGTTATTTCCTCTCTCTGAGTATTCTCAACTATTAAGAGGAAATAGTTAGCTACCTCATAGGGCTCTTTTCACATACCAGTGATATAATGTATGAAAAATGCCTGGGTTTCCAACCCAATGTCCCCCTTAACGACAGAGATTATCCTGGAGAATCTACTATTCTCTCTTGTGTTTGGAAGGTGACCACAAATTCTTTAATTCTTTGCCAGACCACGAGTTCTGAGTTTGGGTTTGGAAAATGTGGTCACCGGTGAGTTGGGAGAGTGGTCTGGGCCACTACTGGATGGCAGCCAAAAAGAGGAATTCCAAACTGGCTTGGGAGGAAGAGGGGAGGCTCACCCATGAGGGTTGGGGAGGGGGGCTTGACCTCCCCTGTCCACCCTAAAATGTCTCACCTGCCCAGAAATGCCACCTGTCCAGAAGGGCTCCTGCCCCTTAGGCTGCTTCCCCTCCACCACACACATGATCATCTGGCCCTGTGCGGAGAAGTAGTGGTCATCAGTCATCATTTGGCCATCCCCACAAGGTAGACCTGGGGCATTGCTCCTGACCAGAAGGCTTCCATTAGAGCTTAGCAGTAAAAAGAAAGGTCTTATGACTCAGCCACATTAAGCCACAGAACAGAACCCAAGATGTTCACCACCAGCAGGTGGCCCAGGAGAGGGTATTCCAGGGCAAGGCTGGCTGGCAGGACTGTGTGGGAGTTGAGAGGCCCTCAAGGCCCTTGGATGAGGAGCACAGGCTCAGCTGCCATTTGCACTCTGTCTGCCTCCAGCAGGCAGCATTTTCTACTTCCCGGAAGCACAGACTTGAAACAGAGAACTGCCTCCTCCACAAAACTTGCGCTGAGTTTCCCGGCCATTGATTCTTCCACTAAAGTCTCAAAACACCTTACGCAGTCCCCTGTCATAGCACTTATCATGTGTATTGTAAATGCCTATTTTCATGATTCTCCCCTCCTTCGATTGACCTACCTTGGGCAATCTAGTACATGGTTGAACAAACGAATGAATCTTCCCTCATCTAGCTCTCAGCCTGGCCCTAAGATGTCAGTAAATAATACAATATCAACAAAGGAAAACAATAATGGCTATGATAGTAGCTACCAATTATTAAGGATCTACACTATTCTTTTTTCTTTTTTTTAATTTTATTCATTTTCAGAGGCAGAGACACAGAGCCCGAGCAGGGGCCGGGGCAGAGAGAGAAGGAGACACAGAATCTGAAGCAGGCTCCAGGCTCTGAGCTGTCAGCACAGAGCCTGACATGGAGCTCGAACCCACAAACCCCGAGATCATAACCTGGGCCAAAGCCGGGTGCTTAGCCCACTGAGCCACCCAGGTGCCCCACATGTACAGTATTCTAAGCCCCAGGTAAATTGTTTTTAAATATATTATCAAGTTTACTCTTCAAAATAATACTATAAGGAAGGTATTATTCTTATTTTGTCTTTTTTTTTTAATTTTTTTAATGTTTATTTTTATTTTTGACAGAGGGAGAGAGAGACAGAGCATGAGCGGGGGAGGGGCAGAGAGAGAGGGAGACAGAATCTGAAGCAGTCTCCAGGCTCTGAGCTGTCAGCACAGAGTCCGACATGGGGCTCGAACCCACAGACCGCGAGATCATAACCTGAGCTGAAGTCGGACGCTCAACCTACTGAGCCACCCAGGCGCCCCCTTTTTTTTAATTTTTTTAAGTTTATTTATCTATTTTCAGAGGGGGGGGAGGGGCAGAGAGAGAGAGGAGAGAGAGAAAATCCCAAACAGGCTCTTCACTGAGCGCCAGGCCCGACTTGGGGTTCAATCTCACAAACCATGAGATCATGACCTGAGCCGAAATCAAAAAGCCAGATGCTTAACCAGCTGAGCCACCCCAGCACCCCTATTATTCTCATTTTAAAAGGGATTAGGGGTGCCTGGGTGGCTCAGTCGGTTGAGCGTCGGACTTCAGCTCAGGTGATGACCTCGTGGTTTGCGGGTTTGAGTCCCACGTTGGGCTCTGTGCTGACAGCTCAGAGCCTGCAGCCTGCTTCGGATTCTGTGTCTCCCTTTCTCTCTGCCCTTCCCCTCCGCACGTCTGACTCTCTCTGTCCCCCCCCCCTTCAAAAATAAATAAACATTTAAAGAATATTTTTTTAAGGGGCAATTGGAATTTCAGAGAGATGAAGTGGCAGAACCAGGACTCAACCCAGGCGTCTGCCTCTGAAGCCCAAATAAGCATATTAGTCTCTGACTCCAATCAATAATGGGTGTCCCTCAGAGTAAGCTGGAAACCCTTCTGAAGTGTTAGAAACACTGGCCTCCGAGAGTGAAAGGCCTGAGACCATGATGCCACCATACCCCCAGGACAGCAGGGGAATGCTCTAACCCCTGACATGAATGACCTTGTCCAAACGGTTTCCCAAGGAAGGCTGCACACCTCAAACAGATCAGGAACTGGGCTGCAGGCGCCTTATTATAGTTATAAACCACCCTTGGCAGTGAGTTTCACACATAATGAGTGCCCTGACTTCATCCACTGCCTTTGCTGAAACCTTCCAAGTGCCATTAGCTTATTAATCTACCCAGTGCCCCTGTGAGGCAAAGCTGGCATTATTCTTGGCTGATTTTATAGAGTGTTAGCTTCTTAAGAGCAGAAGCTGTGTGGGTCTGCCACACACAGGAGTTAGACGTAATGGCGATGTGGCAAAGAAACTGAGACCCTTGGAGAAGTGGTTTTAGATAGAGGTGGGGACACAACCCAGGTGCCTGGTTCCCACCCCGGGACTCTAGGCTGTTTCCTGTGGCATCTCTGCATTGCCATGTAGTTCCTGGGTGGCCTTGGGAAGTTACTTCATCTAGTCTCAATCTCCTCATCTGTAAAATTGAAATGGTAACAGTGCTTACCTCCAAAGGTAGTTTTGAGCGTCACGGGAACCAGCGTATATAACTCAGGTAGAACCACACCAGACACATAGTGAGTGTTCGATAGGGGCGCCTGGCTGGCTCACCCAGTAGAGTGAGCAGCTCTTGGTCTTGGGGTCATGAGCTCGTGCCTCACATTGAGTCCAAAAATCACTTAGATAAATAAAACTCAAAAAAAAAAAGTGTTCGATAAATGTTAGCTACTATTACAACTATGAGAATGGTACTGGGCACTGTGGAATGAATAAATGGAATAAGTTTTGTTACCCCTGGTTCTCAGAGTCTATTTCAAAATTGCAGGCTCTGTTCCTTATTACTAGCTTTGCGACCTTGGACATGGGGCTTCACTTCATGAATGAACCGCTGTCTTCATCTGTGAAATGAGACAGTTCTGAAATGAAGGTCCTGAAGGTGCTTTGTAAACGGTCAAGCACTGTGTAGACACGAACCGTGGTTTTGCGCTATGACGGTACAGGAACCCCAGTTCTGCCCCTGAAATCCCTGACCTGTAAAGTTCCTTCATGTGTAATATGGGATGGGGATCACATCGCTCTCAGGGGGTCGTGGCGAAAAACATTAAATGATTAAAGGCGATATAGGCTAGTGCCTAGCACGGTGGAGGTGGGCCATACATGTTACTTCCCTAACCCCCAACGAGTGTTGCTTTTCAACGTCCTAAAGTAAAGGAAGCTGCAGGATGTGGTGGGAAATGTATAAAACCAACAATAGAGCTGGGATTATTCTTGCCACCGTGTGGCCTTGGGCAAGTTATCTAACCTCTCTGAGCTTTCAGATTCCTTGCCTCTAATAAGAGATAAGGTATGTCTACGTTGCAGTTTTAGGAAAACAAGACTGATTGACCAAGCACAGACCTTGCCTCAGAGGAGGGGCTTGCTCAACAAATGGGAACTACTAACCAATGTACTGACAGACCTATGAACTACTCTTATGAAAAGGACCCAGTTGGAAGCAACGACCAAAATTCCCCAACCCGACACCAGACGCGGTCATGAGCTGCAAAATAAACGATCCAGCCTCTACAAAGTTCAGCTGAGCTTGGGAGGTGCCCGCCCAGCGCGGCTTAGCTTGTCTGGACCCCAAGGACCGGTCAGGAGAAGGCCAAGAGAGGACCCACCCCCTCCCAAAGTGATAACCGGGGAGGAGGAGGCAGGGGGAGGAAGGAATGTACTGATTCACCGCCCCACCCATCCCCTGCTTCTAATCTCTCTTCCGGAATTTTACAGCCCTCTTGTACTGGGGCGGAGGCGGAGGGGGCAGGGCCCCAGTTAAGGCCAGCAGCAGGAACCCCCCCCCCCTCCCCTCCGCACACACACACCCTGCCAATCAGCTGCTGCGGGAAGCCTGGGGATTCAAGCACGGACCCGTGCAGTTTGCTCCCTGCGGTGCGTGCTGTTGGAGGGGAGCCCCGCGGTGGGGGAGAGGAACTGTGAATTGCGACCGACGGCCAGGCTCGCTCCGGGTGGGTCCCCGGGTGGAGAGAGTTCCCTCGCCTCTAGCCGGTAGGAGCTGGAGAGCTGGAGCTGAATCCCGGCTGAGGCCTGAGTGCGCTGGAAGGCCGCGGCCTCCTTCAGGAACCTTCCCGAGGCCAATCAGCTCTCAGGATCCCCATCTCCACCGCAGTCAGGTGTAGCTGGATTTCAGCCAGGAAACCAAAGAGAAAACGACTTCAGGACCTGGCGGCGAAGGAGTGGGAAAAGTTTAGAAACTTTGTAGAAAAGGTAGCTCAGCCACCTTATTGGACCCTCCTAAGGATAGGGGCAACTGCTCCCGGACAAGGTGGGGATCTGCTCCAGGCGGGAGAGTCAGCGGTGGACTCCCCAGAACTTGAACCTCTGGAGCTGCCCTGCCTTCTGGGTTCCGTTCACAGCATTCTCTGATAACCTCAAGACTTAGTTTCCCCATTTGGCCGTCGGGAAATAAAAAAGAATTTATAACTGAAACAAGAGCTGTTGGAAATGTAACTCATCTCCTGACACCACAAAGGGTTTTGGAGGTAATGATGTTCACAACTAACACGTACTGAGCCAAGTACCGTTCTAAGCATTTTATATGTATTAACTAACTTAAATTTCTCAATATGCTAGGAGATGGAACATTTTATTATCCCCGTATAGAATATGGGGAAAGTGTGATAACAGCAAAGCCACTTGACCAAAGTCTCCCAGCCAGTATATGATGGAGGCAGGATTTGAACCCAGGGAGTATTTTTCCAGGGCCCCACACCCTCAACCACAATGCCATCTGCCTCTCCTAATGAGAATGTGGTCACAGCCTACCCACCTGCACATTGGTTTAACAGTGTAAGCTCTTTTCATCATAGCAACCTCTTTCAGAGTGACTTAGATTATCTGTGTGAGCATAAATGTTTAATATGTGCTCTCTGACTGTGATAATGTTTCTACACACTGAGACATCAAAGCACTAGGTTAAATGGGGCAGTCAAGGTCACATTGTGAAATTGAGAAGATGCATTTCCCAATGGTACACAGTTGTCTTAATTCTGTCCAGTGCTATGGCCAGAATGTTGACTTCCCCCCCGCCCTGATCCCACCCCAGCCACAGTGGGCCCCATCACACCTACTGGTAACCTGGAGTACCCATCTCCCCACCAGCGATCCTAATTTGACTACTGGTATGTTTTCAAAGGTGCTGAAAATGTTACCCTGCCCCCCACCCAAAATATATCCCCTATGCTATCCTTAGCTTGTGTGCCTATAAACTACAGAATTGGAGGTTTCTTTCTTGGTTTCAAGCCAAAATAGAGTTCATCTTTTGTTAAAATGCAAACATTACAAGGGAAAAAAAATTAACTGGATTTCACCAGCCATTTTCATGTAATGAGAACAAGATTATGAGAGCCTCCCTAAAAATGAGTTTTGGTGGGAGAGAGAGCTGGACTATGAACCTCCCTGAATTAATGTCCGAAAGAATGGCAGAAGTCACCCAGTGCAATGCCTCCTTTTATGAGCCCAGCTAACGAGAAAGAATGTCCCAGCCACTCAGAGATATTGAGAGCCTGAGAAGGGGTAAGAGGACCCACTGTGGGGAAGGGAACAGACCTATAGGCAAAGGGACAAAAGACTAGATTAGCCTCAATGTTAGAAGCCTTTCCTTCCAGGGGTGCCTGGGTGGCTCAGTCGGCTGAGCAGCCGACTTCGGATCAGGTCATGATCTCACAGTCCATGAGTTCGAGCCCCGCGTCGGGCTCTGTGCTGACAGCTCAGAGCCTGGAGCCTGTTTCAGATTCTGTGCCTCCTTCTGTCTCTGACCCTCCCCTGTTCATGCTTTGTCTCTGTCTCAAAAATAAATAAACATTTAAAAAAAATTTAATAAAAAAAGAAGCCTTTCCTTCCAGTGGTGGGTGTTTTGTTTTTTTTTTCAAGCAAGCTCCATGCCCAGTGTGAGGCTTGAACTCACAACCAAGAGACCAAGAGTCACGTGCTTCACCGACTAAGCCAGCCAGGTGCCCCTCCAGTGGTGTTTTAAAAAATCTGTTCTCAAAAAAATAAATAAATAAATAATAAGAATAATAAATAAATAAATAAATAAATAATCTGTTCTCCCAGGGCACCTGGGTAACTCAGTTGGTTAAGCATCTGACTCTTGATTTCGACTCAGGTCATGATCTCAAGGGTAGTAAGATCTAGCCCCACCACATCTGCGTGGAGCCTGCTTAGGATTTTTTTCTCTCTCTCTCTCTCTCTCTGCCCCTCCCCCACTTGCTCTCTCACTCTCACTCTCTCTTTCAAAAAATAAATAAAAAATAAAATAAAAAATATGTTCTCCCCCTTGCCTTAAAAATAATATATGCATTTTATGGTATGTAAATTATGCTTTAATAAAGCTGTTAAAAAATAAGACATGCTTCTTATAAATATTTTTTAATTATAGGGATGAATATTTAATAAAGTAAAAGTCCTCCACAATCATTCCCAGAAAAGGAACCACTATTAACATTTTGTATTAGGGGTGCCTGGGTGGCTCAGTTAAGCGTCTGACTCTTGATTTTGGCTCAGGTCATGATCTCAGGGTTGGGCTCAGATTCTCTCTCTCACTCCCTCTCCCTCTCTGAAAAAAAAGTTGTATTATAGTGTTTCTCTAGACTTTTCTCTCTGTACATTCAGATTTTTTTCTGTGTATTCATTTATGCATGCATGCACACACTCCCGCGCATGTGTATGTTTAACAAAAATGGGATTGTTTCTCTTAACAATATGTCTCGGACGGTTTTCCATGTCAGTGCATATAGATCTACTTTATTCTTTGAAAGGCTGCCTACGTAGTATGGATAAACTATAATTTACTTAGCCGGTTCCCTAGTGATAGATGTTTGGATTGCTTCCAATATTTTGCTATTACAAACAGTACTGCAAGGGACATTTTTGCACATAGATCTTGGAGCCCTTTTAGGGGAATTCTGAATGATAAATTCCCAGAGAAACTATTCCTTTTAAAACACCACGCTTCATAAAGTATCGTTTTCGTCTAATTCCAAACGCCTTGACATAAAAGCCTGTTCCTGATCAAAATCACATCAACTGCTTAGGATATAGTACGCATTGAATACATTTTAGTTGTTTTCATGATTATTCTTACCTTTATGTCACAAAATCATCGGTCTGGTGCCAAGAAATTCATTCCTTCAGTCAACAATTATTGACGAACTTCTGCCGTGGGATGGGCCTGAGGAGCCAACCGTGAACAGAGGTGGATCCTGCCCTCCAGAAGTTGACAATCTCTTGTGGAGGAATGTGTCAACTGGCAATTACAACACCTCTGAGATAAGTACCACAAAAGTGGTAACCTCAGGGGAGATAAGGGAGCATGTAGGAGGGACACTAAGCAGCCTGAAGAAGGGCAGGAATGATGAGAAAGAAGTCATAGCTTCAATTATCCAAAGAAGTAAGGCAGTCAGTGCCCCAGCCACCAGAGGTATCCAAGCAAAGGCCAAGGCACCACCCCCAAGAAATACTGGTAGGAACCATAAACCAAATTTGGTTCTCAAACGGCCATCCTCACACTCGCTCATGGGGAAAGGAGGAAAATAAAGTGGTGAATTTTGGGGGCGTCTGGGTGGCTCAGTCGGTTAAGCGTCCAACTACAGCTCAGGTCATGATCTCGCGGTTCGTGAGTTCGAGCCCCATGTGGGACTCTGTGGTGACAGCTCAGAGCCTGGAACCTACTTTGGATTCTGGTCTCCCTCTCTGCCCCTTCCCTGCTCATGCTCTCTCTCTCTCTCTCTCTCTCTCTCTCTCTCTCTCAAAGAATAAATAAACACTAAAAATTCTTTAATAAATAAGTAAAATAAAGTGGTGAATTTTTATATGTTACACTTGTTCAGTTTAAAGGACAGTCTTTCATTCTGAGAGTATACCTTTTCTACTTTTTTTTGGTATTAAAATGTCGTTTTATGAAGCACTGGTTGTAGTCCATGGGAGTTATCTTTCTTTAATGTTCTTGTCTGGCCAAACTAAAAGCTGGCAACCAATTCTAGGTCCCCCTCCTCATTTTTTAAACTTTTGACTATAACTGACATCTAAAAGTCTGCAGACCTCTGAGCCAGGTGATTTATTTATTTTTTTTCAAGTGATTTATTTTTTAAAAATTATTATTATTGAACTATAATTAACATACAGTGTTATATCTGAGCCAAGTGACTCCTAAGGTTCTTTCTGTCCCTGTATAAGATTCTCTGCTCAATACTGGCTAAGTCCTAAAGCTAATTTAAGTTTGGAACCTGTGAATCAAATCTTTTTCAACAGACCCAAGGTAAAAATAAATACATAAATACCTGAATAAGTAAAAGAAAGAAAAACAATTTGGTCTTCTCTCACACACCTTTAGTTTTTGGTTCCCAAACCACATAAGAGTGCCTCAAGTTTTCATATAGACTTGCTCTCCTGTTCCCAGGAAATACAGCACTCGAGAAGAAAAACCGCAGAAATAACAGATAGGGGTGATATGGGAAAAATCAATTTGATGCAGTTTTCACAAACCTTTAAAATAGAGCAATTTAGGTGATGATGGGGTTTTGTGACCAGTGGCGACAGAGCCTCGGATGGGGATGCAGGTGTTTTTTTGGCATTTCTCTGAGTGGCTTGGGAGGAGAGGAAAATATTTGTTGTTGGTTTTTTTCCCCCTTCCCCTTCCACTTATAAGAAAATGGAAGCAATGAAAAGCAAAAGTCTCCTGTAACGTCCCATTAAGAGGAACAAATGAAATGCAGCTCCCCTGTAGCCAGAAAATGCAAACCCTCAGACAGACAGGCACTGGGCCGGCCTTCCTCGGTGATGCTGCAGGAACTGAGTAAGTATTCACCACCACACCGGGCACTGCTGTTTCCATGGCGACTCCTCACCTTTTGCATTCCTTGACTTGGGGGGTTGAGACTGGTTCAGGGCACATTTAAGCTTTCATGTTTCTCCTTGGCTTCTGGAGAAGGAAAGGGGAGGCAAGGGAAGGATTCTAAGCTGCTTGTCTGCTGCCTTGGCTATTTGCTTTTGAGCTTGTGTAACTAAAGGCCTCCCTGGGTAAGAGGGGTCTGCAGTAAGGGAACAGAAATGGCTCTGGCAGAGCCCAAAAGGCCTAGGTTCAAATCCCAGCTCTTCGGCGAATCCATTCATTCAAACAAGCCCTCGTCTGGGCCAGCACTAGCAGGTACAAAGAGAAGACTTAACAGCCAGAGTTGACTCTCAGACAGGTGGTAGTCCAGAGGGAAAGCTGGGTCAGCAGAGCCAGTATAAGTGACTTTGCAGAGGCAGGTGCCGGTTCTATCACTGCCCAGAGAGGTGACCTTCCAGGGAGGAAAGAAACTATATGAAACCCACACTGCACTGAGAAGGACTCTTAGAAACGCTGGAGCAAGGATTCCTTCCCCCATTCCTTTTTTTTTTTTTTCATGTTTATTTATTTGGGGGGGGGGGTGGCGCAGAGAGAGAGGGAGGCACAGAATCCAAAGCAGGCTCCAAGCTCTGAGCTATTAGCACAGAACCTGACATAGGACTCGGACTAACAAAACGTGAGATCATGACCTGAGCCAAAGTCAGACGCTTAACCGACTGAGGCACCCAGGCGCCCCAGGATTCCTTCCCCTTGAGCATGAAGGCATCAGATTAAGGGTGACAAGAATTGAGACTTGCACTATGACCCCGGGCAAATTAATTCACTCTCCTGTGCCTCACTTTCCCCATCTGTAAACCAAAGCTAATGATAACTACCTTACCTCTTGCTGAGAAAAGTTACATTCATTAATATATAATGATGCAGCAAAAAACAGGCCCAGATTCAAAACTCAACTCTCCAATGCTCAACTGAGTGACTCTAGAGAACATTAGCCCTGCTGAGCCAGTTTCCTCACCTTAGAAGGGTAATCACGATAGGGGCACCTGGGTGGCTCAGTCAGTTAAGCAACATTAGCCCTGCTGAGCCAGTTTCCTCACCTTAGAAGGGTAATCACGATAGGGGCACCTGGGTGGCTCAGTCAGTTAAGCGTCAAACTTCAGCTCAGGTCGTGATCTCACAACTCCTGAGTTCAAACCCTACGTCAGGCTCTGTGCTAATAGCTCAGAGCCTGAAGCCTGCTTCAGAAGATTCTGTGTCTCCCTCACTCTCTCCCCCACTCCTGCTCTGTCTCTCTCTCCTTCAAAAATAAACACTAAAAAAACATTTTAGTGTTGGTTAAGCGTACAACCTCCGCTCAGGTCATGATCCCACAGTTCATGAGTTTGAACCCCGCATTGGGCTCTGTGCTGACAGCTCGGAGCCTGGAGCCTGCTTCAGATTCTGTGTCTCCCTCTCTCTCTGCCCCTCCCTTGCTCATGCTCTCTCTTTCTCTCTCTCTCTCTCTCTCTCTCAGAAATAAACAACATTAAAAAAATTAGTAATCATAATCATAGTAACTCATAAGAGTAGTGCTAGAATTACATGAGATAATGTGCGTAAACCACATAGCACCAGCCGATAGCAAAATTCTAGTTACTTATTACAGAAGTAGAGCTCCTGTTCCTGATGTGTCCTAAGTCAGATATTATTGCTATGTCACATGGCACCTGGTTCACATTCTGTAAACATTACTTTCCCAGCCTTTCTGGAGCCTTTCCTCTAGCCACCCTCCCTCTGTGCCTTCTCTAGATTTCAACAGTGTTGGCTATTTCTCTCCCAGGCCAAGGAAGGTGCAGCTTGAGGTCTACATCCCTCCCTCCCCAGCATCCCCTTTATCACCTTGGCCCTGTTAGCCTCTCTCCCAGGCTGAATGAAGGGGAGAGGGCCTGGGCCTGGCCCCATTGGCTTCCCTGTGAGCGAGGTGGGGAGAGGCAGGGAGTGCGTCAGTCCTGATGCAATCACAGGCTCGTTGCTTGGCCCACTTCCTCCTCTTTGGGTGTTTACCGGAGGCTGGATTCCACAGGAACCCTTGCAAGTGTGCGCTGGCAACAGGGCCACACGGCACATGAAATTGTGTGACAAAGCTACACTGTGCCCACCTGGGCCTCGTGTGCCCTGGCTCCGGGACACCAGAAAAAGATACCAGGTGTGAGGCCAGAGGGAGGGGCAGGGAAGGCAGGCTCCGGGAGGGAGGGACTAATCCCTGGCCGATGCCAGGGCCAACTTCCAGACCCAGCTCTCTGAGTCCCGATGAATAGGCCTTTTATCCCTGAACCTGGAAGCTTGTGGGGAGGGAGCCACGGGAAGGGGTCTCAGGTGACACGGAGCCTCTGAACAAGCTCAGGGGATCCTGCCCCTTCCTCCCCAGTAGAAATCCTAGCTGGAAAGAAGTTTGTTTTCCTATCACTTGTGCAGGATCTTCATCTGGGGGGGGGGGGGGCTCACCAAACCCTCAGCCTTGCTGGGTCACCTAGAGACACCCTAAGAAGGGCAGTGGTAAAGAACATGGCTTTTGGCAGTCAATCCTCAGCTGTTGCAGCTACTGGCTGGATGCCCCAGGCCAGCCACTTCCTGTCTCTCACTCTCAACTTCCTCTTGTCAAACAGGATGATGAGAGTAGTCGACTTCGGAGATAAAGCCTATAGGCCCACAGACAGTGCAGGGCCCTGTGAGTAAAAGCACTCAATGACTGTTAGATATTGTTATTTTTATTCAGACCTGGCGGGGGTGGGGAGGCAGAGAGGAAAAGCATCTCAGCATCAGCTGTTTGCTCCCAGATCCAAGCACTAGAATTCTCTAGTGCTTAGAGGACATTTTTTTTTTTTCTCTGAAGCTGGGGCCCAATTGTCCTTCTTTCAATATCTAATGACTGTTTCCCAGTTATCAGGAAAGAATCTGACCTCCCCTCCCCCAGAGCTGTGAAACCGAGTAGCAAAGCTTGCTCAAACTCCTGAGTCATTCAGCAAAACCAGCCCAAGACAATCGGTGGGGTCAAGGAAACCAGATGCAGAATGGGGAAAACCCAGCCACAAAGTCGGGTTGCTCTCCTCTCAGGGCAATTCCCTCTGTTGGTCCCTAGGCTGAACTTTCACGCAGGTGCCACAAACAAGCCAGCACCTGACCCCAGGCCCTCCCAGGTGGGTGCCGGGAACAAGACATTAGCAGCCTGCCGCCAGGCCTTCCCACGGAATCTTGTTTGACACGAGCTCTTGGACAAACTTTCTCCGTCCCTCCACACCCCAGTCCTAGGGAGAGTGGACACCCTGCCTCCCAGCCTCCCCACCCACTAATTTCTCAGCCTCCAGCAACTTAACCCAGCCACTCCAACACCATCACGCTCATCGATGACCTCTTAATTGACAAAGACTGCCTCCAGGCCTTTCCTTCCCGCCCTCTCTGAACACCCAGCACTACTGACCCCACCTTAGTCTTTAAAGTCTCCTTCCTGGGTTTCTCTGAGGCCACAGCCATCCGGTTGTCCTCCTCCCTCTGCAGCCAGCACTTTTTGGTATGGGATATGGGTTTCTCTCCCTTCCTTAAAGGTTGCTCTCTGGTTTTGCTCTTACTTAGCCCTTTCCCCTCCCGGTCTGCATTCCCCTTGCAGGGTTAACCTGTGTCCAAGTCTTTAACTTCACCTCTTTGCTGGCGACTTCCCACACTGTATCTCCAGCCCCGATCTCTCCTCCAAATGTCACCTGCCTACCAACACCACCTTTTCACCCTGTTACCCAAGCCAGAGGCTCAAACGTCACCCTGCCTCCCCCCCCACCCCCGCCCTCGCCCTGCATACAAAACCACCATGCTCTTCACATCTTCTCAGTCTCCCCTTTTCCCTCCCATCCCCTTGGTTTCTGCCTTCATCATGACCTGAAGCCTAGATCACCACGCAGCTTATTATAAGTGGGCTCTAGGCCTTCAGTCTTCCCCCGCTTTGACTGGACCTGTCTTTGAGTGTCTGCCCAGCTACAGTCCTCTTCCTGAGGACCCACTGTTACCCACAGACCTTGCTGAAGACTTTCCCCGAGATGCCCACGTTGACCTCACCGAAGCCTGCCCTGCTATCCCCAGGATGTCTTGAACCAGAGGTGCACATCCGACCCACGCTGAGCTGAATTCTATCTCCTGGGACTATGAAACTGGGATACGGCCACTCTAGACCAAATGCCCCCCAAGGGTTACGTCAGTAATAAAAACGCATGAAAGAGCCCAAGCAAACGGAGAGTATGCGCCTCATCTAAAGACAGCAGATGGTTGCCATGGGAATATAAGCCCAGGCTTGTCGCATATTCCGATTTTCCAGGTTTTTTTTTTTTTTTTTAATGTGAAATTTACCAATTTTCAAATTTTGGGCACTAACCCATTCTTTTAAATGCCACCAGCTAAGCACATCTTGTGCATCCTATCTGGCGTACAGGGCTGTCAGTTTGTAGTCAGCACCAGGGGGTAGGGTTTAAGCACCGGACCCAAAGCTGGGGACGGCCACTTTCTGCCGCGTGTATGGAGAAGCGGAGAAAGCCCTCTGCACAGAGAGAACAAAGCCTGATCCTGCTGGCTCCTTGCCCCCCCCCCCAGGGATATGTGGTCCTTGCCCACATCTGCTGGCCCAGCATCTCATCTCCTGTTCTTCCTCCCAGGCCCAGGGTTTTTTGATAAAGTTACGGGCCCTGAAGTCAGACAGACCTGGGTTCAAGGGCGGAGTCTACGACTCCTCAGCTGAGTGAGCAAGTCACTTCACCTCTCTGAGCCTCAGTTCCTTCCTCTGCAACATGGGGTACATTTTTAATAGGGTTGTTACTGGGATTAAAGGAGATATTGCTCAGAAGGCTCTTAGCCTGACACCCAGCAACGCACTGAATGAACATTAGCCATTGCTGTCATTTCTGTCATCAGTAGTAGCGTTCGGTCTCAGCCCAGCCTTCTCTCTCAGAACACTTTCTTGTTCGTGTAACTCTCTGGGCATTTGCCATTTGCTCTTCTGACGGATCGCTATTTTATCTGCCTTGGTATATCGTAAAACCACATTTTATCTCTCTTTAGAAAGGAAGTGTGTGCTTTGTACCTGGTAGGCGCTCAAGAAACATCTATTTGTTGGTACACTACTGGAATTTAGTCTCCGTGAAAATAAGGACCTTGTCTATCTGACTCGCTCGTGTATCCCGAGCCTCATACGGTGCTGAGCACAGGTAGTAAGACCCTCAACTCACGGATACTGAATACAAAAATGAGAGGCATCTCTTTGCCTTCCACCGGGATTCTTTTTTTTTTTTTTTTTTTTTTAACGTGTGAGAGACAGAGTGTGAGTGGGGAAGGGGCAGAGAGAGAGGGAGACACAGGATCGGAAGCAGGCTCCAGGCTCTGAGCTGTCAGCACAGAGCCCATCGCGGGCTCGAATTCATGAACTATGAGACCATGACCTGAAAACCAAGGTTGGACACTTAACCGACTGAGCCACCCAGGCGCCCCCTTCCACCAGGATTCTTTTTTTTTTTTTTTTTTTTTTAATGTTTATTTATTTCTGAAGGAGAGAGACAGAGACAGAGTGCCAGCAGGGGAGGTGCAGAGAGAGAGAGGGAGACACAGAATCCCAAGCAGGCTCCGAGCTCTGAGCTGTCAGCACAGAGCCCAACTCGCTCCAACCCACCAAACCCCGCGAGGTGGAGATCATGACCTGAGCTGAAGTCGGACGCTCAACCGACTGAGCCACCCAGGCACCCCCAGGATTCTTTAACATACCCTTGGAGGTTACTGGTACAAATCTCAATCCACTGTTTTAAAACAGTAGGTTCTGGAATGTCTGTTAATAACCCTATTTTTCCTTTGGGGAACTGTCCTCCCCCCCCCCCTTGTCCCTTGTGGTTGACCCCCCCCCCCAACTGTAGGGATGGTCATGTGACTCTCGGGGCTAGCCAATCAGAGATAGCTACCCCCTGAGTATTGTGATTGGCTCAGGATGGGCTTATAACTCAATCAAAGCCAATCAGAGCTGAAACTTTTGGAAAGGAGACATTTGCTTTCCACACCGGAAGCTAGGTCACGAGACTACAAGGCTAGACCTGCCAGTGGTAATGTTACCACCATGAGAGGAAAGCCTACCTAGGAATAACACAGAAAAAGGTCTGAGAAATGGAAAGAGATGGGTTCCTGACGGTATTTTTTGAGCAAGTGCATCTAGCTGTGCCTGCAGCCAAGCCCTTAACTGTTCTGTTAGCGACAGAGCCGCGTGCTTAAACTGAGGGATGTAAAATTGGGAGCTGGGAGAAGGTCACAGGCACAGAGCGGCAGGGAAGCTGATCTGCCGAAGGACAAGAATGAGGCTGCCGCACACAGGGAAGCAGAGGCTGGAGGCCATGTTTTCCCAGAGAGACAGAGAGGAGAAAGAGAGCGAGCGAGTACAGGCGGCCTCCTCGTCCCTCCTGAGACTAATTACTTCTCCTCTTGGGTTCCATGAGATTTCTCAGGATTCACATAATGCTCTCCCCTGCCATCACCCTCCCCTGTTTTGTTTTTTGGTTGGTTTTTTTTTTATAACTTAAAATAGCTCGAGTGGTGTTTTGTTTTGCATTGTTTTTACTTGTAACTAAATGGCTTTTAGACAACCGGCCCAGGAACAAGTCTGCTGCTAAGTGTCTTGTTCTCTAGGCTGACAAAGACCCTGGCTTCCTGAATCAGGACACCCTCAATGGTGGCCCAAACCCCTGGATTCATTGAACTGGCTTCCCTCTCTGGAAAATGGGAATACTAATGCCTACCCAACTGGGTTATTGTGAAGACTGAGATAAGATGGAAAGACGAGCTTAGCACACTTGGGGGCCCCCAAGGACCCATTATAATCGGTGTGAGCTGAATGCAGGAGAGAGACTGGGTACCAGCCTAGAACCAGTCCGTTGGTGGGTCCCACACAGGACGAGCAAAGGAAGCTTAAAGCTACAAGCTCTGCCCCTGGCGGCACCCTTTTCATCTCACGTGCACCGACTTTTCAAAAGCATTGAGGAGGAAAGGAATATCTTTATTTTTATTTGTATTTTTTTAGTTTTTATTTCTTTCGAGAGAGAAAGCGCGAGCAGGGGGAGGGGCAGAGAGAGAGAGGAGAGAGAGAGAATCCCAAGCAGACTCCACGCTGTCATGAACCGGGAGGTCATGGCCTGGGCAGAAATCAAGAATCTGATGCTTAACTGACTGAGCCACCCAGGCACCCCTATCGTTATGTTTAAACGTGCCCATTCTGGAACTGTGTTCTAATAATATAGTCAAACAAAAGAAAATATATATGCATAAGTGCAGTAGTGTTTATGTTAGAGAAAACCTGGAAGTGACTTAAATGTCCATCACTGTGTTTTGTTTAATAGATGATGCTACGTATATACACACAATAGAATATTATGAAGATTGGGGAGCAAAAAAACCCACAATATTTATAAGTAAAAAATAAACAAGGGGGTGGGATGAAGGATGTTATGGGATTTAATGCGACATTTGTCTGAGTTTTAAGGTAGGAGCCCAATATTTCAAAGACGTTCCTCTCGCTTTCTTACATTCCAGCACCTCACACCGTCTCACACACCAACCACCCAGCAACGCGTTCATTCATCTTCTCTGCCTTTGGGGTAACTTGGGTGGAAAATTTTAAGAGGCATTTATGTAAGTACAAGTCCTGAGGCCTCTAACATTAAAGGTATTGACAAAGATAGATGTCGACAACATTTTCCAAGTTACAGGAAAGACAGGTTACAGGGTGCCTGGGTGACTCAGTCTGTTAAGTGTCTGACTTCGGTTCAGGTCATGATCTCAGAGTCTGTGAGTTTGAGCCCCGCATTGGGCTCTGCTCTGGGAGTGTGGAGCCTGCCTGGGATTCACTGTCTCTCCCTCTCTCTCCCTCTGCACCTTCCCCACTGTGTTCTCTCTCTCAAAATAAATAAACTTAAAAAAAAAAAAATCCTAAAAGAATAGTGGTTACTTCATGCCATGGGATTTCAGGCAGTTTTTTTTTCTTCTTTATACTCATATATTGTTTGACGTTTTTATAATGTGTGTGTATTATATTTATGAGAAAAAATAAAACGGGGGTGCCTGGGTGGCTCAGTCAGTCAAACGTCTGACTACAGCTCAGGTCATGATCTCATGGTTCGTGAGTTCGAGCCCCACATCAGGCTCCGGGCCGTGGAGCCTGCTTCGGATTCTGTGTCTCCCTCTTTCTCTCTCTGCCCCTTCTCACCCACCCCCCCCTCTCAGAAAATGAATAAAACATTTAAAAAAAAGAAAAGAAAAGAAAAAAAAACTATTTTTCATGGAGCAGGGGAGGTTAGCTTGATTTTATTTTGTCTTCTATTGTCCAAGATGCATGTTCTACCAGATTTCCTCTAACACATCTTCCTCCGTCAAGAATAGAGAGGCTTACCTGCTCAGTCCTCTGTGGAGCTGCGGGAGACAGAAGTGACTTGTACAGGGAAGGCAGCCTTCCGTGCTAGGCAGCTCACTACTGCCCTCTCCTGGTGAAAACAGGTCAGAGCCTGATGTAGCTAAACTGCACCCAGTGCACCCTCCAAGGTCATCTCCAGAGGTGTGATTTCCGGCTACCCCTGCAGTCCTCCGTGTGCTGCACCCCGGTATCAGTAGCTCGGCACCTCTTCCCAGAACAGACCAAGACCCAGGCTTAACCATGCCTGCAAACCCATCTGGACAGTGCTGTCCACTCCACGCTGGAGAATCGTGGGAGATGCTCTGTTCCAACTGTTAGAGCAAGTGGTGGAGAGCTTTCCTGTCAACTAGAAAGCGCTGACGGTCAGGACTTGGGCCTCGAGAGAGTAGAAGACCGTGTTGCGGGAAGACAACTGCAATCACCCCTATCACGAAAGCCCTTGTCTTTGCATGGTTCCTTTCACGTTTTAAGGTCTTTCCAAAGTAGTTTGACATGTACAAATAAATTCATATAAGGATGTCTGCTGAATTGCTTGTATCAGCAAAAGACTGGAACGATCTCAACATCCCTCTGTGTGGGAACATTTGGACAAAATGGAATAGTATATAGCTGTTTCGAAAACGAGGTGGATCCGGGGGCACCTGATTGGCTCAGTTGGAAGAACATGCGACTCTTTTTTTTTTTGTTTTTAATTTTTACTTATTTTTGAGAGACAGACAGACAGAGAATGAGCCGGGGAGGGGCAGAGAGAGAGAGGGAGACACAGAACTCAAAGCACACTCCAGGCTCCATGCTGTCAGCACAGACCCCAATGCAGGGCTCGAACTCACAAACCTCAAGATCATGACCTGAGCCGGAGTCAGACGCTTAACCGACCGAGCCACCCAGGTGCCCCCAGAAGAGCATGCGACTCTTGATGTCAGGGTTTGAGTTTGAGCCCCACTTTGGGTGTAGAGATTACTTAAAAATAAACAAATGAATAAACTTAAACAAATAAGGTGGATCAGTATGTGCTGTTATAGAATGATTTCCAAGATTCATTAAGTTTAAAAAAAAGATGTGTAAGAGTCAAGAAGTGTGAGTGTATGTGTCTTAAATAAGGATCTGTATAACTGGAGAAATAAGTTTCTAGATATACAATCAGGAGGAAACAGCAGAAACGAATAATAATGACTGCCTCTAGGGAAGGAAGGACTGAGGATCACGGCAATAGGAAAGAGAACTACTTTCGCTCTATCTTTGTATAATGTTAAATTCTTCACCACGTACATGTATGGCTTTTTCAATTAATTTTTAAATTTTCAAATAATATTTCCCAAAAAGACAGTTTGATATAATGGCATCAGAAAGGCTTGGGTTCAAAGCTAGACTCTGAGATTTACCAATTACATGACCTTGAGTAAACCACTTAGCTACTCTGAACCCCAATTTTCTTACATCTACAATGGTATTAGTAACATCAGTCTCATGGCATTGTTGTGAGGATTAAAGATAAGCATTTAGTATCAGGACAATCTTGCCACACACCTCCAGGGGGCATTATTCACGTTACCTTTTATATGATGGGCACCCTCTAGAGATGAACATTATGATGGCCCTGCTGAATATGGGGCCTGGTATGGGGTAGATACAGGGAGAAAAACTTACAATTTTCATGTGTAATTTCAGTTTAATTTGTCATTTCTTCAAAGAATTTTGTACCTACAGAAACAGGAATAGATCAGCAGCCAGAGCTGGCTCAGAACATAGGTCTCCAAATTCCTACTCCAAATTAAAAGCAAAACACGAGAGGGATTAGCTAAAGGCTATGTGTGAGAAGAAAGACATAAGGATAAGGATAAGAGTTGGAGAGCAGGCACCTAGATTCGAAGGTAAGAAGTAACACTCTTTCTATTTGCAGATAACATGATCTTACATATAGAACATCCTACGGAATACACACACACACACACACACACACACGCACGCACAATTAGACCTAATAAATAAGTTGACCAAGTTTTCAGGACACAAGATCAACGTGCAAAAATCAGTTGAATTTCTATGTGCTAGTGTCTTAGTCCATCCAGGCTGCTGTCATAGAATACCATAGACTGGGTGACACAAAAACCAAAAATTTATTCCTCACAGTTCTGGAGGTGGGAAATCTGAAATCAGGGTTGGGGCACCATATTTGGGGTCTGGTAAAAGCCCTCTTCCAAGCTGCAGTTGGCGATTTTCTCTGGGGTCCCTTTCATAGGAGCTCTAATCCCATTCATGAGGGTGGGACTTAATCACGCTCTGAAAGGGCCCCCTCCCTTCCTAATACTGTCGCAGTGGGTTTTAGGATTTCAACATGAATTTGGTAGGGACATAAGCATTCAGCCCATAATCACTAGCAATGAACAATCTAGAAATTGAGAACATTTCATTTAAAACAGCAACAAGAAGAATATTATATTTAGGAATAAATTTAACAAAAGAGGTACAAAACGTGTACACTGAAAACTATAAAACAATGAAGAAATTTAAAGAAAAACTGAATACAGGTAAATCAGGGCAGGGGTGTGGAATCTTAGGTTCATGGATGGAAATAAACAGAGCATTGTGAGGAGTAAGATGATAATGGCTCCCAAACTGGTCGACGTCTCCAATGCGATCAATGCTCGTCAAAATCTCAGTTGGCTTTTTTTGTAGAAATTGACAATTTTGTAGAAATTGACCCTAAAATTTGTGTGGAAATGCAAGCGACACAGAATAGCCAAAACAAATTTTCAAAACGTATTATATAGCCTATTACATAGCTGAAATAATGTGTGATACTGATATAAAAATAAACATACAGGGGCACCTGGGTGGCTCAGACGGTTAGCATCCGACTTCAGCTCAGGTCATGATCTCACAATCTGTGAGTTCGAGCCCCGCGTCGGGCTCTGTGCTGACAGCTCAGAGCCTGGAGCCTGCTTCCGATTCTGTGTCTCCCTCTCTCTCTGCCCCTCCCCTGCTCATGCCCTGTCTCTCTCTGTCTCAAAAATAAATAAAAACATTAAAAAATTTTTTTAAATAAACATACAGATTAATGGAATAGAAATGAGAGTCTAGAAATAAACTTATATTTATGCAGGCAGAGAGAAGCCAAGAGTATGACACTAACGGATGCCTTTTTCCATGGTAGGGAAACATCAGGAGGAGGCTATGAGTATTTCACATGTAACAATCCCCATATTAAAAAATAATAATAATAGTTTTATTGATATACAATTCACATACTATCCAATTCACTCTTCTAAAGTATACAAGTCAGTCTTTTTTTTATATTTATGGTCAATGAATTTTAGACAAAAATATGAAGACAACAACTGGACATCCATATGTAAAAGAATGAAGTTGGGCCCCTATTCGTGCCATACAAACAAATTGATTCAAAATGCATCATAGGAAAAAAATGCATCATAGACCTAAATGTAAGAGCTAAAACCAAAAACTCTTAAAAAAAAAAAAAAGGAGTAAACCCTCATGACATTGGGTCAGGTAATCATTTCTTAGATATGAAACCAAAAGAATGAGCAATAAAAGAAAGAATTAGATAAACCGAACTTTCTAAACATTAAAAGTTTTTGTGTTTCAATGGACACCATCTCTTGATGGTGAAAAGACACCCCGCAGAATGGGAGAAAACACTTGCAAATCATATACCAAATAAGGGAACTTGTGTTTAGAATGCATAAAGAACTCTTAAAACTCAACAATAAGAATAGTTCAATTTAAAAACGAGCAAATAATTTGAAAAAAAAAAACATTTCTCCAAAGGAGATACACAAATGGCCAATAAGCGCATGAAAAGATGCGCAAAATCAAAATTACAATGAGATAGATACCACTTCACGCCCACTAAGATGGCTAAAATTAAAAAAAAAAGATGATAATAAGTGTTGGTGAAGATGTGGAGAAATTAGAGCCTTCATAAACCTGTACACTGTTGGCGGGAATGTAAAACAGTGCAGCCACTTTGGAAAATAATTTGGCATCTCCTCAAAATGTTACCCACAGAGTTACACCCCTAGGTATATAACCAGGAGAAACGAAAACATAGCCACACAAAAATGTGTATGTGAATGTTAATAGCAACAGCATTCACAATGGTCAAGAAGTGGAAACAATCCAAATGTCCATCAGCTAGTGAACAGATAAACAAAATGTGGCGTGTCCGTACAATAGAATATTATTTGCAATAAAAAGGAACGACATACTGACACATGCTACAAAATGAATGAACCGGGGCGCCTGGGTGGCGCAGTCGGTTAAGCGTCCGACTTCAGCCAGGTCACGATCTCGCGGTCCGTGAGTTCGAGCCCCGCGTCAGGCTCTGGGCTGATGGCTCAGAGCCTGGAGCCTGTTTCCGAGTCTGTGTCTCCCTCTCTCTCTGCCCCTCCCCCGTTCATGCTCTGTCTCTCTCTGTCCCAAAAATAAATAAACGTTGAAAAAAAAATTAAAAAAAAAAAATGAATGAACCTCGGAGACATTATGCTAAATGAAAGAAACCAATCACAAAAGTCACATCTTTTATGATTCCATGTACAGAAAACAGCCAGAAGAGTCAAACCCATAGAAACAGAAAGTAGATTAGCGGCTGCCAAGGGTTGGTGGGGGTTGGGGAGTGACTGCTAGTAAGTATGGGGTTTCTTTGGGAGCCATGAAAATATTCTGGAATCAGAGGGTGGTGATGGTTGCACAACTGTGAACATGCTAACCACCGCTGACTTACATACTTTAGAAGAGTGAATTGTACAGTGTGTGAATTGTATGCTGATAAAGCTACTATTATTTTTTTTAATTGGGGATTGTTATATGTGAAATACTCATAGCCTCCTCCTGAGGTTTCCCTTCTACGGGAAAGGCAGCCATTAGTGTGGTCCTCTTGGCTTCTTTCTGCCTGCGACTCACTCCTCCCCTAAAAGAAAGAAGCTATTTAATTGATCTGTGTGTTTGGAATAAAGAACTGATGCATGCAGTTCTGCACACTCCTCTCTTCCTGGAGGAGGCATTCTCCCTCTTTCTGTATGCCTTAAATTCTGCAATATCAGCCATTGCCTGTGAGTGGGTGGTTAAGGTGGTCCAATTCTGGGGTCACTATTAGGAAGCACCTATCCACAAACTCCAATATCAGCTTTATCGATACTGCTGCTTTGGTTTTCATACGCCTCATTCCCTCATCTTATTTCTCAAGTGGCTCAGAACATTTTGAAGCATGGAGGGTGCTCTTTAATTGACTCCGCAAGAACCCCAGCCTAGTATGAATTCCATCCAATAACTACTTGTATATCACAGAGCCATTGAGTTTGGAGAGGTAGCATGGAGCGATGGAATAAGTCAACAGCCCTCATCTCTCCCTCTAATTCCATTCATTCATACATTTATTCAACAGATATTTAAGCACCCAGTATGTGCCAGGCATTGCTAAAGGAGCTGGGGGTTCAACAGTGAAAAAAAAAGTGACCAAAACCCTGGTATAATGGAGCATATATTTTAATGGGAAGATTGACAATAAACCAGGATATATGTTATCTTAGATGATGGTAAGTCCTAAGGAGAAAAATATATACAACACAGGGAAAGAGAACAGGAAATATTATTGGAGGGTGTGACATTTTGGATAGAGTGACCAGGACAAGCCCCGCCAGGAAGATGGCATTGGAGGAAAGACCTAAAAGAGATCCGGAAGCAAGTCATGTTGAGAATTTTGGGGAAGAGATTCCCCCAGGCAGGGTGACCAGCACGTGCAAAAGCTGTCAAGTAAGAATGCATGGAAAAGCACGGGTAGCAGAGTGATGGTGGGGAGGGGAGACCGGAAATGAGGTAAGAGAAGTCTCAGGAAACCAGCTCAGATAATCCCCCATAGCTCAGAGTAAGGACTTTGACTTTTACTCATCAACTTACTCACTGAAGGGTTTTGAGCAGAAGGGGGACATCTGACTCTGCTGAGAACAGATTAAAGAAGGCAAAGGCAGAAAGAAGCAGGGAAACTAGCGGTTTATGATGATAGGTTGGACCAGACAGGGAGCAGTAGAGAGAGTGAGAAGTGGTCAATTCTGTCGGGATTTTGAAGGAGGAGCTGGCAGAATGTGTTGATGGATTAGAGCTACGACGTATGAGAAAGAAGTTAAAGATAACTCAACGTTTTTGTCCTGAGCAATTGAAAGATGTAGTTGCAATTAGCTGAGCGGATAGGAGGGAGGGGACATCAGGAACTCAGTCTTGGGCATGTTCATTCTCAGATGCCCATTGGACATTCAAGAGGATGTGTCGAATAGGCAGTTGGGACACGTGAGTCTGGAGTTCAAGAGAGAGGCCCAAACTACTCACTAGCTTACCATTCAGCTACTTGCTAGCCTTGTGACCCTAGACAAGTCACCTAACTTCCCAGAGCTGCACTTGACCCTTCTGTCAAATAGGAATAAAAACAGTAGCAACTGGGGCACCTGGGCGGCTCAGTCGGTTAAGCATCTGATTCTTGGTTGCGGCTCAAGTTATGATCTCACAGTTTGTGAGTTCGATCGAGCCCCACGTCGGGCTCCACACTGACAGTGCGGAGCCTGCTTGGGATTCTCTGTCTCCTTCTCTCTGCCCCTCACCCCTCTCAAAATAAATAAACTTTTTTAAAAAAGCAGTAGCTATAACACAAGGTCGTTGTGAGGATCAAATTTGACAGTAAAGTAACTGGTTCATGGGAGGCTTTGAATAAATCATCACTATGATTAAGTTCAATTCCTCGGTGGCTAGAAACAGAAAAAAGAAAGATACAGCCTCTACCCTCAACCCCGAATGGAGAAAACTCAACCAAATTTCTCAACAAACAATCTCTCCGGTAACAACAGTCCTCTGGGGGAAACACCAAGGCCTGCCACCTGACTGGACAGAGAGAATAGAGGAAGAGTCAAAGATAATGGACAACCAGCCTCAGAAAGAAGCAATGCGGGGGATTGGAGAGCAAACCAGAATGTATATCTGTCTTCACACCAGCTAGCTGGGAAACCTTGAACTCATCAGGCCTCTGCCTCTCACTTCCCCAATAGGGGTAAACCCCAGTCCTCCAGAGAAGTGTCCAAAGCTGCTCAGGGGGCAAACACTGATGCGGTGACGTTTCATCACATCACATCACATCACATCACATCACATCACATCACATCACATCACATCACATCACATCACATCCCTATATCCGTTTTCCCTCCTGCTCTCCTCTGGTTGAACCCTGTCCCCCTATCAAGACTTCTCCAATATCTTGAGGCCCTGAACCTGGTTCTTCTCAGCTTCTGGGCAACCGGGGAAATGGCTCAGAGACCCTGTGCAACATCAAAGAACCAAGAATGGTCAACGCTGCAGAGATACTTGAACCAACGTGAAAAGAAAAGGCAGGCAGGAGGGGGAGAGAGAAGCCACTCTGAGTTCCTACCGGGCCAGGGGCTGTGCCAGGTGCTTTCAGGGCTGAGAGAGCTGTGGCAGGGAATATGAATATGAATCCATGTAGAGCCCAGTAAGAGTCCAATAAATGTTGGATACGTTATTTTTATCGTATCTCTTTGAATCCTCCAACACCCCTGCAGGCTGGCCTCCAAAATGAGAGGCAGTCTGTTATAAGGGTGCGTGCTCTTGGGTCAGACAAATCTGGGTTCAAATTCTAGCTACCTCTAGGCTTTTGTGATCCCGGAAACGCGACTTTACTTTTCCGACTCTTGGTTTGCTCATCGATAAGGTGGGGGAAATAATGGTGCCTGCCAAACAAAAATTCATTTAAAACCCTTAGCCTAGGGCCTTGTGTACACTAGCTGCTCAATATTCATTAGCTATTTTTAGTGCTCTCGGAGGAGAGGACACCGAAGTTCCAGAGGGTGGGTCATGTATCGGAATTCACACAGCCAGGCGTTATATAGACTCTTGTAGTTTTGCTTCCTGGGCAGCCATCCTACTCTTTTGGTTAGAGTACCTTCACTGTCTTTTGGCAACAGCCCTCCCCCACTCTCAGGCCGCGTGATTTGGGTGGGGTTGACACCTCTATTTCAAGCTCCAGGGGCGGATATGTGACTCAGGTCTGGCAAGTTCCTTACTCTATCCCTCTGGTCACAGGGAATGGTTTGAGATTAGACTTGTAACTCATGCCGAGTCAGTGAGAATCCTGGAACTTTGTTGAGTCCGTTGGGAAACAGATGAGCCTGCCTTTGGACTTGACATCAGGTGGAGAGAAGCTTGGGACTGCTGGGGGTTGCCAGGTGGAGAACATGCCTGTGTGCAAAGCAAATCCAAAAGAAATAGAGCGGAAGGGTGGAATGGAGCTGAGCGTGTACACTCGGAGCTCTTGCCTAAAAGCTTGGACAGGTATGTCTCAAGTCTATACTTCAGGCTTTAGGCACACAAGACAATAATTCACATTCTCTCTCCTGAAGTCCACCCAAAGAATCGTTATTTGGCAAATGTCTCCATCAGGGTCCCAACTGAAAACAGATGGAACGCTCAAATTAGAGTAATTTGAATTTTTTTAATGTTTGTCTATTTACTTTGAGAGAGAGAGAGAGAGAGAGAGAGAGCGCGCAAGCAGGGGAGGGGCGAAGAGAGATGGAGACACAGAATCCGAAGCAGGCTCCAGGCTCTGAGCTGTCAGCACAGAGCCCAGTGCGGAACTTGAACTCATGAACTATCAGATCATGACCTGAGCCGAAGTCGCCTCCTCAAGAAGAGCAGGGACTCTCAATCATATTACTGGTCTGTGGAGGGAGCCAGGGGAAGAAATACCCCGACTTCTCTCTCTGCTGGTCTCTCATCCACAGACTACCATTGGCTGAGCCCAGCCAGAAGCCAGAAGGTAAAGGAGTCTGCCAATGCATCAAAACAAGTCAGACCCAGTACAGAGTGAAGCGTGGAGCTGGAGGGACACACAGGAAATAGGGGGCCCAACAAGAAAGCAGCACAGCCTGGTCTGGCTGTCTTTCCCACAATCCCACGATCATCTTTTGGAAGCTCAGACCGGTTTTAAAACTCTCATGGTTTGCTTTGGTCTTTCCTGCATAGCGCTCTCCGTCCTTCCACGGAGGCAACCCCAAAAGATGGCATATAGGGGACAAGTACTTTGAACATCTGGGAAGAAGTCACTGAACTAGCCCTGCTAACTTGGGAGCAAAAAGCCTCCAGCTCAGCTTCCCACATGGCCAGAGAGTCCTGAGCTGACCCTCAAGCCATTACCCTGCCAGCTCCCTTGACCCCTTAGAAATCTGTCTGCTGGCTGGTTTGGCCCCAATCTCAGGCACCACCAGACAGCGGCTCTGCGATTTCCCTTTCTCTCCATGGGAGATGTCTGTTTCCTTCTGCAGCCAAGCCTGAGAAGCTTCTGGGATTCCCCACTACTGGCAGGGGCCCAACAGTGCCCTGAGGACAGGCCTGAGCTGCGTCCAAGTATCTCATTTTGGTCACACAGACACCTGTTCCCTCTTCTTCCTTCCCAAAACATTCACCCCCGTCTTCTTTGCCGAAATAGATTCCTCTCTACCTCTCAAATCCGGTTAAAACCTCTGAGTCTCCTCAGAAAGCTTTTCTCATTAATTTGCCTGACTGTGCACTCTTCTGCTATTAGGATGGCTATCAGGAGTACTTCTGCACGTAATATAACTAAGAAGATCAACTCATATTTACTGAGTGCGTTCTGTGTGCCCACTGAGCTAACTGCCGTACAGAAACCAGCTCGTGTAATCCTCACGGCCACCTTGTACAGCAGGTGCTATCAGTATAGGCTATGTTGTGATCGGCACCCCCCGGGATTGTGCCATGAGGCAATCTGAGCAATTACTTTATTCATTTCTACCGAAGAGACCACGGAGGCTCAGAGCAGATAAATTACTACTTGAAGTTCACACAAGCAAGCAAGAGGCAGAGGTGGGACCGAAACCCAGGGATGGCCGACCACAGAGCCCATCGTCTTCAAATTGCGCTGTTTGACGGTGTCCCAGAGGTAGGCAGTGGCTGAAGGAGTTCCCGAGCCTTCTCTGTAACACGGGTGCACGTGTGTGCTGGAATCACAGTGACCCCCGTTTGTTACGCACGGGAAATGCATCCCTGTTCAGTGTAAACGATGCAATCTCCCCAGATTTTGCAACAAACACCACGATCATCTTGTTATGGTTAGCCCACTTGGCCTCCACTCTGACTCTCGAGCCCCAGTGAGACGCCAAACACTTGAAATAATTTCATTAGTAATGTCAGCGTGAGCTCAAGAACACGTTACAGACAAAATACAGAAAACAAAGGAACTCTCTAGAAGTTACTGGTAAGACACTCAGGCTGCATTTCCCACCACCGATAAAGCCGTCTATAGTCACTTGGAAACCTGGCCTTGCTTTCACTTCCTTTGTGAAATGTCCCGTGTGGTATTTCCCCCCACCCAGCGTAAACAAGTGTTTTTATGTTAATCAACTCATTTAATGCTCACAGCAATAGTATAAAGTGAGTGCCACTCCCATGTTCATTTTACATAGGAGGAAAGTGAGGCACGAAGAGGTTAAGTAACTTCCTGAAAGTCACACAGCTGGTAAGTGGAAGTGCTGGGATTTGAACCCTTGAGTCGGCCTCCCGAACTTGTGCTTTCAGCAGCTGCGACTCTTTAGTTTGACATAAAGCTAAATGAAGATAATTAGAAAATCCATCAAAGTACTAAACATGCAAAAAGGACTGTGGAGGAGTCCTTTTTTTGTAGAATCTATGTGTTCCAGTAACATGGGAGACAGATCTCCTACCTAGAACACGTGGCTGGTTGGACTGACCAAGAAAGAAACTCCGGGGCACAGTGAGCTAAAAATAACCATCCATCGGAGCCTTTGGTGGGAGAGGCAGGTGAGCTTAACAAGGAATCAGGGAGCAGAGATCCATGGCTGAGAATATGTGAACAACCCTTAGACCAGCAAGGGCGCACCTGAGGATGGTGGGCTGGAGGGAGGACTGGCAGGGAGAGTCAGAAGGAAGGACCCAGCAAAGGGAAGAGGAGGAACCCTTCCATCTTTCCTTCCTTAAACTCCTATTGCTGAATTCCTGTGACGTGCCAGTCCCTTCTGCCTTCACAAAGCTTGCAGTCTAGTGAGGGAGTATATTATTTGGCACATTTCTGGTTGCAAGTGATTGAAACCAATTCAAATGGACTTAAACAGAGGAGAATTTACTTGAAAAGGCAAGTGGCAGGATGGGCTTCAGGCTGGTTGTTCCCGGGCTCAAAACTGTCAGTGGGTGGGGCGCCTGGGTGGCGCAGTCGGTTAAGCGTCCGACTTCAGCCAGGTCACGATCTCGCGGTCCGTGAGTTCCAGCCCCGCGTCGGGCTCTGGGCTGATGGCTCGGAGCCTGGAGCCTGTTTCCGATTCTGTGTCTCCCTCTCTCTCTGCCCCTCCCCCGTTCATGCTCTGTCTCTCTCTGTCCCAAAAATAAATAAACGTTGAAAAAAAAATTAAAAAAAAAAAAAACTGTCAGTGGGAGTCCGTCTCTTCCCACCCTGACCTTGCTCTCCTCTGGGCTTCCTCCATTCTCAGGCAGGCTTTCTCCTTGGCTCTTTCCTCTTGGCTCTTTTCTTTCTCACTGGCTCTTTTCCTCTTGGCCTGTGAGTAACCCCCTCAGGAAAAGAATGTTTCTTTCCCAGTTGTTCCAGTAAGAATCTAAGATTGGCTCCCATCAACTACTTTGATTCCCTGTTAAGAGTAAGTAATGGGGCTGAAGGATGGAACGTGCGGACTAGCCAGGCCTGGGTGATATACACAGCCCTCTGTGCAGCCCCAGCTGGACCACACGGATTGAGAATGCAGGCACGGCCCCCAGGCCACTGGCGTATCAAGAAGCAGGGAAGTTCTGCTTTGTAAGCGAAACAGCAGATGTCTGGATCCAGAGATTCAGGCAATGATATTCACAACCCAGTGTGGTAAATGACACAAAGGGGAGGAACTGGCGCTAGAGGGGCACATAGGAAACGCCTAACCCTGAGGAAGTGCATGCAAGCTGAGACTTGAGGGGAGGTCTTGGGGCCAGGAGGAGGGGCATGGGGTGAGAAAAGGAAACAGGTCATGCAAATTTCTTGAGATTGTGGCCTGAACATTTTTTTTTTTTTTTGAGAGAGAGAGAACAAGAGAGGGAGAAGGGCAGAGAGAGAGACAGAAAGAGAATCGTAAGCAGACTGTACACTCAGAGCGAGCCCAACACAAAGCTCAATCCCATGACCCTGGGATCATGACCTGAGCTGAAATCGAGTCTGACACTCTGGGCATCTGGGTGGCTCAGCTGCTTAAGCATCTGACTTTGGCTCAGATCATGATCTCAGGGTTTATGAGTTCAAGCCCCACATTTGGCTCTCTGCTCTCAGCACTTCCCATCCTCTGTCCCCCTCTCTTTCTGCCCCTGCCCCACTCACGCTCTCTCTCAAAAATAAACATTAAAAAAAAAAAAAAAAGAGTCGGATGCTCAACCTGAGCCACCCAGGTGCCCCTTGGCCCGAACCTTAACAGGGACAGTTAGAATGAAGATGATGGACCAGTTTATGAGTGGGCCTGAGCAGAAAGGACAAAAAATGGATTTGGGACTAAAGAGGAGATTCAGTTTGGGATTTTGATCTTGAGGGGCATGTGGGTCATCCTGTTAGAGGTTATCAAAGAGCCAGCAGGATATGTGGGTGTGGAGTTTAGGAACAGGAACTCTGGAGGCAGCGCATGAGTGACCCACACAAGGATGGTCATTAACCCCCCGGGGGGACATCTCTGGGTGAGAGGATCAAGATTGAACAGAATCTTGGGAAAGAACAGCCAACTGGCCAATAAACATATGAAAAGGCCAAAAACACATGAAATAAGCATATGAAAACAACATCATTACTTATTAGGGTACAGATAGGAAAAGAGTGAGAGGTCCCTACCCATCAAGCAGAAGAGCTGAAATTAAGAGGATTGACACCATCAAGTGTTAGCAAGGATGTAGAGCAAATGGAACTCCCATACACCGCTGACAGGAGGGTAAATGACAAACTACTTTGGGAAACTGGCAGTATTCACTGAAACGAAACAAACGTATCCTCCACGACCTAGCAATTCTACTCGCCTATACTATATAGCCAAGAGAAATTTGCGCTTCGTTCCACCAAAAGATGTGTAAACAATGTCCGTAACAGCACTTTTCAGAAGAGCCAAAAGCAGGAAACCAACCCAAGTCCATTGTTATACGTTCATTCAATACAACACTACACCATTCTTACAAAAAGAATGAAGTACTGATGTGGACGAATCTTACAGGTATGATGTTGAATAAGAAAAGCCGGACCTGAAAGAATCATACTGTGTGATTCCGTTCATGAAAAGCTCAAAAACAGATGTGACTGGTTAATGGTGATACAGGTCAAAAATAGTGGTTTCTCTTATGGGAGGGGGTATACCTGAAAGGGAGCCAAGAGAGTCTGCTAGGGTGCTGGAAATGCTTTTTTGTATCTTGATCTGAGCGGTGGCTATAAAGCCAAATACATGTATAAAAATTCATGCAGTTGCTCACTTAAGATTTGTGCACATTACTGTGTCTATTTTGTGTCTAAAGAGCGGGGCGGGGGGGGGGGGACGCTTATCCCCTCCCCCACAAAAGGCAAAAACAAAAAAAACAAAAAACAAAGCTCCAATCCAGGGACTATCGATATTTGAGTTTCATGATATGTTATGACAGTTCAAGAGGCCCAGCTGGATAGTGAAGTTTCCCAGGGCCAGAAGTCTTGTTTTGATTTTTAGCTCTCCTGTTCTAAAGCATACTGGGGTTAAGATCACAGCAGGCTCACAGCAGCCATGACCCAGTGTCTGTTCAGAGCAGCACACTCTAGCCCTTGTTCAACTCAACACTCGTTTCCTGCATATCTGCCCTGTGCCAGGCCCTGTGCTGAGAGCAGGGAGAATGAAAAACACCATCCCTGCCCTTCAAGCCTGCCAGCCAAGAGGTGGGTGCCGCAGGATGAAGGAGGGGTTCCTGCAGCGGCCAGTTCATCCATCAGCACCTGTAAAATAATAATAGTAACAAACAACTACCATTTCTGAACTGCCGGGTGCTTTACGTGCAGAACAGATTTTTTCCCCCTCTTAATTGCTATTTAAAACCACAACTGCCTGCAGCTACTTTTGTCTGTTAGGGGAATGGCATAATTTTTCTCTAGGTAGATGGCTCTTTGTTTAGGAAAATACTTAATAAGTTGCTTCGGCTTGAAGAATGAATCTCCCCAGGGCGAGGGCAAGACAAAGGGAGTTGAATTGCTTTGCACATTAGGGACTCTGCTCCTCAGGGAACCACTACTCCCTCATTCTCCAGGTTGTACTTTTCAAAAATCACTTCCTCGTACCACACCCAGCCTTCAAAAAGAATGAGGCAAAGCTCTCTCTACTGACAGGGAAAAAAAGCACTGGATAGATTGTGAAGCGAAAAAAAGTAACCAGCAGAATAAGTGCATAATACAGTCCCATTTTTTATGAGATCACGATGTGAGCTGAAGTTGGTTGCTCAACCGACTGAGCCACCCAGGAGCCTCAGACAGTCCCATTTTTTAAAAGGAGCGCTACGGGGGCACCTGGGTGGCTCAGTCGGTTAAGCGTCCGACTTCGGCTCAGGTCATGATCTCACAGTTCATGAGTTCAAGCCCCGTGTCAGGCTCTATGCTGACAGCTCGGAGCCTGGAGCCTGCTTCAGATTCTGTGTCTCCCTCTCTCTCTGCCCCTCCCCTGCTCATGCTCTGTCTCTCTCTGTCTCAAAAATAAATAAAACATTAAAAACATTAAAAAAAAAAGGAGCGCTACGTATATGCATTGACACTTGGCTACATACGGAAAATTCCTTAAAAAGTATATAACACCAAACTAGCAGCTGTTACCACTATGGAGGGTGGTAGGGGATCATCAGAAGCTTCTTTTTTCAGTTTTTACCTTTCATCTTTAAGCACTTTTATCTTTTTATCTTTACACACTTTATTATTATTATTATTATTATTATTAATTATTCAGTAGGCTCCATGCCCAATGTGGGGCTTGAACTCAGGACCCTGAGATCAAGAGTCGCATGCTCTACTAACTGAACCAGCCAGGTGCCCCTTAACCTTTAAACATTTGATCAGGGGATTGTATCCCTTTTTCAAGTCTCTTCCTCAAGCAGTCTTCCCTGACTCCTATTGTAGATCAGGTAGATCCTCAGGGTATCCTCCCCTCCTCCACTGTGACATTTAGCACCTTTCTACTTGCTTCTTCACAACCTCTCCTAGCCCCTCCCCCCCGCTCCCCCCACCCCCACCCCCAGGCTCACAGAGACCAGAAACTCCTAGCAGAGAGCTTGCTATAGTTGCTAATCAGAATGAATGAATTCTTCTTCCAGAGTTCTCTCCTATGGTGCCTGGAGGCTCAGTCGGTTAAGCATCTGACTTCCACTCGAGTCATGATCTCACTGCTCGTGAGTTCGAGCCCCACGACGGGCTTTGTGCTGACAGCTCGGAGCCTGGAGCCTGCTTCAGATTCTGTCTCCATCTCTCTCTGCACCTCCCCTGCTCGCTCTCCGTATGTGTGTGTGTCTCTCTCTCTTGAATATAAAATAAAGCATTTAATAATAATAATAAAAAAGAGTTCTCTCCTGCCTGGCTTTGAATCTCTCAGAGAGAAGAGTGAACAGCTCAACCCCACCCGTGAGTGCCGCCCAGTCCGGGCTCATTCCCTGCCTAGGGCAGGGTGAGATGCCCAGTCTCTTGTTCCTGAAGGGAAGCGAAGAAGCAGCTCCAGCCCTCTTCTGCTGCCTCAGCCCTCAGGGACAACAGGATGCCTGAGACCACGACAACTTGTGACAGGTGGGACTAGGTGGGGTAGCCAATTACTGGAACAGGCCAGGGCACCCTGGCTGACCTTGGTGGAAGCAGGGACAGCTTCCCTTCCGTGTTCCTTTTCTTTCCGGCAGTAGGGGGAGGAGGGGACGAAGGCCTAATTGTTTTCACCTTGAGAAAAATCTGCTGCTGATTATGTACAGAGAGGATCACTCAGTTATACAGCAGGGGGGCCGAAATTAGATCAGATCAGGAAGGCTGACATTTTCCCCGAGGCCCTCTGACTAACGACCAAGGGGAAGAGAGGCACTTGGCCTAATATTCCCTCCCTGCTCTGGCCTACCAACCAGTGTCAGGGGAGCTCCTGCTCATTTCTGCCCAGAACCCTGCAGGCAAATCTCTGTGCCCCCTCCCCATCCAGGCTGCTGTCACTAAGACCAAGCCTTCAGCAGGTCTTGGCCAGGCCACAGGTAATGTTGCCGAGAGAGAATTGGAGCTCTGGCTCACAGGCCCCCCGACTGCCAGGCGGATGCCACCATTGACCCAGCCAGTCTCTTCCTGCCGAGTTCAGACAGGAAAAGTGATGCCGGCCACCGGAACTGCAGGGGGAGGCACCGGCCAGCCACAAGTGCCTGATTCTGCCCGAACACTTCTGACAATTAAGGCAGCGCTGAACTCTAATGCTTTCTCCATGCCTGATGGAAAGCAAGTTCAAAAGCCACATACTGTCCGCAACCCCTGGGGTGAGGAAAGAATGTGATAAAGAGAAAGCATTGTATCTCAATAGAGCCGCCTTGAGCGATGCCGGATGCCACACAGGGAGTCGGCCACCAGAGAAGCTTAGCATTCCAGCCACTGAAAATCACCCAGGAAGTATGTGACACTGGCTTTATCCAATTAATGACTTCTAAAGCTTCTGAGCACTATTGGGCGCCAAGAAGAAACTTTCTTTAAGAAATTCTTGAGGGGTGCCCGGGTGGCTCAGTCGGTTAAGCGTCCGACTTCAGCTCAGGTCACGATCTCGCGGTCCGTGAGTTCGAGCCCCGCGTCGGGCTCTGGGCTGATGGTTCAGAGCCTGAAGCCTGCTTCCGATTCTGTGTCTCCCTCTCTCTCTGCCCCTCCCCCGTTCATGCTCTCTCTCTGTCTCAAAAATAAATAAAACGTTAAAAACAACAAAAAAGAAATTCTTGAAAGGCAGGGGCGCCTGGGTGGCTCAGTGGGTTAAGCGTCTGACTTCGGCTCAGGTCATGATCTCAGGGTTTGTGGGTTCAAGCCCCACACTGGGTTCTGTGCTGACAGCTCAGAGCCTGGAGCCTGCTTCGGATTCTGTCTGTCTGTCTCTCTCAAAAATAAATAAACATTAAAAAAATTTTTTTTTAATTTTTTTTAACGTTTATTTATTTTTGAGACAGAGAGAGACCGAGCATGAACGGGGGAGGGTCAGAGAGAGGGAGACACAGAATCTGAAACAGGCTCCAGGCTCTGAGCTGTCAGCACAGAGCCTGACGCAAGGCTCGAACTCACACACCATGAGATCATGACCTGAGCCGAAGTCGGCCGCTTAACCAACTGAGCCACCCAGGCGCCCCCCCCCCCCAAAAATTTTTTTTAATTTCTAGCTGTGTAACTTTGGTCATATCACTTCACCTCTCTGAGCTTCATTTTCCCCATCTCCAAAATAGAATTAAGTATACCTACTTCAAAGGGTGTCATAAAATAAAATAAATGTATATAAACTACTTAGCACAGTACTTAGTGCCCAGGAAGTGCTCATTCAATGGTAGACGATCATACTATTACAATTATGGAGCCATCAGCGCTCACTCCAGCACAGACACTGTGGTGAGGCAGAAAGGGTGGGACCTTTAGGACCACGCAGACCTGATTTGAGATCCTAGTTCGATTACTTCCATTACGTGGCCTTGGGAGAGTTAATTAACGGCTTTGAGCTTCGGTCTCCCGCTCTAAGAAGACACTGATAATACTGGCCTGATCCATGGGATAGAGTCAGCCAACCCCCGAGCCTGAGCACGTAGAAGGTGCTCAGGAAATATTAGCCGCATTGGTATAGACTCATCACCCTCTTCCAGCATCCTTCACCTTGTCTGGTAGTTTTTACTGAGAGGAAAGTCTGCTCAAAGTGATTTACTTTGGGAGAGCGTATTGATTTTCTCAAAGCCAGTGGTCTCTTGCCTGTTGTGATTCTTCTTGCCATCTGTGTACTACTTGACCCTGGTCTTCACCTCTGCCTTTTTTTGAGACCTCCTCCCTCTCCCCAGTGGTCTTCTTGACTCTTTGATCCCCTGATTGATAGATCACTCTCTCCCCTCTCTCTCTCCCCACCATCTGCTCCTCCCTCCCTCTCTCCCCCCTCTTTCCCAGGCTTTTCAACCTCCTCAGATTATTTCTCTGTCCTTTGCTCTCCACATTCTACCTGCTTGTCCCCAGAGAAAGGCCACAACACAGTCACCCAAAAGCAAACTCAGTCTGTTCTGGCTCCCGATCTCAAAGCTCCTGGCCACCCACACACCAAATTCTAGATGCTGGTCTATTTCTTTCCCTCTCTTTCTGAGTCCAATCAATTGCCAAGCATCTCTATTTTTTTCTTCAAAACGTTTCTCACTTCCGCCTCCTTCTTCTTTCCCAGCTTTCCTCTTGTCACTCTAGACCAGGTCTGATCCAGGTTTAACGGCTAATTCCAATCCATCATGAATACTGCAGCCCATGTAAAAAAAGATCACGTTTTAAGCATCCCAGATGTGCTCCTTCCACCCGCTCCCATCTCCTTCAAAGTCCCTTTAAGGCCTGTTCTGTGAGATGTCGAGGACCTTCAAGGCCTCCCATCTCATTTTAGTTTCTATTTATTTATTTTTTAAGTTTATTTATCTTCGCGAGAGACGGACAGAGTGTAAGCGAGGGAGGGGCAGAGAGAGAGGGAGACACAGAATCCGAGGCAGCCTCCAGGCTCCGAGCTGTCAGCACAGAGCCCAACGTGGGGCACAAACCCACGAACCGTAAGATCATGACCTGAGCCGAAGTCAGATGCTTAACTGACTGAGCCACCCAGGCGCCACCCCCCCCATATCTCATTTTCTAGATTTGACTTTCACTCCGTGCATGCCTCACCCACACCCATCTCCTCTTTGCCTTTTCTGCTACCTCCCCCTGGAACACCATTTCCTCCGTTCCCTCCTCTATTCAGATTCAATCCATCCTCTAAGGTCTGGCTCAAAACTCAACTCATTCCTGAGGCCAGCCCCGCCCACTCCGGTCCAAGGTTATCGCTTTCTCCAAGTTTCTTTGGATGATGATGCGGTGGTGGGCATGGAGGGCCGTGGGTGGGAGGAGCTGGTCAATTGCCTGCCACACTCCTGCCTGTACCTTCTTCACCTTGTACCTAAGGGCAGATTTGCTATCTCCCACACCCTCCTGAATAACACAGCATAGTGTCACCGTGTCACAGTGGTTTGGAGCTGGACGGGCTTGTGTTCAAATCCTAATCTTTCCCACTGGTTGCAAGGCCTTAGCAGGTGACCCAACCTCTTCAAGTCTCGCTTTCCTCATCTGAAAAGCAGAGGTCACAGTGGCCTCATAGAGTTATCGGAGAGATTAAATGAGAATGTGTGCACATGGCTTTGCACAGCGCCTGGCACCCAGTCTACATTCAATAAAAGGTAGAGATTATTATAGTCCCTGGCACCCTGCAGTCCCAACATTACTTATGCAGCCCTGCTCATTTGCATAGCCAAACAGGAATTTCCATAGACTGTGATATTTTACTATAGGTATATCTGCTTTCAAAACAGCTCTCTTTTTCCAACTTTCCATTTTTATAAATGGCACCACTCTTCCGAAGTCTCTCCCAGACTCCAACGTTGGCAGTGGACTCAGCTTTTTCTGCGCTTTCATGGGCCAAACCCGTTGGCACTTAACCATGAGCTGTCTCTAGAATGTCTTAACTCCCCACCGGGACTGTAAATGCTCTGAGAACAGAAACTCTCTCCTGCTGCCTTGATATCTAGTACACTGGCAAAGAGCAAGGATTAGATATATATTTGCTTTCTGACAAGATGCTATCAATGAGTTAATTTACAGGCGCAGGTGTGAAGGAAGAACTACAACAATCTGAAACAAGGATATGTTTTTTTAAATGTTTATTTATTTTTGAGAGACAGAGCGTGAGAGGAGCAGAGAGAGAGGGAGACACAGAATCTAAAGCAGGGTCCAGGCTCTGAGCTGTCAGCACAGAGCCCGATGCGGAGCTCGAACCCACGAACCTGAGATCATGACCTGAGCCGAAGTCGGAGGCTTAACCGACTGAGCCACCCAGGCGCCCCTGTGATTATGTTTTATTCTCTCTCTCCTCTTTCTCTACTCCATGAATTCCTCCTACTCATTCCTTAAGACCCAAATCAATATCCTCTTTTCTGAGATCTGCCATAAGCATTATTTCCTCTCTTTCTTTCGCTTATACTACGTATTTCATTGCATAGAGTTTTACCAATTTTTTAATCTAATGTTTAATTGAAAAAAAATGTAAATGACATAGAAAGGAATAAAGTGACGATGAAATTTTATTCTCCTATTCCTATTTCCCAGAGGTAACAACTGGGAACACTTTGTTGGGTATCCCTCCAGATCTTTTCCTGTTGCACTGAGAATTAATATCCTAGCCTAAGACAGAATATGAAAATAAGCTTTTAAAAATAAGTGTGTTTCGGGGCGCCTCTCATCTCCCATCCTTCTAATTGTGTTTTTTGGCTTGATTTTTGTGTGTGTGTTTTTTTTTTCAAAAATTTTAAATGTTTATTTACATTTGAGAGACAGAGAGAGACAGAGCGCAAGTTGGTGGGCGGGGACAGAGAGAGAGAGGGAGACACAGAATCGGAAGCAGGCTCCAGGCTCTGAGCTGTCAGCACAGAGCCCGACACACACGGGGCTCAAACTCACAAGCCATGAGATCATGACCTGAGCCGAAGTTGGGCTCTTAACCAACTGAGCCATCCAGGTGCCCCTGGCCTGATTTGCTTTAAAAAAAATTTTTTTTAATTAATTTATTTATTTGGAGAGAGAGAGAGAGAGAGACAGCACAAGTGGGGAAGGGGCACAGAGAGAGGAAGACAGAAATCCCAAGCAGTCTCCGCACTGCCAGCATAGGGCCCCATGCCAGGCTCAATCCCACAAACTGCGAGATCATGACCTGAGCTGAAACCAAGAATTGGAAACTTAACAGACTGAGCCATCCAGGCGCCCCTTGATTTACTGTTCAATAATAAACAGGTTTACTTTGAAAAGTCTGCATCTCACCTTTAAATGGTTGATCTACCAGTCAGGGCCTCAGCAGAAAACTGAAACTCAGTTTCAGATGATTCAAGAAACTTCAATGAAGGGACTATTCATGAGATGTGGGCACAGTTGGGGGAAATGAAGAGGGGGGCTGAGGTCATCGGAAACTGCCAACAGAAGCAAGTTATTATCATGCTTGCTTGAAAAGACAAGGGAGGGCGTGCAGAACAAGAGAAGGAAAGACAAAGGGAAGGCCATGGGAGTTTTGTGAACCCAGTGAGACCCTGCGCCATGGCAAAGGGGCTGCTGACAGGAGCTGTTGTCTTGGAAGGAAGCAGTCACTGCCAGAAAATATGAAAATAGAGCACAGAGCGGAGGAAAACCTCCAACTCTCTCTCTCCCTGCATGTCAGTCTCTTGCCAGTGCCTCCCACTGGCAGAACCCAAGAGAGCAATGAGTCCAGGTGATACGGTCCACGGAGCTTACCTTCCCAGGGCACAGAGCAAACAAGGGCAGAGAATGAATGAGCGTGGGCCACACAGGCAAGGCACCAAGTCCATCAGTTACCAACCACCTTGTAGTCAAGCCATGTCACCTCAGCTATCTCTCCAACTGGAACCTCCACTGTGACGTTAGCCACCACCAGTGTTTTTCATGCGAGATGGTAAGGAAGTAGGGGAGAAGGAGAAACCATGAATGTAAGATATCCATAGTAGCTACAGACCCTGCCTCAGCAGGTGGCCAGGAGGGCTAAATGGTACTCACGGCTGCCTTCTTCCATTATCTATTCCATGTTCCTTACTTCTGCAAGCACATTGGCTGGAGGAGATTCTCTGCTTGATGGCATGACATACACCTTCATTTCCACAGGATTCAAGCGTTTAGTGTTCCTGTCTTTACCGCTTTGCTATAATTTTACATTGATGGTTATTAGGAATGGAAGTACTAAGAGGTATTCTGGTGAATCCCCTGGGAGTGGACAGAGTTCGCCTTGCCCCTGTTGGTAGCAGCAACCTAATTCCCGCTAGATAATCAGGACCAATCACCCTAGCCAATACTGTAAACCCCTTTTCTGCCATTGGCTGAATAGATGAGGAACCCAAAATGAACAGGGGGAAGTCTCAGCTTCCAATTTAATGCAACCAGATTAATGTCTGTTCCCTGACAGAAGCATTCCTTGGGAAATAGGACCTCCAAACCCAGTGAATCCAAGTTGCAGGAACAAAAAGTAAAAATTCTTTTTTTTTTTTATGTTTATTTATTTTTGAGAGCGAAAGAGAGAGAGCACAAGCGGGGCGAGGGCAGGGAGAGAGGGAGACACAGAATCTCAAGCAGGCTCCAGGCTCCGAGCTGTCAGCGCAGAGCCCGACGCGGGGCTCGAACCCACAAACTGTGGGATCGTGACCTCGGCCAAAGTCAGAGGCTTAACCGACTGAGCCACTCAGGCACCCCCAAAAAACAAAAATTCTATGGGTGAGTTGTTAAATATAAATGTGAGAAAGCTCATTCCCATTTCCACTCTGGACCCCTGGATTCTGACCATAAAGAAGATGGCACCATATATTGGTTGCTTATTTAAGGCATATACCATTTCCTTTGACATCACCTTAACTTCGCAGGTTACTATTTCCTAGACGGCATTCCCAGAAATCACCTGGCTGTGGTTTGCTAAGCTATTTCTATGCCATCCAGAATTTGTCTTAAGGTGTGACATCTGAATCAGACATTTTTGCTGGTGGGTGGTCTTACCATCTCTTGATGAAAAGGATATTTGGGTTATTTGAGAACACCTTGTATCTTCCTCACCCAAACAAACAAAGCCAAGAAAATAAAAAATGCTCTTGTTCTATAAGGATCTTTTTAGATTCTCCAGGCAGCTCCCACCTAAGATACTTGGCTTTTGCCACACTCTTTAGTGCCTAATTGTCACTTATATCTCAACTCTCATTGTCTCACCCCATCTACTAGAGAACATGTCCACTCTGTCTATATCAGCCATTTTCACAGAGATGTTTTAGATATGACAACCTGGTAATTCTGTGACATTCATAAAGTGTGATATGCTCTGTAACACATTAAAAAGGTGTCACATCAGGCCCGGGGTTGAAGTCAAGGAAGAAAGCTAATGACCCCTCGTGCTTCCCATTTCACATTTTGATCTGATAACTTAGATTAAACTGAGAAGCAGTTTGGGATGAAAGGAAGAATTGGATTTGTTCAAAATTGTAGGAGAAACACCCTCATTATAATAATCATTTCAGGGGCGCCTGGGTGGCGCAGTCGGTTAAGCGTCCGACTTCAGCCAGGTCACGATCTCGCGGTCCATGAGTTCGAGCCCCGCGTCGGGCTCTGGGCTGATGGCTCGGAGCCTGGAGCCTGTTTCCGATTCTGTGTCTCCCTCTCTCTCTGCCCCTTCCCTGTTCATGCTCTGTCTCTCTCTGTCCCAAAAATAAATAAACGTTGAAAAAAAAAATAATCATTTCATACATTTAAGTAAGTATCTGTTTCTTGGAGTCAGTCTCTACACCTAGTTTATAAGTCTAAGAGCTTGGACTCCAAAATCAGACAACCCCAAGTTCGAAACTTTAACTCACCACTTACGTAATCTGGACAAATTATTTAAACTCTCTAACCTCAGTTTCTTCCTCTCTGTAAAGTGAGCATAACTATACAGTCCTTTCTTTTAGACTTAAAGGCTTACACAGAGCCTGGCATATATTAAGTTAATCAGTAATTGTGATTTGTAGTAGGAATGTACTAGGTATTATATGCTGGACCCTAGGGTGAATGAAATATTTTAGAAGTCTCTGTGTGTAACAGGGAGATTTACCAAGAGGAAAAGACCCCAACCTAAGTTTCCTTTCGATTGGTTTTTTTTTTTTAATTAAAAATTTTTTTTAACGTTTATTTATTTTTGAGACAGAGAGAGACAGAGCATGAACGGGGGAGGGTCAGAGAGAGGGAGACACAGAATCTGAAGCAGGCTCCAGGCTCTGAGCTGTCAGCACAGAGCCCGACGCGGGGCTCGAACTCACGGACCGCGAGATCATGACCTGAGCCGAAGTCGGCCGCCTAACCGACTGAGCCACCCAGGCGCCCCTCGATTGGTTTTTTAGAAGATTAGGTCATTTCCCCTCTCTCCTCCTGCTATCCCCACTCCCAAAGACTCGATAAGCTTTAAGAAAGCAAGCACAGGGGTACCTGGTTGGCTCAGTTGGTTGAGCATCTGACTCTTGATTCTGGCTCAGGTCATGATTCCAGGGTCGTGGGATTGAGCCCCGTGTCTGGCTGGCATTGGGCTGAGGCGTGGAGCCCTCTCCCCCATGCACACTCTCTCTCTCTTTCTCAAAAAAAAAAAAAAAAAAAAAAGTAAGCACAATTGTTTAACGTGAGAGTTATCATGGCAACTTAATATCATAGCAATTTAAAATTAAAATTAGGGGCGCCTGGGTGGCTCAGTTGGTTAAGCCTCCAACTTCAGCTCAGGTCATGATCTCACGGTCAGTGAGTTCAAGCTTGCTGTCAGGCTCTGTGCTGACAGCTCAGAGCCTGGACCCTGCTTCCGATTCTGTGTCTTCCTCTCTCTCTGCCCCACTCCTGCTCATTCTCTCTCTCTGTCTCTCAAAAAAAAAAAAAATAAACATTTAAAAAATTAAATTTTTCAAATTAAATTACAATTAAAACTTAAAAAATATAATCGTTTGGAAACGAATTAACTCATTTAGTTCAACTTAATGACAGAAATAAATTCTGTTTTTATGGGTTGTAAATGTTTTTGTAGCCGTTGATATATGATGGCTAATACCATCATATAATTACTGAATTAAACATAATTACGCCCAGGTCACCTGGCTGGCACAGTAGGTGGAGCGTGCGACTCTTGATCTCAGAGTCCTGAGTTCAAGCCCCACGTTGGGGGTAGGGATTCCTTTAAAACAAATAAAAACTTCAAAACATAAGTATTCAATATAATTATGCCCAAGTTTATAGAACTAGAGGACAAAATATAATTTTAGGGGCTTATGATCATATCCTTGTATTTTATTCCTAAATTAGTCCCACTTATGGTGTAGTGCTTAAAAATTTGAATCTAATTACCTGGGTTCAAATCCCTGAGAACCTTGAGGAAGTGGCATAACCTCCCTGTGCTTTTATTTTTTCACCTTTAACACAGGAATAACAACACCGGCTTCGTAGGACTGCTGTGAGAATAAACTGGACACATGTATTGTTGGCTATCATGGCTTTTTTTCTGTGATTCTGAGTTCCTAGTAAGAAGTTCATCGTGGAGAGAAGTAAAACAGTTTCTCCTATCAAAAAAGGTATCTGAAAGTCATAAGTGCTCTAGTGAGCTTGTGTCAAGGGAGAAATCTGATCCCACAGGTAGTAAACCACTACCCAAAGAAACAGACCAACTGTGCCACTCAGGAATCCATCTTACTCACAACTACCCTAGAGGTTAGGGACAAACCTAGCAAGTCAGCTTATTGGAGCAGAGAATCAACTGACTGGTCCCATCCTTCGACTAATAGAATTTTTCAGGACTCCATACAAAAGCTTAAGGTAGGGGCGCCTGCCTGGCTCAGTTGGTGGAGCATATGACTCTTGATCTTGGGGTTGTAAATTCAAGCCCCACGTTGGGTGTGGAGCCTACAAAAAAAAAAAAAAATGCTTAAAGCAGGCACCAAGCTTCTTTAGGACACTGTCCCCCTGGGCTGTGGCCTCACGGATGGTTGGATCTAAGTTGTCTCAAACAGTTTCCCAAGTAGGTCTTTTCCATTCTCAGGGAGTAGCGATTTTTCCCTCCACTGTGCCTTCTCATCCAGTTAGAGAACAGAGGTGTTCAACCAGCATGCTTTGTGCTTTTCGACACTGAATATATTATCAGGTTCAGAGTTACAGCTCAACAGATTATTATTAAGACTGATCCAAGGAGATTAGGGAGAGGCAGTTGAAAGTTGGACAGGCCCCTGAATTATGTTATTCTGTGCCGAAAAACCTTGAATACCTTACCCACACAAATTCAAAAAGCTTGTATTACAAAAAACAAAAACAAAACAAAAAAAAACTGATTTCTTTTTTACAGGACACATACCTCTAAGATCCAGCCATGCTGAACTCACTAAGTTTTCCCTCTCCTCTAAGCCTCTCAGTGCCTGGGATGCCCTTCCATAGCCCTTCACCTAGTTGACTCCTAAGGTCCTTCAAGGTCAACTTAAATGACATCTCCTCCAGGAAGCATTCTTAACCCCTCAGACTGGGGACTGTCCTCTGCGTTCTCATGGCATCTTGTACTTACCCCATTCTAGCATTTACCACACTGATAGGCAATCACCAGTTTTCTTGTCCGTCCCCCACTATCATCAGCAACCTGAGGACAGGAACCCAAATCTTATTCACCATTATATCCCTAACATCTAGCACAGTTCCTGACATATAGCAGATACTCAAAAACTATTTGTTGAATATTTAGGGTGATAGCCTCTTTGTCTTGCACTTCTGTTCTTCCCCCAGTTTTTCTTTTTTTTTTTTTCATTTTTTTAATGTTTATTCATGTTTTGAGAGAGAGAGACAGAGCACAAACAGGGGAGTGGCAGAGAGAGAGGGAGACACACAGTCAGAAGCAGGCTCCAGGCTCCGATCTGTCAGCACAGAGCCCGACGCGGGGCTCGAACCCACGAACTACGAGATCGTGACCTGGCCGAAGTCAGCAGCTCAACCGACTACGTCACCCAGGCGCCCCGACCCCCAGTTTTTCCACAACAGCCAGGGAAAATTTGGCTCCACAGCCTGCACAGCTATACAGGATTCTGATCCCACCCACCTCACCCCATCTCACTTCTATAACTACTCTCTGTGCCCACTTTATTCTCCAGCCATATGGCCTTTCTTCTGTTCCTAGAATTCACTCAACCAGTTCCTGACTCAGGGCCCCTGCACCTGCTGCTCCTTTTTTCCAGAGTGTTCTTCCGCCAGTACTTGCTATGGCCAGCTTCTTCTCTCTCATCAGGACCCTCTCAGAGAGACCTTCCTGAACTATTCCCACATAAAGTGTCCAACTCCACCCCTTCTCAGTCACTCTTTCACAGTCTCTGGTGCCATTGTCTTTCTAAAATGTATTTTGGGGCGTCTGGGTGGCTCAGTCAGTTAAGTATCCGACTCTTGATTTCAACTGAGGTCATGATCTCACAGTTCATGAGATCAAGCCCTGCATCGGGCTCTACACTGACAGCACAGAGCCTCCTTGGGATTCTCGCTCCCTCCCTCTCTCTCTGCCCCTCCCCTGCTGGTGCGCGCTCTCTCTCTCTCTCTCTCTCTCAAAATAAATAAATAAATAATTTTTTTTTATTAAAAAAAAATTTTTTTTTCAACGTTTATTTATTTTTGGGACAGAGAGAGACAGAGCATGAACGGGGGAGGGGCAGAGAGAGAGGGAGACACAGAATCAGAAACAGGCTCCAGGCTCTGAGCCATCAGCCCAGAACCCGACGCGGGGCTCGAACTCACGGACCACGAGATCGTGACCTGGCTGAAGTCAGACGCTTAACCGACTGCGCCACCCAGGCGCCCCAATAAATAAACATTTTTTTAAAAAACCCTATTTTGACCTGGTTAGTGTACTTGGTGATTATCTGCCTCCCCACTTTAGAAAGTACTACCGGGGGTCCCTGGGTGGCTCAGTAGGTTAAGTGTCTGAATCTTGATCTCAGCTCGTCACGGTCTCAGGGTCGTGAGTTCAAGCCTCACATTGGGCTCTGTGCTGGGCATGAAGCCTACTAAAAAAAATAAATAAATAAGTACCACCAAAGCAGGGATCTGTCTATTTTGTTCACCACTTACCTCAACACAATGCTTGGCATCTATTAGGTAGGTATTCAATAAATATTTCTTGAATGGATGAATGCATTTATGCACAAATTCCATACTTGAAGGAGTTGCTTTGGGTGGGTGTGTCTACCCTTGTTCTGACAGAGCCATCATTACTCAAAAATATTGCAGGTGTCATCTTTTAGAATTGACTTCAGGATCACTTTAAAAGTTATACAAGAAAATCATATTCACTACTCTGTCTTTACATCTTTTTCTTTAAAAATCTTTCTCCCCAACTCAATTTCTTTTCTTTTCTTTTTTTTTTAGAGTTTAATTTATTTTTGAGAGAGAGAGAGACAGAGTATGAGCGGGGGAGGGATGGAGAAAGAGGGAGACACAGAATCCACAAAGTAGTCTCCAGGCTTTGTGAGCTGTCAGCACAGAGCCCAATGCAGGGCTTGAACTCAGGAACTGTGCAATCATGACCTGAGCCGAAGTCAGACACTTAACCGACTGAGCCACCCAGTTGCCCCTCTTTTCTTTTTTTTTAAAGTAGGCTCCATGCCCAAAGTGGGCTTGAACTCATGACCCTGAGATCAAGAGTCACATGCTCTACTGACTGAGCCAGCCAGGGGCCCCTCCCCAACTTGATTTCTATCTTATTCAGTAACTTTGGCTCTGAATTATTTGTGTCCCCAAATTACAGTCATCCACAAGAATAAAAAGTTGTCACCTTTGAAAATATTCCGAAGAATGGACTTTAGGCTCTGAAGACAAATTTGAAAAGAGGAATTCGAAACTTCTCATTTCAACGTGTAAGTTCTAGAATGTTGTGTTGGTTTCAAACGATGACCTTATTTTATATTGAAACTCTTTACACTGGGACAATAGTATTTTCACCCCTGGATTGGTTTTGCATTTTAGTTGTTTTTGAAACAGTTCCATTTTAAAGAATGCCTTTCTAGTGGAAAAAAAAAAATCCAATGGGTTTTAGGTTAAAAAGGCAGCCTAGGGTCTAAAAAAAATCACTTCTTTCTTTCCTACAAAAATCTCTCCAACCCAATATTTCACTATTCCTCAAACATCTCACACCTTCTCACCAGTGCTTCCTGTTTTTTCTTCTGACTAGAATGGACCTTTCGTGCCCCAAGCCACGCCCTAGCAAAAAAATGTTTAATGTTTATTTTTTGAGAGAGAGAGAGACAGCGTGGGAGCAAGGGAGGGGCAGACAGAGAGGAAGACACAGAATCCAAAGCAGGCTCCAGGCTCTGAGCCGTCAGCACAGAGCCCAATGTGGGACTCGAACTCGCAGACCATTAGATCATGACCTGAGCCAAAGGTGGACACTTAATCGACTGAGCCACACAGGCACCCCAGCCCTAGCAAAATTTTATTCTTTTTGGGCCCAACTCAAATGATTGCCTTCCAGATGTAAGACGCCTGTCAGATTTTTTATTTTTTTTTTAATGTTTATTTATTTTTGAGAGACAAGAGTGCGAGCAGGGGAGGGGCAGAGAGAGAGGGAGACACAAAATCCAAAGCAGGCTCCAGGCTCTGAGCTGTCAGCACAGAGCCCGACGCAGGGCTCGAACTCACGGACTCTGAGATCATGACCTGAACCAAAGTCAGCCGCTCAACTGACTGAGCCACTCAGGCACCCCAGCCCTAGCAAAATTTTATTCTTTTTGGGCCCAACTCAAACGATTCTCTTCCAGATGTAAGACTCCTGTCAGATTTAATCCCATCATCCTCTGATCTCCCAAACCACCTAGGTATAAGCTCTGAGTCAGAGCTTCTCCGTAATTCTAACTCAGCACCTAGCACGGTGTCTGACACATGGTAGGTGCTCAAAATATATTAATTGAATGAGTGCTTCTCTATTATCTAGCACATAATATCTAGTTATTTCTCTCCCACAAGACTGTCAATTTCTTCAACAGTAAGGATCTTACTCTCCTTCGTCTTTTATCTCTTTGTTGACAGGAACAGGGCAAAGGTGAGCCCTGAAGAAGTTATCATTTATCTTGCTAAAATTCCAAAGTTTCCATTCACTTACTCCCAGCGCAGCCAGGATCAAGGTAGATTTCCTGCTTTGTTTTTATCTTCCCTTTGGTCCCCAAACACTGCTGACGGAGGAAGAGAGTCTCTAGGTTCTGAAGCTTATTCCCCTCCCCCACCCCAAGCCTGGGCCAGACTGACTGGATCCGGACGTAACGTCCCTTAGGTCTAGGTGTCTCTAACTCCCATGTGAACTTCCTTCTCTCCCTCCTGTTCCTTCCCCCACCTGTTTCAACCAATCAGTCCCTCTAGAACTGGGTCACAAACTCCAATGTTTAGTCTGGTGGGGAGCAAAAATGCCCAGGAAGTTGGAGGCAGTGCCCTCTAAAGGCAGAACCTAATTATTGCTTGAAGAAATACGAACCCAAGGTTCCTAGAACATCTGATGTTTCAAGAAAAACTAGAAACCCAGAAATTTTTTTAAAAATGTGAACTCTCCCAACGTTTAAGTACTGGCATCTCTTTCATTTGTCGTGGTGGTGGTGGTGGTGGTGGTGCCGGAACCCGGGATCAAATTTCATTTTTTAAAATTAGGCAGGCCAATTAAAATATACGCACAGGCCAAATGTAACCTGTGAGTCACTGGTTTCCTTCTGGACTCTAGATCTGTGGCCACGTCACCTCACTGCTCTCTGTAGGCATTCTATTTCCTCACTTGAGCGTCAAGACACCTTTTGAGCCTCATCTGCCATTTTTCATGCACGCTCCCCCTCCCCCGCTCAGTCTAGGTCATAGGACGTGACTTAACTAAACCAGGGACCCATGCCAAGGTTTGTAATGCTTTAATGTCTCTGTACGTGCTGTTGCTATTTCTATTTATCGAGCCAACAAATCTTCATTGATCGGCCAATCCAGCCCAGCACTCCGCTGGGTGCTAGGGACATAACCTTAAACACCACAGGCAAAATTCTTGCCATCATGGGGCTTACATTCAAGCGGCAGAGGTAGACGTTACTCAAACAATCACACAAAGTAAATTTAAAACGTGACAGGTTTTAGGAATGAGCCATGAGAACATGTAACAACAAGGGCTAATCTGACCTGCCATGGGGATCTGGAAAGGCTTTCTTAAAGAAGTGATATTTTCATATATCTGAAATTATAGCACCCAAGGAAAAGAGGTAGTAGGGAGGGGAGGGGCTGGGTTGGGGGCAGGAGAGCAGTGATTGAAGTTTTAAGATAAGGAACCAGAAAGAGTGCATTCTGGGGAAGGCAGGAACTGAGGAACCGAAAAAGGCCAGGGTCACTGAGCACAGGAACTGAGGAGAAAGGCATGAGATGAGGCAAGAAAGCCAGGCGGCGTTAGCCATGTGGGCAGCGTGGAGCCAGGCGTGTTAAGGGTTCTGGTCTTTAATCCTGAGGGCAATGGGAAGTCGCTGAAAAGATTTTACAAAGGGGGGCAGGGGAGAGAGACAGACAGGCAGGCAGGCAGACGTGATCAGATCCGCATTTTGAAAATATTATGCTGGCTTCTGGGTAGAGAATAGAGAAAGGATCTAGAAGTTCAAATGAGGGGGGCGCCTGGGTGGCTCAGTTGGTTGAGCGTCCGACTTTGGCTCAGGTCATGATCTCGCGGCTGGCTCGTGAGTTCGAGCCTGGTTCAAACGAGGCATTACAGCATCTCAGATGGAGACAGAGGTGGTGGAGATAGAGAAAAAAGGATGGGATATTTTTGAGGTAATATTTAGGCATGTGTATGGTGGGGGTGAGGCAGTGGAGAGCAGTTATGGATGGCTCCCAGATTTCCAGCTGTGCAGTAAGTTAGGGGCGCTGTTCTCGAAGATGGGGGGCACTGGAGGAGGAGCAGGTTGGTGGTAAAGAAAGGCAACGGGGAGAATGGCAGTTTAATTATTTTGCAGATATTTACTTTGTCAACATACACTTATCCAATGCCTGCTCTGTTCCAGCCTCTGTCTGTGTAAACAAAGACAGAAATGTTTCCTGCCCATAAGCTGCTAGCCTTCTAGTTGGGGGGACAGGTAGGAAAAAAAAAAAAGATGATTATAATTCAAATATCATATAGGCCTCACAAGCCTGTGGACTCCAACAAAGCCACAGGAACAGCAATCATCATCCTGAGTTCCCGTTGTTGGCCCTGCAAAGTCCCCTTTAAGTATTGTTGGGACACTTCTAGGGACTTTTCACAAGTGGCTGTCAGATAAAGCAGTGGGTTAAGTTATGGGGCACACTAACCCTGCTCTGATCCCCCACTGTCCTTACCAAATGAGGCACCGTCTGTGGGAATGCCAAGAGCACCCTGGGACTAGAACGAGGCAAGCAAGGAGGAGCATGGCCTTGAGAAGGAATGCCTCCTTAAGATTTTCTGGCCCTGGGCTTCCAAGGTGCTGGATCAGGCCTGGTCCTGGAAAAAGGAGCTTATTAACGTTAAGTCATCTGGGCCCTGAAGCAGAGCTGCTAGGAGCTTCGGTTGGAATTCTGTTGGGAACACGTGGGGTTGGAGGGGGTCTCTGACACAGCCAGACAAGGACGTGCCAGGGGTGCAACTGGCTATCTAGATTTGGAACTCAGACGTTTGGGCTAGAGATCTACATTCCAGAACCATGAACATGAAAAACGGAGAATAGGCACAGGGACCAAGCTCTCTTAAACAACCAACATTTAAATGCCCTGCCCCCACTCCACCTGGCAACTTCCCAAAGATCCAACTTCCTTAATTCATGTCTGTAGTTGGTCAATCACCCTTTCCTGTGCATTCCTACAGCTCTTTGTAGTCCTCTACTGTAACACTTCTCACTCTACACAGTAACCCTGGTTTTATTTGTCTCCTTCACTTGGCAGCGAGCTCCTTGAGGGCATGGAATTCTCTTATTCCATGTTCAATCCCATGCCATTTTCATCTACCACAGGCAAAGGCCAAAAATATGGGGGGATGATACTCAGAATTGATTGAGGAGGAGGGAGAAGAGAATGCTGCCTCCCCTGCTGCTTGGTACAGTCTTTTTAGGCCATTTCTAGAAATACTGATATTTCTAGATATATTGATACTAGTGCACAAAAATGCTGTCCAATGATGCTCGTTGCATTATGATTTGCCGTACTGAAAAGGTGGAATCACCTTTCCACATTTCCAAATACAGGCACCAGACTTATATTTCTATCAGAAGGGAACTGGTTAAGGGCACCAGGGTGGCTAAGTCAGTTAAGCGTCCAACTCTTGATTTCGACTGAGGTCATGATCTCATGGTTGTGAGATTGAACCCCACGTCATGCTCTGCACTGACAGCATGAAGCCTGCTTGGGATTCTCTCCCTCCCTCTCTCTCTTTCTGCCCGCCCCCCCGCTTTCTCTCTGTCAAAATAAATAAAACTTAGCCAGTTCCTTTCTTCTTCTTTTTTTTTTTTTTAAGAGGTAATCGATGGTATACAAAGCAGCCATGAAAAGTGAAACAGATTTATATATGCTGAGAAGGGAAGATGACCAGAATATTTAAAATCAAGTACTAAAACTGTTCGTGTAGAATGCTGTAATCTGTGTTTAAAACAAAAAATAGGGGTGCCTGGGTGGCTCAGTCGGTTGAGCGTCTGACTTCGGCTCAGGTCATGATCTCACAGTTCGTGAGTTCGAGCCCCGCGTTGGGCTCCGTGCTGACAGCTCGGGGCCTGGAGCCTGCTTCAGATTCTGTGTCTACCTCTCTCTCTGCCCCTCCCCTGCTCATGGTCTGTCTGTCTCTCTCTCTCAAAAACAAATGAACATTTTTTTTAATTAAAAAAATAAAACAAAAAATATAGACTTGCATATAGCTGTATTAACATGTCTAGAATGCTACACAAGCAACCATTGGACAATGCCCTTTGGAGATGGGGAGTCAAGGCAATGGGCAAGGTTATGGGAGGAATTTTACTTTTCACTATGCCTATCTTACGGTTGGATTTTTCTTAAAACTAGAAATATATTTAAATATATAAATTTAAATCTATATATTTCTATAAATACATACTTAAAATATATATTTTTAAGATTTTAAGTAATCTCTACACCCATCATGGGGCTTCAACTCACAACCCTGAGATCAAGAGTCACATGCCCTAGCAACCGAGGCAACCATGTGCTCCGAGCATGTATTTTTGTAGCAAAAAAAAAATCTTAGAAAAAAAGTTTTTTAATGTATCTTGGTCTTTCTTTCTCTTCCACTCTCCACATATTAGGCACCAAGTAAGGTGTTTAAGATTGAACAGATGAACTACACTCTTGGAAGAGAAACTCTCCTGTTCAGGGCTGGAGTCCTTCCCCCAGGCACTGGCTGCAAAGCAGGGGAGGTAGGCAGGGCTTGCGGATCACCCATTGGTGGAGATCACACAGCAGGCAGCTACAGGCAAACTTCCATCTTTCCCAACCCATCTCCGTTAGAGACTCACACAAAAGTGAAAGTCATCAATAAGGTACTCAATAAATGTGTAGTAATAATAACAATGGTCGCTATCACCTCTCAAGCACCTACTAATCGCCAGCAGGGGCTGAGTGCTTTAATCCTCACAGCCTGGAGGTAGGCATTGTTCAGACTCCCGTTTTATCAAAGAGGAGGGAGCAGAGGCTGAGGAAAGGTAAGTAATGTGCTCAAGCATCCAGCAGTCAAGAAGAGCCTAAATCCATCTGAATCACTATGCTGTCAATTACTCCTGCATCCTACACCATAGTAACTGGATCAGGGGAGGAAATAGGGTAAAAGTTACTTGGTCTTGTTGGAAACTCCCCCTCCAAAACACAGTCTGGTTGTACTCAGTGAAAATGAGACGAGATTCTAGAAAGCAGGCCTTTCAGATCCACAACCAACATGAAGCACCCCAAACTCTTCACTGGGCACTAAATGGCCATTAATTATTTCTTTCGCTCGTAAGTTCTGCTGTCAGGAGGTTTACACTGGTATTTGTCCCCAACAATTCTGCAAGGTAGATATCCTTACCTCCACTTTATAGAAGAGGAAACTAAGACACAGACAGGTTGTGCTTTTCCTAATGACATACAGTGAGGACAAGGCATTGCTAGGTTTGAATCTGTCTGCTTCACTCCAAAGTCAGTTCTTTCCACAAGGCTATACTGTTAGTACCTTCAGGTGAACCCGGGGGGGACGATGTGATATTGTGGTCAACACAAAATCAGCTCCAGACCTCTGGGCTTTCAGGACAGGAATTACGCTTCTGGCCCCCGGAGAACCCCACCCCCACCCCCCAAAGCTCCTGCCACCAGCCCTACCCCCCACCCCAGTAGAAGGCTGCTGTATCACTTACTTTGTAAGTACATCACAGCCTCACAACCTATTGTCTCAGAGATTACCTTTTGTGTGTCTCACCGGGAAGAAGAGTTCAAATCTCCCTTCAACCCCACCCTTTTCAAGTTAAGTAAAGGTTTGGCAACCATCTGGAAAAACTGGTGATTCTCGTCTTAGAAACCCACAGATACCACTACCCAGCTCCTTCTCAGACACTTCTTTATCAAAGTTTTATTAGCCTCAGCTCAAGGTACCTCCATCTGGGCATCTCATTACAGAGCAAGGACACTTCAGCCATTTGTAACACCACCCCCACCCAAGCAGGATTTTCAAGGACAGCAACAGAAATGACTTGCAAGAGAGCTATAAATCCATCTTGCCCCCTCTCCCCTCCTCCATGCATTTGCTCTCTCAACCTATTTCTTCAGTCTGCAACTGGTTTACTCCTATTCCTTAAACACATCTCTGACATTTTCATCTTGAATGTTCCATTTGTTCATACTTCCCTTTGCCTGGAACTCATCGTCTCCTGGCCGAAATCTATCTCCTGCCTTGAAGTCCAATCTCACTTAATAGTCACGTATCTTTTGGCACTGGTCACATTACATTCTTTATTACAATTACTCGAAAACATTTTTTCTCCTACCTATAAACCATACCTACGTGAATTCAAAGTCAAATACTGCCGGTAGAGGGAAATACAGAATACATACGTGATGGTTTATGGAGATATTTGTGTTTGTTCTCATTTCTGTGGATAATTTCTTTTCCCCACCCCCAAGAAAGTAGTCAGGCCTTAAATGCTCCCTACTTGAAGGCTTCTAAGTTTCAGATCCAAAAATCAACAGTTTTGAGCAACACAGAAAACCATGTTCAGAAATGGTTTTGAAAAGCACAGTCTTACTAGGGGAACTGATCCAAAAGGAAAAGGGAGGAGAGTCCTTTGAATGGGGGAAGCAAAAATCTGTGGAGGGAAAGGTTAGAGAAAGCACCAGGTTTTGAACCAGTTCATGTTAGAGACCTATGGCTCATTTGCATACAGCATCCAAAGATGAGAAGACTGCTGTGGGAGACTGTGCACTATATATATATATATATATATATATATATATATATATACACATACATACACACACACACACACACACACACACACACACACACACACACCCTGGACTCGAGAACAGTGGCAAGGGTCTTTCTGAGCAAAGCTGGAACGATCCACTGTGAAGGGTCCAACAGAAGCAAGGGCATTAGCACTCATATCAATAGAAGGAGCCATCCTAGTGATACAACCATCACGGATTAAGGACCTGGCCTCTTGCTCACTTTTTTGCGGAAGAAACACTGAACTCAGCAGAAAGCAGCCCTATACGTAAAGAGTTAAAATGCTTCGTCTTTTAAGGCGACTTCTCAGACCAACAATGGCTAACGTTTTAGAGCCTACTATACTGGAAAACGGGACACGACTTCTGGGGTTCCCTGTTTCGGTCGGGCGCCCTTTTCCTTGCTAGATTTCAGTTTTCCAATCTAGTTCAAGGTCTCCAGTCTTCCCACTGACCCGTCCTTCCTGCAAGCCCCTCATCTCTGAGTCAGGACTCTCCCTGAATCGTCCCTTCTTCACCCCTAGTTTCCCCCGTGCCCTGTCTCTCCCCCCCCCCCCCCCGTCCCCGTTCCGGCAGTCTCTCCCCTCTCTTCCTGCCCAGACCGCCTCCATTCCCTCTCCTTTCCCTCCCGCGACCCCCCCCACTCGGGTCTCCTTACATTTCAGCGAGCCCCCCTCTCCGCCCCACTTTTCCCCCCACTCCACCGCCACGGAGTACAACCCCCCCGCCCCCCAGCTCAGCCGTTGGCGGGGGCGTGGCCCCGCGAGTAACAGGTCTCCCGCCCCACACTCCGCGGGCCCGCGCGCAGACAAAGACATTCCACAGCCCCCGCCCCTCCGCGCACTCGGCCAGAGGGGGAGGAGACACGTGTCCCGCTAGCGCCGAGTCACGTGGAAAAGAAAACGAACGAAGCCCGCGGCCACTTGCGCACGCGCACGAGGCTCTGGCCTGGCGGGCTCTGAGGGAAAAGGGGAGCGGGGAGGCGACTTCTTCAGGCTCCGCGGCGGTGCGCAGGCGCCGTGGCCCGACTGGAGACTTTGTTCTCCGCGGAGAGACCCAAGGGCGGTGCCGGTGGCTGACTGCGCACGCGCGCCGCCTCATTTCCGGTGCTCTCTTTCGCTGGGTCGCTCGGGTCGGCTTCGGTCGCTGTCGCTCCCGCTCTCCCACCCCCGCCAACCGCCGCTTGGGCCTCTGCCGCTGCCGCGTTGCTTCCTCGATTCCTCGATCGTACATCCGCCCCAATGCAGCGCCGGGACGACCCCGCCGCGCGCATGAGCCGGTCCTCAGGCCGCAGCGGCTCCATGGACCCCTCCGGTGCCCACCCCTCGGTGCGTCAGGCGCCGTCTCGGCAGCCACCGCTGCCTCACCGATCCCGGGGAGGCGGAGGGGGATCCCGGGGGGGCGCCCGGGCCTCGCCCGCCACGCAGCCACCACCGCTGCTGCCGCCCTCGGCCACCGGTCCCGACGCGACAGTGGGCGGTCCAGCGCCGACCCCGCTGCTGCCCCCCTCAGCCACTGCCTCCGTCAAGATGGAGCCGGAGAACAAGTACCTGCCCGAACTCATGGCCGAGAAGGATTCGCTCGACCCGTCCTTCACTCACGCCATGCAGCTACTGACGGCAGGTAAGCCGGGTCCCTCTGGGTCGCCTGGCCACTCGGGGGCATGGGTGGCAGTGGCTTTGTTCCTCCCGCTTCCCGCCCCCTCGGGGCCAAGGCAGTCGTGAACTCCTCTTCTCTTATCCTCATCCTGGGGGGGATGATGGGGATCCTGGATTCCGCACCTGTCCCGGCCCACGGTGTGAGGGAGAATTTCTAGGCTGCAGTGGAGGCCCGAAGGGGACTTGGCGATCTCTTAGCGCAGAGATCTTGATGGATAGCGCTGCGCTCCCCGCCCCTTTGCCGACCCTTCCCCCTCCCACTTCTTGCAGCTGCCCTGCCCTCCGAGTGTTCAGATTCTTCCAGAAATGAACCTTTACCTCCCCCTACCCTAAAGGGAAAGCTTTCTTCCTTGCGGGTGGAGGTAGACGCCTCTACTGAGGGTGTAGGAGGCGAAGCCGGCCCGAGCGGGGAGGGACCGTGGGAGGGAGGGCCGAGGTGAAATGGGGTGAGGCCGGAGTGCCCTGTCCAGCGCGCCGCGGTCGCTGGGGCCGGGTGGGACTTAGCGGTAACAGGAGCTTAAGTTGCTCGGAGGCAGAAGCAACCTGTGGGAATCGGAGCTTGAGGTTTTCCGAATCAGATTTCCCACTTCGGCCGGTAAAGTGGTGATTGCTACAGAGCCGGAAGGTTGGACCCCTTTATTTTACAGCGTGGTGTCCACCAGAAGGGGGAAAAAATAACTCTAGTGAAATGGGATAGGAGGAGGTAAAGGGTGGTGTGCAGGACTTTCTCCAACAAGATGGACAAAATTGAGAGAAATGGCAGGATGCTCGTACCTGAAAGACTTGGGTCTTTTGTTTTATTTTTTATTTTTTTGCTTCAGTAGTGAAATAGATTAGAAATAATAGTCTTTGTTCGCTGTCTGTAGACCCACGCTCCTTTCCTGCCCTGGCCAATCACCTGGTCCCTCTGGTTTCTCCCGAAAGCCGTCCGTTTCGCCCTCACTTCTAGTTACAACGTTGTTTTAATAAGTAATTCTTGTGATACCTAAATTTTATTAATCAAGTAGAAAGTTGCAGTCTTCAACACTAAATGAGTAGGTGGACTCTTTGGCAAGGCTGATAGAATGAACAGATAGTTACGAAAAGATCACTTCCCTCCCCTTTGTTCTCTAGCACCCTACATTGGTGAGGGGTCCTTACTTTTTAACTCAATGAACAAAGCTGGCTGTGGTCAGGAATAACATTTAGATGAACTGCTTACATTTTCAACGTGATGCTTTGCTGTTTTTGTAACATAGATTGTTTGAAACATTACTGCTCATTGTGTGCCTCTGGCAATCTTTTTGAAGGCCAGGAATGCTTTTTTTATCTTTATATTTTTCATGCTGTCTTGCATATAACAAACACCAGGTGTTTGAATCGGAAAGCAAGCACATGGGCAGATTTAGGAATGTCAGGCTAAATTCTGAAAGGTTGACTGGTAGTCTAATTTTTATTTAATCTTTAAGCAGTCCATATTAAATGCAAGAGAATAACAAACTTTAGAACTTTTAGGTGTTGGCTTGGGTTTGAAATTCTGACCCTTAACTAGTTACCTACTCTTGGGAAGCTTTCTGAACCTCGGTAACTTTATCTGTAAAGTGGGATGGTGAGTTGAGAGAATTAAATGACATGTAAAAGCACTAGCACCATTCCCTTTGGTCTGTAATCAGGTAATGACTTGTCACCACAGTTTTCTTCTAGTTGTAAATCCAGGGTACTGAATATGGTATGAAAGCAAGATATTTTTTGCTTAACCACACCAAATGTCTAGTACAATGTTTGTCTTTTAAGTAAAAGATGGTTTCTTAGGTTGATCATCAAAAACTGTTGATCATTAAAAGTTACTTACAGGGGTGCCTGGCTGGCTCAGTCGGTAGAGCATGGGAATCTGGATCTTGGGATTGTAAATTGGGTGTAGAGATTCCTTAAAAATAAAAATATTTTTAGAAACAGTTACAGTTTTCACTCTTCTCTCACTGCTTAAATTCTGTTATAAGAGAGTGCTCTTCAATCTTATTTTTCACTTGGACATTTTGGTTTCTTTCTTTTCTTCTTTCTTTCTTTCTTTCTTTCTTTCTTTCTTTCTTTCTTTCTTCTTCCTCCCTTCCTCCCTTCCTCCCTTCCTCCCTTTCTTTCTGTTTTAAAATCAATTTGAAATTTTAATTGGAGAATTGGGGTTGAGGTAATGCCGGCTCATTGAAAGAACAGTCTTAGAAGGGTATATGGATGCTTCTTAGCATGGGTAAGTCTTGATATATGTTGGACCTGGATCATTTTTGAATGATCTGGGAAAGGGAGTGTGAAGTCCACCAACTATGAGGAAGTGAGACTCTGAGAAGACAGAATAGTAGTATTTAAAGTCTGATAAGGATACATGTAAGAAAAATAATACTTAACATTTACTGTGCTAGGCACTGGTCTGAGCACTTTTTATATCAAATATTTAGTTTTTGTGACAATACTATGAGGAAGTTACTCTTATCCTCACTTTTACCAATGAGGAAATGAAGGCACACAGAGATTAATTTGCCTACAGCAACAAGATTTGTAAGCAGCATAAGTAGGATTTGAAGTCAATCTGAATCTGGATCCACACACCTAACCATCCCCACCCACCCCACCCCTTACTGTATATAGTACCTGCAAAAAATTGTACTTTGAAAATATTTTGTACTACTTGCACAAAATACTGTAATGTATTTGAACGCATTGGAGTGGTAGCTAACATGACAGTAAAGATAATAAGGCCAGAAGAAAAAGAAGGAAACCCAGAGAGCAGAGCCTAGCTCTTGGGATTAACACTCCTCCAGGCACCTCTGCTCATTTCCGAGGAGGTGCCTCAAGATGCAGCCCACTCTTCCTTCAGCAGTCACATACCTCTTCCTGTCCCTTTCCCAGCTTTATTTTGCACTCACCAGCATCTGATGCACCATTTATTGTAGTTCTGTATTTAACCACACCTCTTTCACAGCTAGAATGTTAGCTCTACCAGGGCAGGGATCTTTTGTCTGCTTTGTTCACTGCTGTATCTCTTGTTCCTTGAAGACTGCCGCACAGAATGGCCTCTTACTAAATATTTGATGAATGAGTATTCGTCTTCATTGCATAATGGAAAAATATCAACGTAGTTCTGAGGAATTTACATTTTGAATATAGACTTCTGTGTTAGCCAAGTTGATATTCAAGCTGTGATGGCAATTAAATGCATTAGCAGACATGCGAGGAATCAGTTTACCCACGCTTGTTTTCTAAAACAAAAATAATTTATTTTGTGTTACATATTTATATAATAAACAAAATGCTTTTATGTGTCTCAGTGTTTTTTATTCTACTTTGTACAATTAGGAAAATATAAATTAGTGTAAATGACTCAGAAGTAAGTAAACATCTTGAAGAGATTAACAGTCCCCAGAAGACCTTGAACGTATACTTAGAAATCCATTTTTCAAAAGCACCCAGTGGACATTTAAAGACAAAGTCTGTTGAAACTTCGAAATACTTAATTCCTTTATTTCATTCACAATATGTCATAGAAATATATCCATTTCATTCTACAAGGCTAGCAAAACCTATTAAAATCAGAAAGTGGAATTGCAAAGGAATTCTAGACCGAATATGGATGTAAGTATCAATAGTAGGATAAAAAGGCAGAGGTTACAACTATTTGCAACAACATTGTTGTTTACTTAGGAAAGTGGTCAGTGATGTAGCTGATTACAATATAGAGATGTACAAATCAGTAGGTTTCTGATACATGAGCAGAACCCAATTAGAAAAGAATTGACAAAATCTCATTTTTAGAATAGTACCAAAAAAATAAAAATTAAAAAAAATTTAAAAGAATATATCAATTGCCTTGAAATTAGCAAGAAAACACTCAAAATGTATGTGAATAATCATAAACAGTAACATTAAATAATATTTAGAGCATGTAATATGTGCCATGAGATATGCTACTCATTAATTCTGTCTCCTGGCCATTCTGTAAGGCAAGAAGAATTTTTTTTTCTCAATATTACAGAAGAAGAATATTGTGATCACTTATTGTCAACTTAAAATTTTACTGAAGGTGATAAAGGAAGATCTGAATGAAAAGACAAATATGTCTTATGTCCTGGGAAGCTTGCGGGAACGGGGGGAACTAGTGTTATGATAGGACTTTTAAGTGGACGTGTTGATTTTTAACTAGGTCAAACAAGACTTAGGGCTTGAGAGGATGAGAATTAAAAGGAACTCTTTTTTTTTTTTTTTTTAATGTTTATTTATTTTTGAGAGAGACAGAGAAAGAATGCCAGTGGGTTAGGGGCAGAGAGAGAGGGAGACGCAGAAGCAGGGTCCAGGCTCTGAGCTGTCAGCACAGAGCTCAAACTCACGAGCTGTGACCTGAGCCGAAGTCGGATGCTCAACCGACTGAGCCATGCAGGCGCCCCTAATTAGAAGGAACTCTTAAACATTGTTGGTGGAAGTGTGAATTGATACAGGCACTCTGGATAACAGTTTAGCATTTCATCTGAAAGTTGAACTTTTAAATTTCTTAAAATTCAGTAACACCATTCCTAGGAATATGCCCATAGAAACTTTTGCACATGAATGCCTCATTCATAAAATGGTGCACCTTGTTCACAAAATGGTGCAACTTGTTTCACCATTGATTGAATACTGTGAGATTTTCAAAATGAGATCATTACAAGGCAGTGAAAATGAAAACTTACAGCTACAAGCAACAACATGGAGAAATGTTGGAAATCTAATGTTGGAAAAGTAAGTCCCATAAGGCTAGATACGTACAGTACAATACTATTTTTACAGAACATAATACTAGCAAGATTAAGCAAAATATTGTTAGCATACATTTTTTTCTGATAAAGCAACTTTCTGCAAAACTAAGCATGTGTTTACCATACTAAGCAATTGCAGTTTCTTGGGCATTTATCCCAGAAAAATTAAAACTTAGTTTCACACAGACCTGTGCCTGAATGTTCATAGCAGCTCTATTCATAATAGCCAAAAACTGAAAACAAACCGTATGCCTCCAATAGGTGAATAAACTGGTGCATTCCTACCATGGACTACTACTCAGCAGTAAAAAGAGATAAATGTTAACAACTTGAGTGGCTCTCAAGAGAATTAGGCTGAGTAAAAAGAGCTAATCTCTAAAGGAAACATAATATATAATTCCATTAATTAAACATTCTTGAAAATACAAAACAATAGAGATGGAGAACAGACAAGTGGTTGCCAGTGGTGAGAGACAGTTGGCTACAAAAGGGTGGCATGAGGAATCCCTGTGATAGACATGTTTTGCATCTTGACTGTGGTGGTGTTCACGTGACTGATTAAAATTCATAGAACTAAACACACAAAAGTAGGTGTAAAACTGATGACCTGAACAAAGTCAGTAGATTGTATTAATGTTCATTTTCTAATTGTGATGCTGTATTGTGTATATGCAGAGTATTATCATGGAGAAAACTGGGTGAAGGGTATATGAGATCTTTTATTTCTCACAACTGCTTATAAATCTGTAATTATCTCAAAAAGCTTTTTTAAAAAAGAATTTAGAAATTCTAAAATGTATCCTAAGAGAGATTCAGGAGACCATGGTCAATATACCATAATAGGGTTTGCCACTATCTTGGAGTGTGAGAATTGAGCCCCTTAGAGGGCTCTTAACTCAGGCTTTGGGGGATTTTTCTGAACCAGTACCCACCCTCAGTCTGTACTGTATGTGAAATACTGTGTTATCTTTTCCTAGGGAGATAATCTGTAGCTTTCATCAGATTCTCAAAGGGGCCCATGACCCCAAAAAAGATTAAGAACCTATTGGTCTGTGCTCTTGCTTAATATAGTAAGTAATTTGATACATAAAAAGAACAGATTTTTTTTTTTTTAATACAAAGGTAGTAAGTGTATACTGGAATTGGGATTCCAAAAGGTGGTACCAACAAAAAAGGTATAGGGCAGAGAATTATAAAGTTGGGAATAATAAAGTCATGAATCTCTAAGGAAAGTTGAGGGTGTTAACATATGTTTCTTTCAGTAAATATTTATAGATGCCTATTGTGTATTAAGTAATTCACTAAAAATGGCAGGTACACAGTTTAGTGATGGAAGCGGTCTGGAAATCATTAACAAGAGAAGGAGTAGTGTGGTTAGAAGAGCAGAAATTGAGAGCAGTGTATGACCCCTGACCTTTTGGAGCAGATATTCTATGAATCTTGCCCTCTTAAAAACACTATCATTGGATGCCTTAGAAAATGTTGACCATTGTCGTTGCTTATGCAGCCTTTATCAAATGTTCAGTTAATGAAATGTACATGGTAATCTGTTTTTAGTTAAGCCAATCCAGATGATAAAGTTTGTATATAATTTCCCCAAACTTCTCTAGTATTAATATTTTTGCGTTTACTAAATCTTTTTTTTTTCTTTTTTTCTTTTCCTCCTTTTTAAAAGTAAGTAGGGAAGACTAAGAGAGGGGTTGGCTTTTAAAAAAAATTTTAATGTTTATTTATTTTTGAGAGAGATAGAGACAGAGTGCGAGAGGGGAAGGGCCAGAGAGAGAGGGAGACACATAATCTGAAGCAGGCTGCAGGCTGTTAGGACAGAATCCAATGCAGGGCTCGAACTCACAGACTGTGAGATCATGACCTGAGCCGAAGTCAGACGCTGAACTGACTGAGCCACCCAGGTGCCCTCAAGAGAGAGGTTTAATGACTTGCTCAAGGTCACATTCCAAGCGTGTAGCAGAACTGGGAATCAAACCCAGTTCTGTCTGGCTTTAAAACTCTTGCTCTTTCCTCTGAGGCATACGTTTAAGAAACAGTTCTCATCCTTTAGAGTTTACAATCTGATTGTGGTAAGATCTACCAAAAAAGGAATGGTTAAGTTAGAGTAAGAGAAATGCCACAAGATTTTGAATTTGCTTCAAGTGTTGGAAGGGAGTAACCTGGATTTAAGTATCTGCTCTGTCCCTAACTAGTTTTGTGATCTTGGACAAGTTACATAACTTTTCTGAGCCCAGGTTCTTTTCACCTGCTAAATAGGGATAGTCCTGGCTGAAAGACAATGAAACAGTACAGAATTTCTGACGTGTAGAAGCACTAGGTGGAATGTGATTATTGTAAGCACCTGGCTAAAAAACAAGTGGGTCACCTCTCTGTATTGTTTACATTTTCACTTTTCTCTCTTTGGCTCTGGGGACATCCAAGGTCTCCAGAGGCACAAGTGAAGATCACTTAAAGGAGTTAGTTTCAGAAAGGTTGTCTAGAAAGTACTTATGCCTGAGGGTTAAACCATTTTTAGGAAGCTCTTGACTTTTTTTTCCTTCCCAATACGGCCTACTCCCAGCTCTCCAAGAGAAGTGAAGCCAAGGAGACAAATACAGAATTGGAAAAGAAAAGCAAGATCAGGCTACTGTACATCTGAAGCACCCACAGAGTCCTTTCATTGCCTTTAACCTCATGACCGTCTCTGAGGGTAGAACTGTACTTCCCAACATTTTACACAATCAACTCTTCTTGTGGAAAAAAAGTGCCCCGCTCCCTCCAGAAACTCCTCATTGAGAGGCAGTAATAAAAGCATGAGGTTTGAAGTTAGACAAAACCTGGGTTTTGAACTATATTCTGATACTTTAATAGCTTTGTGACTTAGAGACTCTTCTCTGAGTTTGTTTCCTCATTTGTAAAATGGGGATAGTACCAGCTACATCACTGAGTTATTTTGTAGGATAAATGAGATAGTATTTGTACAGTATTTGATACATAGTAGACACTGAACTAATATTCAGTCCTTCCCCTTCTAAACATGGAAGATGGCCCCTCTTAAAGACATAAAGTTGCCTCTTTGTGTTTTTCTTTCAAGGCTAAACTTCCCTGACTCTTTTTTCAATTCTCAGTTTTATGTAAATAACTTATATTCTCTTATAAAGAATTCTTAGAATTCTCTAAAAATGCCTTAATATTCTTTTAAAAATTGTGAGATAAATTGGACAAAGAGATTCTAATTAAGATATGGCTGGTACAAAATAAAACAGAAAGATCCTGTTAGAAATTCTCAGGGTGCATTACATTGCATAAGAACAAATCTTTCTACTGGTTTCAATTTTTGCAACCTTGCTTCCTATAGGAATACAACAGATCAACAGGCTTTGAGTCTTATCTTCTTGCACTGGCCAAGTAAGGTTTCTGGAAAGTAGTATAAAATACAGCAGAAGGGCCTTACTAGAGGGTAGCAATTAGGACATAGATAAAATGAGGCGTGTAATTTGTTCCACATTTTTAGAAGCTCCTCAGTGATGTTTTCAGATCACAAATATGGCATCTTTGTTCCTAGGACTTTTGAGGATTGAGTACCCAGTTTTTCAGTTTTGGAAATTCAAGAAGAGATGTATTCAAAGATGGTAGGCTCAAAACTAGTGACTAGAAAAAGCTAATATTAGCAGTAAGTGGGAGGAGGGAATAGAGGTCAGGATATATCAGCAGCAAAACAACAAACAAATAGGGTGTTGAATGAAGCATTTAGCCTGTTAATTGTAAGGTCAAATTTGTTTTCTCTTCCAAGCAATGGAACATAGGAGTGTGAAGAGCACTGTTGTCTATAGTTCTTCCCATAGGAGTAAAGATTTACTTAATATTTACAGTATGGGGGTACCTGGGTATCTCAGTCAGTTAAGCGTCCAACTCTTGATCTCAGCTCAGGTCTTGATCCTCAGGGTTGTGAGTTCAAGTCCCATGTTGGGCTCCATGTTGAGTGTGGAGCCTACTTTAAAAAAAAAAAGATTCACGATATGATTAGCAGTTTTAATTGTCAGAAAGCAAGAGAGTATGTGTTCTTGGGCATAAGCAGGTTAGCTCACCCCATACTATAACATCTGAAATTAGGCTTTTTAATAAACGGAATACTTTAGTTTGAAATTCTGAATTCTTACGAAGTCTGTCAAAGTGACTTTTCTTCATCTATATACTTCACAGCTGGACTTAGTCTAAACAGTATTTTTAAAAACTGTTAAAGGTATGGGTTTGAATAATGTGTTTGAGGTAGTATATCTTTTTTTTTTCCTTCAGTAATCTCCACACCCAATGTGGAATTTGAACTTAGAACCCGGAGATCAAGAGCCCCACACTCCACTGACTGAGCCAGCCAGGTACCCTGAAGTAGTAGTCATTATATTTTAAACCAGTGACTTTCAAAGTGTGGTCCCTAGGTCAGTAATACCAGCATCACCTGGTAACTTGCTAGAAATGCACATTCCTAACACAAATCCTAGACTGGGGTTGGGGCCTAGCAATCTTGTTTAATAAGCCCTCTGAAGCCATTCTGATGCATACTGAACTTTGAGAACCCTTACCTTAAAATTATAGAAGATAGAAACACAGTGTTAGAATAGTATATAAGGAGAACATTATGTGTTATTTAGAATTTTCTAATAATTTTAGGGAGTATAATTTTTTTTTCTTACTCTTTTCAGTGGACCACATAACTTTTTAGTTGCCTGTGCGTACCACTCCATCTCTGTTAGTACTCCTGTCATAGCACTTATCTGTACTTCATTGTCAACTTCACAGATTGTACTAATGTCAGTGTATAAATATAGTGAAGGTGGGGATCATATCTGACTTGTTCTGTTGTATCTCCTATATTTTGTAGGATAGATGTCTGGCCCTTATTAAGTCTTCCATAGTGGTTAATGATCATCCTGTATCTCTCCCTTCATCTGCCTCTCTATAGGAAGCACTCAGACACTTCCAGTGAGTGAGTGAGTGCATGAATGAATGAAGTTCCCTAATGATAGGAAATCTTTTTGAACACTAAGGTCATATCTGATGAAACTATCTTGACCTGTGAATTGAAAGTGCCTTGGTGCATTTTTTCTTTTAGGACATTGAATTTGGACTAATGTTGACTGTATATTAAGCACTTCCTAGGAAATGTTTTTTTGTTTTAACGTTTATTTTAGAGAGGGAGACAGAACGTGAGCAGGGGAGGGTCAGAGAGAGAGGGAGACACAGAATCCGAAGCAGGCTCCAGGCTCTGAACTGTCAGCACAGAGAGCCCGACCTGGGGCTTGAACTCACAAACTGCAAGATCACCACCTGAGCCGAAGTTGGATGGATGCTCGACCTCTGAGCCACCCAGGCGCCCTCCTCCCTACCCCCCCAAGGGTTTTAATTAGCATATGTACATATGTTATTTTACTCTGTCTTCATAGCAACCTCATGAGGTGGATATTGCTTCTGTTTTACAGATGAAGGAGCCAAAAATTACAGCAATTGAATAACTTTTCAAAGTTCACAAAACTAGTGAGTGGTAGACTAAGAACCGTGTCTTTCAAACTCCTAAGGACTATCATCCAAAGAACTACTTACTGTCACAATGAAATTTTAACAGCGCTCTCCATTGTATGTTTAAATTACTGACTTTTGTATTTTCATCAAGATACGACTTTGTGCTTTTTCTTGATGCAGACTTTTTTTCGTTCATTTATCCCTTTTTCCCCATCTCTGTGCATTGGTTTTGTTAAATCCATTTATTCTAAGGAAACATTTGAACGGCTCTGATGTAGCGGTTTCAGGTGGGGGTGGAAAAGCAAACTGCTTTCATGAGAAGCAGGCTTTGGGTTTTCTAGTCAACTCCACACAGCTTTGGTGCTCTCAGCCAGTCTCTGAAATTAACACATTCATCTGAACTGTTTGGTCTTCGACTGTTACTGCTTTATGCAGACTCGGAAACTTGCCTTTAGTTACCAGAACAAAACTAAATTGTGTTTGTCTTATTCAGAAATTGAGAAGATTCAGAAAGGAGATTCAAAAAAGGACGATGAGGAGAATTACTTGGATTTATTTTCTCACAAGAACATGAAGCTGAAGGAGCGGGTACTGATACCTGTCAAGCAGTATCCCAAGGTAAGGCAGAAAAGGCCTCACTTCATCATCTTTGTAGGTGTAAGAGTCACGGGCTGCAATAAAGACTTCTGGAGATTATGACACATCAGATACTTGAGCCTGTGAAGCTTCTCTTCCAAATACTGCTTTTTGTAGTATTTGTTCCTGGCAGTTGAAACATCTACATCCATAAACTAACAGCATACCTATAGCCAGGAAGGAAATATAATCAACTTTATTATCAAAAAGAGTTTCTTTCTGAAATGTTTGTTCATCCTTCAAGTTCAAAGAGAAAAACTGAAGAGTTGTTCTCTGTCAAAAAATTGACATAGGGGAAACAATGACATGAAATCTAAGTATAGGAAATTTAACACAAATCCTTGACAAGATGAAGTTAATTTTATTTCTTAACATTTTGCTTTTATATAAATGCTTTCTTGTTTTTCTCCTCCTCCTTTTTCCCTTTTTAAAAATTTTTTATTTTTTAATTTATTTATTGTTTAATTTACATCCAAGTTAGTTAGCATATGGTGCAACAATGATTTCAAGAGTAGATTCCTTAATGCCCCTTACCCACTTAGACCATCTCCCCTCCCACAACCCCTCAGCAACCCTCTGTTTGTTCTCTATATTTAAGAATCTTGTGTGTTTTGTCCGCCTCCCTGTTTTTATATTATTTTTGCTTCCCTTCCCTTATGTTCATCTGTTTTGTGTCTTAAATTCCTCATATGAGTGAAGTCATATATTTGTCTTTCTCTGACTAATTTCGCTTAGCATAATACTCTCCAGTTCCATCCACATAGTTGCAAATGGCAAGATTTCATTCTTTTTGATTGCCAAATAGTACTCCATTGTACATACATACCACATCTTCTCCTCCCCCCCTCCCCCGCTTTTTAAGGAAAAAGATTAGTTCTATTTAGTTTACCTAACAAGTACTACAAAAGAATGTCATTTGTCTGTTCTGAGGTTAGTCACTGCATTACCAATATTTATGTGTGTTAAAATACTAAGGGTTGTAGTGTGATAATATGGAAAGAGCACCAGATTACATTAGGAAACCCAAGTTCAAGTCTAGGAACTGCTACTTCCTAGTTGTATAATCTTAGATTATTCACTTTTTCAGTATATCCTCGCATATCCTTCAGTAAAACAGGAATGGTAACTCCCTATTTTACAGGGTTGTTGAAGACCAAATGAGATAACATATATGGAAATGCTTTATAGGAACATGGGTATTTAGAAATCTTTTTTTTTTTTCAAATTTTTATTTAAATTCTAGTTAGTTAACATATAGTATAATAGAAATCTGTTTTTATTTTCCGTCAGTTCAATTTTGTGGGGAAGATCCTTGGACCACAAGGAAATACAATCAAAAGACTGCAAGAAGAGACAGGTGCCAAGATCTCTGTTCTGGGCAAGGGCTCAATGAGAGACAAAGCCAAGGTAAGCTCACGTGAGTGAGGCAAGAAAACATACCTTCTGGAAGCCAACACTTGTATATGTACAGGATGCAAATCCTTTAAATTTGCCTTGGATATAAGAGATTATAGACCAGGTTAATTTACTTGTTTGGCAACCCGGAAGAGCCTAGGTGTGCCCTGCTGATTGCGTGGGTTTTTTTTCCTTCTGGTTCTTAACTGTATAGTAATAGAAGCAGCAGTAGCAGTTTTCATGTTAGTAAGCTTGTCTGTGAAAACTTGGAAGGGGGGCTGGAGGTACTAAAACTTACCCAGACTAAACACACTAAAATGTGAACAGCACATTCCCTTTCCGGTAATATAGAAAAGTGAGAGCAATAACGTTGTGTGTGCAGGCGAGTCTGAGGACTAGTTGTTTGGGTTTGCTGTTGTGTTTTTTTTTTTTTTTTTTTTTTTTTTTTTTTAGCCAGCTGGAATGTGAAGCCCACTAAAAGAATTTGGAAAGGAGCCATGAGTAATCCTGACAACAGAACCTAATGCTTATATGTTTTTCCATGTTCTAGCCCCATAGGCTTTTTGTTTGTAAGTGCTAAAAAAAAATTCCCACTAAAACGGTATTACCTTCTAGGGTCAGCTGTTTGGATGAGACATAACCAGGGTACAGCCTAAAACTTAGTTATTCAGGGCTCCTTTTATGTAGCCTGAATTGACAAACATTGTTTTCTCAGAGCCTCTTTTTGTCCCCTCACATTTCTCACTAGATGAATACAGTTACGGTTGAAGTGTGTTATTCTAGCTAATGAGATTTACATGAAATTTCTTCACTCTATCCTGATTTCCTTCCTCCCTTAGAACTCCCCAGACCATATAAGCAAATAAGAAGAGCTTGTGCTGGGACACCTGGCTTAGTCAGTAGAGCTTGCTACTCTTGATCTCAGGGTTGTGAGTTCAATCCCCACATTGGGGCTACAGATGACTTAATAAATAAAAAAAGTTAGGGGCACCTGGGTGGCTCAACCAGTTAAGCATCCGACTCTTGGTTTTAACTCAGGTCATGATCTCATGGTTTGTGAGTTTGAGTCCTGCATCAGGCTCTGAGCTGATAGTGTAGAGCCTGGCAGCATGGAGCCTGGTTGGGATCCCCCCGCCCCCGCCCCTTCCTTGCTTGTGCTGTCTTTCAAAAATAGATAAATAAACATTAAAAAACAGAGCAGGGGGGTGGTGCTGGGTGGCTCAGTCGATTAAGCATCCGACTTTTTTTTTTTTTAATGTGTATTTGTTTTTGAGAGGGAGAGACACAGAGCTTGAGTGGGGGAGGGGCAGAGAGAGAGGGAGATGCAGAATCTGAAGCAGGCTCTAGGCTCTAAGCTGTCAGCACAGAGCCAGATGTGCGGCTCGAATGCATGAACGGTGAGATCATGACCTGAGCCAAAGTCAGATGCTCAACCGACTGAACCACCCTGGTGCCCCAAGCATCCGACTCTTGATCTTAGCTCAGGTCATGATCTCATGGTTTCATGAGATCAAGCCCAACGTTGGGCTCTGTGCTGACAGCGTGGAGCCTGCCTGGAATTCTCTCTCACCTCTCTCTCTGCCCCTCCCCCACTTGCACTGTATCTCTTTTTCTCAAAATAAACATTAAAAAAACTTTTTTTTTTTTTTAAATAAAAGTTAAAAAAAGAAAAGCTGGTGTTTAACGGCTCTACTTGGGATTTAAGAGCAAATGCTTGGCAATGAATAGATGAATGAATGCATGCATGCTTGGCAAACTGCTATATCTGAATGGAGACTGGAATTAAGTGAGTCTCTTCTATAACCATCTAATAAGAGCTCCAGTGAATGTACCGAATTCATGACGGTAGTTAACTGTTTAGCAGACCGATTATAGGTTTAGTATGTTGTGTGAATTACTATTCTCCAGACCTTGTTTTGCTTTCTTCTTATACTTTTACTATTTCTCTCACCTGTTTAGGTTATTTTTTGCCGTCTCATTGGACTGGAGGTAATGGCATCATTTTATCGCATTCACGTGATGATGTTTTTCTGCATTTTTTCCATAGGAGGAAGAGCTGCGCAAAGGTGGAGATCCCAAATATGCCCACTTGAATATGGATCTGCATGTCTTCATTGAAGTCTTTGGACCCCCATGTGAGGCTTATGCTCTTATGGCCCATGCTATGGAGGAAGTCAAGAAGTTCCTAGTACCAGTAAGGAATCCCACATTCTGTATCTTTGAGCAAGAGAGAACTGGGATCTAGTGTTGTTGCTAAGGCAGGGGTTCTTAATCATGATCTCTGCATAATCATGATATCTGAAATTGCATATCAAATTCTACATTTATGTTCACTTTTCTGCGGTAGTCTGTTAGTTGTACCTAGTTCTTAAAGCACTGTGCCCCAAACCCACTCTACCCTTTAATATGGTTTTAGTTATATAGCAGTGTGTGTTGTCAGTATTTTGAGTCCACAGTGTGTCTGGCATTTTAACATCTGGTTAAAAAAGATTGAACAGAGTCTTCACTGAGCTAAGTGTATTGATACTAGTGTGGAACCAGGAGGTGATGATGATAAAATGGCTAAGATGGTCGTAAACCCCCCTGTACTCAAGGAATTATGTTCTAGACTCTAGAAAGTGTAGAGGGTTAACTAACAGCAAGAAGCTTCTAACATCCAGTGTTAATGGATTAAATTTTGACCTAGGTACATTCAGGACTCTTTCTCCTGGAGGAATTTACTTACATAGAGTTTGATTTGAAAGAGGCATGATTGTTAACAGGCTCGACTATCGATGATATTAAACACATTGGTGTGCATCTCCTTCTGGAATGTAACTGAGGCCCAGGAAGAGTTGGGACAGACCAAGTTACCTGTCTTGCATAATTATTACCACCTGGTCAGAGGGTCCATTCTTTGAATAAGTGGAAAATGGTGTGATTCTTGCCTTTCAGCAAGTCCTGCTAGTTGTCAGAGTTAACATACTACAGTTGAATATTTAATGACCAAGGATGAATCTGGAACCTTAGGAAGCGTTGAAATACTATTAACTAGAATTGGGTAAGCATCACGTTTGCATCACTAAAACTAAGAGGAGTTGAGATACAGTTCTTGGTTTTCTTGTGTACGTAAAGTGAGGAGTTGGAACTAGACGTGGTGTCAGCAGATGTGAGAATAAGTAGAGCAAAAATTTACAGGCAGTGTGTACCTATAATGTCGAGCTCCACGAAGTCCAGCCCCATCTCAGATGTCTCAGCAGCGGCTTTGCTTCCAAGTACCTCCTCTTCGTTAGAATGTTTAAACACGAAACAGCCAATTTAAAATATCCGAGAGAAAAAAGAGCCCGTAAATTTTCCCTTGATGGAGTTCTTTTTACTCGTTTTGAGGTGTTCTATTGAAGCATCCTAAGCCACCCGGTTTCTGAAGGAATAGGGGGAATGCCCGTCTCCTCTTGATCCTTGGTCTCAGCATATTTCTCAAAAGGGGTAGCTTTACAAGGCTTTCGTGTAAGTGGATCTTCTGAAAAGATGCCTGCCAGGCAGATCTGGGTTTCCTCAGCCAGAAGAATCTAGGCATGTGGGCTGTCATTGGTCATTTGACTCTCCTGTGTGGGTCTCAAGCGTCAGTAATGTGTAAGGTAGGAAGGAGGTGAAGATTAAGCGGGGGGCATCTCTGTGGTAACTAGAATCATCTATTCTCGAAGCTCTGTCCACCTGGGATATATAAAAAAGCATGGAGTGTTAAAACTGAATGGCTCTCATCAGGAAATATTGAAAAGATATGCAAATGGCATTTGACTCAGTTCTTCTCTCTTGTGAAGACAAAAAAGTGACCCTATTTTTGCATCCATGACCAGAGCCTCCGTTTTCCCCTTAGAACCATTAACTGTACCAGAGAGGCTTCCTGGTACAGTAGGAAGAGCACTGGACTGGGACCTTTATCTGCGTCATCTTGGACAAGTTATTATTTCACTTTTCTGAGCCTCAGGTTCCTTGTTCATCCCAAACATTTGTTAAGTATCTGGTAGGTGCCTAATACTATGCTTGGGTCTGAAGTTACAAAAATGGCTCCTTTCTCACAATCTAGTGAGAAAGACAGACAATTCTAAAATGACGTGGTAAGTGCTTGGGTAGGGAAAATACACTCTTTTCCTGTAGAAAAAGAGGAGGGAGTGGGGGTAGCATCAAAGAAAGTTTTTCAAAAGAGGTAGTATTTTAGATTAAGTCTTGTAAGAGTAAGTTTGAGTGTTTCAGGTGGACAAAAAAAAGGCAATATAGTCTGATGATTCAAAGCCTAGATTTGCGAGACAGGTAATTTCTGAATTCATATCGAGTCTGCCACTTACTAGCTCTATATCCTTAGGCTGGTGGCTTTAAATGCCCTGATTCTGTTTCCCAACTGTAAAATGGGAAGATCTGCCGACTTAATTCAGGGTTATCTTGAAGATTAAACTGCAGAGTCTATAGAGAGCTTATTATAAAGTGCCCAATGCATAGAGCCTATCTAATGGTAGTGGCTTTTACTGTTCTAGGAAGAGGAAGCTATTTGTACGAATGGATGTACAAGTATGCCAGGTTCTGAACGACAAGTTATTTTACATGGCTTGAAAGGAGGTTGTCCATGGAGAGTGGATGGAAGTGATCTTGAGAGCTAGGTAGGGACCAATGATGAAGAGCTTCAGCTGAATAATGAGGGGGTCTGCCATCAGGACTTTCCTCGAAGAGGTGACAGGTAGGGTGCCATTTGACTTCAGAGAATGCATGACCTGAGTCTTCATCCAGGCATTCAGGTCTTAGGATCCAAGGCTTATGTGGGCTGGACGACTTCTCAGCGGAAGGTGGAGATGTAGCACAGTACTCCTCATTATCTTTCATTTGCAGGATATGATGGATGATATCTGCCAGGAGCAGTTTCTAGAGCTCTCCTACTTGAACGGAGTACCGGAGCCCTCTCGCGGACGTGGGGTGCCAGTGAGAGGCCGAGGAGCGGCACCTCCTCCTCCACCTGTTCCCAGGTAAAAATAATGGAGATGACTAGAAACAGGACGTAAATTTGACTGCCAGTAGCATCTCTCTCTTAGTGGTGCTCCAGCTTAGAAGGGGGCCTCAGGATTTGTACCATCAAGAGTGGAATAGTAGATGTTGGCACTTTGGTCATAGTCAAGTACAGCTGTCCTGTTGAAACTTTTGCTTTTTGGGGCGCCTGGGTGGCGCAGTCGGTTAAGCGTCCGACTTCAGCCAGGTCACGACCTCGCGGTCCGTGAGTTCGAGCCCCGCGTCGGGCTCTGGGCTGATGGCTCAGAGCCTGGAGCCTGTTTCTGATTCTGTGTCTCCCTCTCTCTCTACCCCCCCCCCCCCCCCCCCCCCGTTCATGCTCTGTCTCTCTCTGTCCGAAAAATAAATAAACGTTGAAAAAAAAAAAGAAACTTTTGCTTTTTTAATTTCGGACAGTTGTAGCATTTTCAAAATGGTCTCTGACTTTAGAATTTTACCTGTGACTGACCTTTAATAGAGTGTTCAGACTTCCCAAAGTAGTAGTCCGCTGATGAGACATTCACAGGTCCACTGTGGGTCTGGGTCCTTTACCCACCCATACATTCCTGTGTGTTGTAATAATAGTCGATTTAAGTCATCGTGAAATCTGAACATTAAACTAACCTATGTTTTAAAAGCTCTATTTAAAGTAAATTTTCCAGGGCGCCTGGGTCGTTCAGTCCAACTGAATGTCCATTGAATGTCTGACTCTTGATTTCGGCTTAGGTCATGATCTCACAGTTTGTGAGCTTGAACCCCGTGTGGCCCCATGTTGTGCTGTCAGCACAGACCCTGCTTTGGGATTCCCTTTCTCAGTCTCTCTCTGCTCCTCTCGTGCCCTCACGTGTGCTCTCTCTCTCTCTCTCTCTCTCTCTCTCTCTCAAAATAAATACTTTTTTTTTTTAAGTTTATCCTTTAAAAACATAAAAATAAATTCTCCTTTGCAGGGGCCGTGGTGTTGGGCCACCTCGGGGGGCTCTGGTGCGTGGTACACCAGTGAGAGGAGCCATCACCAGAGGTGCCACCGTGACTCGAGGAGTGCCACCTCCACCTACAGTGAGGGGTGCGCCAGCACCAAGAGCGCGGACAGCAGGCATCCAGAGAATACCTTTGCCTCCACCCCCTGCACCAGAAACATATGAAGAATATGTAAGAAGTTTGAACAATGTGCCATTTCCCAATACCTAGAAGGTTGCCAAAGGCAGTTGAATGACAGGACCTAGGCCCTTAACATAGGTGGCAGGGACTGACTGTAAGATCTGGAGTCTGCTCTCTTGTAGTGACTGTAACACTACGAGAAGATTTTTCCATTTTAAGCGTGGTTTACTATGTGTGAATAGATTAAACAGGAAATAAGCTGTGCCTTGATATATACAGTGTTTTACTAAGGGGTTTTTTCACTAGTTACTATTGATAATGCTGAAGTTCAACTTTTTACCTTGTTTCCTGCCCACATGTTTGGTTTGGTTGGTGGTCCAGTTTTGTTTCATTTAAAAAGAAAATAACCCTTTCTCTCTCAGCCATTCCACAGTGGGTGTTAATTTTGGAGGGAAATTCCGCATTCTATTAATCCAGAAGCCTGCCATACTCCCATGGGATGTAATTACCTCCCCTACTCTGTGTGATTCTGACTTTCGGTATCCTTTTATTTGTTCTAGGGATATGATGATACATATGCAGAACAGAGTTATGAAGGCTACGAAGGCTATTACAGCCAGAGCCAAGGGTGAGTCAGGCAACAGAAGTGCCATTTTGTGTCCTAGGGATGGATGGAGGGAGCTGGAGCAACAGAGATTTAGGAAGCACACATCTAGGGAGCGATGTGGCTTCTCTTTGGAGGGTATCTCCTTTGCTTTCCATGTCAGTAAGGCACACGGATCTGTTTCATTTAGGTAACTGTGAATCTTATGGTTTAGAATCTGGAAATAGCAGATGGAAAATTCCTGAGCCGTGACCACATGGAAATAAAGGGAAAATGCCTTTAAAATTGTTTTGATTTATTATTTAAAACTATCACAGCCACATTAAAGGTGCATTAAAGTTTAAAAGGAAGCTAGAATCCCACTACCATAAGTGAGGTTATTTTCTGCACTTTTCTTAAATAACATTTTTTGTGTATATGCATTGTATCTGTGATTGATTGTAAGTGTCTCATAATTCTACAATGGGGACAGAACAGCATGTTTGTGTATTCTTTTCCAGTGAGCCCTATAAATGTGTGTTTGTGTGCACTGTGATTAAGATGGTCAGTTTAGAATTTTGGTTTTTCACTTTATGTGGTATCCATTTTTCTCTGCTATTGTCATTTTTTTATAAATGCATAGCACATACATGTTTTGGAAGTATTTTCTGGTTTGGAGATGGAGCAGAATTAGCGTTTTCCTGTATTATACATGTAGTAGAATGACTGAGATGTGGGGGAAGTGAAACCAAAACAGACTTAACTCTCGAGCTCTCTAACACTCTGTCTTTGACTTTCAGGGATTCAGAATATTATGACTATGGACATGGGGAGGTTCAAGATTCTTATGAAGCTTATGGTATGTCTTTATTTCCGTGGTGGGCAGAATGTGCAAGTAAGTGCCAGGGAGAGTGCTGGTGACTGGATTATTGGGGGTCCGCCAGTCACCCACCTAAGGAGAAGACTTCAGAAAGCTGAGATGTTGGAGATGTGACAATAGCAGTGCTGCTCTTACTTAAATTGTGTGGTGTGCCATAGAAAGAGGAGCTCTTAAGGTGAGATGGGGTTACTGTTACTCTTGGAAAGTTAAACGGATGTCTTAAACTAGGGCCCAGGTCCAGCTTGGCCTGGTTGGAACAGCAGACTTTTAAGCCAGTGTTGATCGTTTTCTACTTCAGGTCAGGAGAGATGGCTAGGCCTAAGTCATGTTGCAGGGCCTTTGCTGCTAGTGCTTAGGCCACATTGGTAGATAACAAGAACTTCATCGTATCTAGCTTTATTCTCCAGCCCCACTTTGTTTTTTAAGAACAGTATTAGCTCTCATCAAAAAGAATCTATGTAGAGGAAATGTTAGTTGAAGGGGAGCTAGATGGCAAGTAGCTGGCCAGGGCAGGTTGGATGCAAGAATAGTGCCTGTGAGTCTCAGATCTGAGGCCTTAGGGGCTGGAGCCAGGTCAGGGCAGTACTGGCACCAAGCTCCTTACTGGCTTGGAGACACGTCAGGTCAGTCCTTGATCCCAAGAGAGCTATAGAGGCTGGAATGGCAGCAGGACCAAGCTGTCTTCCCTGAGGTTTAGTTGAAAACACATTGCTCAAGAGTGTCCTCAAGAGCCAGTTATGGCCCTGGGTTAATGGGCCCCATAGGGAGTGCCATGTGCCAGTGGGTGCAGAGAGAGCAGCCTTTGAAATGCAAGGTATTTTCAGCATACCTGAGGGAATTCCAGAGTCCTTGGCAAGGGGCTCATCAGTTGACAGGTCATCTTAACAGACTAGTTAACAGTCTCCCCTTACCCCTGGTTGAAAAGAAGGGGTGGGGAGCCTTTTCGAGCTGAGACCAGCTGAGCTTAATTCTTCAGCACAGTATGTAGTAGCCAGTCAGTTGCTTGCCCAGGGAAATAGTTTTTACCAGTTCTCACTAAATGGTACTGGACAGTTGCCATCGGTAACACTGCACCGCTCTGCTCGCATGCCACTATTTAGAAGGGCGGTGGGATTGCCCTAGGGTATTTCCCTCCATCGGCGAGACAGTACAATGGGGCCTCTGTATGTGTTTGACTAAATTACATTTCTGTTTTGCCAGAGAAGAGACTGGACTGAAAGAGGCAGGCTGCCTCTTTTGCTCCTGGTATGATGTTGCCACAGTTAATCTGTTAGGATTTCTGCGTTTATAAACAGAATTAGAAAAATAAACCATCTTGTTGGTACCAGAAGCCACTTGGAAAGTGATGGATGTACCTATTACACTAAGGGTATAAACAAGCTTAGATAGGATTCTTTGGGACTTTAGATCCACATAGAGGTTTGAGACCTATAGTGATGGAGGCTCTTATTTGTGAATGCAGGCAGCTGGAGAAATACTTCAGGGATGAACTGGCTTGGGTAAAGTATGGGGGCAAGTGGGAAGAATAAGCTCATAGACACAACTCTTTTTCCTAAAAGGTCAGCTATAGAAGTAAGTGATACCTCCCTCGGGCTTTTCCCTGTGACAAAGGAAAACCATTTGAGGATGTCAACCATGGTGTCTGGCTTCTCTGGGCTATTGCCTAAGAAAGAAAATAGTGAATTCTCTTCATCAGTGCTATAAACACATTCTGTTGTACTTCCCTCCACCAGAGCCGTGGACCAGCTCTGTTGGTGAGGAGGCCTCATGAAATGTGGCCCTTGTTTGCTTCTCCCAGAGAGCCAGAGGACACGCCTCAACAGGGAAAACTGACTTACTGTTAGAAAGGGAGCTGCCTACTTCCATTCTGAAAGACTTCCCAAAGTTGCCACGTTACCTGAGGCTTTCTGCCAAATTCCTTTGGGAACAGGAAAAAGGGCGTCGTGGACCCACTGAGACTGATTTTTGTTTTACTGTCTTGAGTAAGGTGTCGGGTTTATCCAGGTATTGGGTTATCCTGGAGTAGAGATCATGTTGCCTGCGGAGAACCTCTTTGCTGTAGATGACTCCAGGTCTTTTCTGAGCTGTTTCTCGTCTGCCCACTCCAAATTGCCCTACAGCTGGAAAATGAACTAAACCGTTCAGGAGGTCCAAGCAGAGCAAAAAAGCAAGGACCACTGGGAGGTGGCATGCCACTGGAGGCGAAGCAGTGTTTCTGGTGATCTTTACCATATACTCTACTCCTGCTCATCCCAAGATGCCAGTGGCATGTGGTTTATTAAACTGTTCTTGCTTTCCCCACAGGCCAAGACGACTGGAATGGGACCAGGCCGTCGCTGAAGGCCCCTCCAGCTAGGCCAGTGAAGGGAGCATACAGAGAGCACCCATATGGACGTTATTAAAAACACACATGAGGGGAAAATATCAGTTATGAGCAAAGTTGTTACTGATTTCTTGTATCTCCCAGGATTCCTGTTGCTTTACCCACAACAGACAAGTAATTGTCTAAGTGTTTTTCTTCGTGGTCCCCTTCTTCTCCCCACCTTACTCCATTCTTAACTCTGCATTCTGGCTTCTGTATGTAGTATTTTAAAATGAGTTAAAATAGATTTAGGAATATCGAATTAATTTTTTAAGTGTGTAGATGCTTTTTTTCTTTGTTGTTTAAATATAAACAGAAATGTACCTTTTATAATAAAAAAAAGAAGTTGAGTAAAAAAAAAAAAAAAACCACAAACCTGTTAGTTTCAAAAGTGACATTGCTTGCTTTAAAGGTTCTGAAGTTTAAGGCTTGTTAACTTTCTCTTAGTTTTGATTTGAGGCATCCCGTAAAGTTGTAGTTGCAGAATCCCAAACTAGGCTACATTTCAAAATTCAGGGCTGTTTAAGATTTAAAATCACAAACGTTAACGGCAGTAGGTGCCACCATGTAAAAGTGAGCTCAGACGTCTCTAAAAATGTTTCCTTTAAAAGCACATGGCGGTTGAATCTTAAGGTTAAATTTTAATATGAAAGATCCTCATGAATTAAATAGTTGATGCAATTTTTAACGTTAATTGATTTAAAACAACAGCAACAACAAAATTAGGTTTGTAAAACTGACTTTTTCATTATGTGGGTTTTGAAATCTAGCCCCAGACATACAGTGTTGAGAGATACTTAGCGGGGAGTACGATTTGAAGAGGTTGATTTGGGGAGAGGGGCTGGCCACCTGGATTGAATTTGATGCAGAGCTTTTTAGCCATGAAAAACCTTTCAATAGTAATACTAATAATTAAAATTTCAGTATTTAAAAAGACAAAGTGTTTTGTCCATCTGAGATTCTGCACTCCATGTAAAGCTCACTTGGACACTTAGAACCACAAGCTGATGATTTTTTTTAAGTTGACAGTTGTCAATATCGAACTGTTCCCAAGGTAGTTAGTGAAGTATGTCTCAACACTAGCATGATATAAAAAGGGACACTGCAGCTGAATGAAAAAGGAATCAAAATCCACTTTGTACATAAGTTAAAGTCCTAATTGGATTTGTACCGTCCTCCCATTTTGTTCTTGGAAGATTAAATGCTACATGTGTAAGTCTGCCTAAATAGGTAGCTTAAACTTATGTCAAAATGTCTGCAGCAGTTTGTCAATAAAGTTTAGTCCTTTTTTAATCAAAGTAAATGTGATGAATTGTCATTTTTTTTGGGTGGACAATAAAATAGTTTTCTCTTTCAAATAAACTTAAATTAATTCTAAAGTTAATGGGCTTGTTAAAAATTTGGAGACATTCTTAAAAGTGGTGGGGGGGATTTTATTTTAAGTTTACCAAAAAAAAGTTTATCGAGTTGTTAAGTTTTAGTTTAAAAATAACCAAAGCTTTTTCACCCCCTGGAAGTTGTTGACAGCAGTTTTATCCATCCTATATCACAAGCTCTAATTTCTGGAGAGAAAAAACCCAACTGAGCCGAAACTTGGATTGGTTTCCATACATAGGCCTCAGTATTTAAAGTGCCAGCCACCCTCGCTTGCACCTTCTGTAGAGCCCCCAGGTGGCCCTAAGAGTGACACCAAATAACCTCTGTGAGCTTGGAAAGAGATAGCACCTGCCTTTAGATACGACAGTTCAGCAAACCCTGGGTGCCCTTAAGGGTTTCCCTTCCAGTCCCAGAAATGCTGTTGACAAATCAGCTGGGCTGGGGCAGGATCTGGCATGTTAGGCTGGCTCTGAACTCCCTCCTGAGAGACCAAGAGAGGAAATGATGGAATTGGTTGGCCTGTTTCCACTCCTCTGTTAATTCTCGGGGTTCTCATGCCTTCCCTAAGGGAGCCACCTAAACTGCTCGGGGGTGAAAAATCCTCTTGTATGAAGTGCCAAGCTGCCTGCAGCAGTGCATGATGGACATTTTTTTTTTTCTTTTTAAAACACACCAACAAAAAAATGTATTTGTAGATTGTGATAAAGTGTAAATAACTGAATTTTCAACCATGGTTTGAAGTCAGCTTTCAGGGCATTATGTCTTGTTTTGATGAAAAGAGATCACTCTATACCCCCCTTTTTAAAGGAAAATTATCGCAAGAGAATCAGGATGTGTAAAGCTAACATGCATCGCAAAAAACCAAAGGTAACCTAAATGTCTGATTTTAATAGCACATATTTCTCTTTTACATAAACTGTGACAGCAACTTGCATAAACAATTCTTTAGCTGTTAATTTTAATGTTAAAACTTTGCAAAACTTGTTTAATAAAAATAGCTGTAAAAAGAAAAACCATATGCTGCCGCATAAATTAGCCATAACTCTTAATAATCCTGCCCATCACAAGTGAACTGTAATGTAACCTGGGCACAAAGTCTGACATCTTAAATGACACATTGTAAAATTTCAATGAATGTAGATTAGACCTGCTGCTCCCCAAAGTCAAGCTTTCTGCTCAGCTATTTAAAAATGTACAAGGATGAGCCCCTAGAGGTCCCCATATTGATATTCACAATGAAATGTTACTTAAAATTTCTTTAAAGTTGCATGTTTCTCTCCTGTAATGTGTAAACTGCATGCAGGATCTCTATCTTTTATTTTGTATGTCTTTAAAACTTCCTCTTCAAAAGACTGACCTCTTACTTCTCCATTTTCAGGTGATTGAAAACTCCTGAGGCATTTCCTGGAGTAGAATGGGTAGTGAAGACCCATGTCAGGTAGGTTAAGGTGATTTCTGCTAAGGATGTGGGACTTTTATCCTAACCATAAAATAGTTTTGCCAGGCGGTGGCCTGGAAGGTGATCAGTGGGTGCACTTTTCTTGCCTGTCATCCGTATCCTATTTACAACACAACTATGTTTATATGTTGGTTTACGATCCATACTGAATTTACTTGTTATGATCGTAGTGTCAGCTTCTATTTATTAAATCCCACTCTATCCTGTCAATAACTTACGAGGTGGGGCAGTGTTTCATTTGGAGTTCATTGGTTATAAGCAACAAAGTGACTAGATAATGTAAATAAAAGGGTATTTATTAGAAATATGTTAGGGGCTCCAGATTTAGTGTGAAGGCTAGAAAATCTGGCATGGGAACCAGATTGCAGAGAACTGGGACAGCAGTGGTAGATCATTGGAATGTTCGTGAAGCCAGAACTAGCTATTTAGGTGCTATTGCTAGAATGAATGAACTCTAGCTGTGTTTGTTTGCTTTCTCCCTTGAGATTCAAGTTCTAGGGAGGGAATGTGAGACTGTATTAGCTTGAGTCACATGTTCATTCTTTACCAGGATGTGGGAAGAAAAAAACTAATTATGCAAAAGGAAGCCAGGGTGTTATTAGGAAAAAGGAACGGGTGCTGGGAAGCCAAAAAACAATTGTCCACTAACATTTGTATATTACAGAAGTAACTGAGACTTAATGAGGTTAAGTACTTCCCAGAGTCATATAATTAGTATGGCTAGTAATCGAGCCCAAGTTTGTTGCCAGAACCTAACATCTTAACTCTCTATATTATACTGCTTTTAATCTAAGGAAAGAGGTATTTCTCACCCTGAGGAGACCATCAGAAGGGATAGTGTGGCATAGTAGAAAGGGCATGAGACAATGACAAAGAGAGTTGAATCTCTAAGTTGTCTTTGTTAAGTGACCTGACACAAACCACTTATTTCCAAATCTAGGGAGGAAGATGGTGATAATGTACACCTTAGAGTGGTTGGCAAACTGAATGAGTTTTAGTATGTATAAGGCCAATCAATTTGGTGTCCTATATATAGTAAATATTGGTGTTCTGGAAGAAAGGTTAACCCCCTGATTTGGGTAGGCGAGGGCTCCGGCAACTGAGCAAGCCTTCCTGCGGATTGAAGCTGTCGAGGAGCTAGGTGGATGATTCATCCCTCTGCTCCCAAGAGAGTTGTTAAGGTTAAGAGGGCACTGAAGGGAAAGGACCAAACTAGGTAGGCCAAAGGCATGTACAGCCTTTGACGGTGATATCTGCCTTCTTGGGAGATCATGTCTTCCTGACCTGCTTCTCCCAGGAGCCTCTGAGGTCTGGAGACTCCAGAAGACCGTGTGTGTTGGTCATGGTTCTGGGCACCTAGGAAGTCCTAAGTCTGATATTGATTACATGAATGGCAAGGCAATTTTAGGGGAAAGTCCCTGAATACAGAGAATTAGTCTTGACTCTTCCCTAGGGTAGTCTTAAGAGCAGAATTGGGGGGATGCTTCTTTCTTCATTTGGCCTACAATTTGTGCCTGGAAAAACAGGTTTTTATTGTTGGCAGATCTGGATCTGCAGCAAGTGGTCTGCTTTTTCTGAGTTTGTAGCTTAGTCAGTTAGTCCCAGTGTTTTCTATAGCTTTCTGTCACTACCTGTGAATTTTTATTACAGTCCTGTAAGCTTTAGATAAGCCAGGCAGGATTGGGGACCTGTCCTGACTCTGCTTCATCATTTGTCACTGTTTTGACGAAAACAAAACCTTTAATCCGTCTCTGGGCCTCAATAAAGTTGATAATAGTAGTTATCATCACTGTGTGATAATATCCTAAGCAGTTAATAAGAATTATCTCATTTGGTCTTCTTTTTTTTTTTTTTAAAAACGTTTATTTATTTTTGAGACAGAGAGAGACAGAGCATGAACAGGGGAGGGTCAGAGAGAAGGAGACACAGAATCAAACAGGCTCCAGGCTCTGAGCCGTCAGCACAGAGCCCGACACGGGGCTCGAACTCACGGACCGCGAGATCATGACCTGAGCCGAAGTTGGCCTCTCGACCGACTGAGCCACCCAGGCGCCCCACGTTTGGTCTTCTTTACCTTTCTCTCTTAACTGTTATAAAACTTGAGTAACATAAAATTTACCATTTTAACCATTTTTTTTTAAGTTTATTTCTTTATTTTCAGTTAGGGGAAGAGTGCATGTGTGCGCACATGTGCAAGGGAGGGGCAGAGAGAAAGAGAGGAAGGGAGAAAATCCCAAGCAGGCACCACGCTGTATGCATGGAGCTGGACATGGTGCTTGATCCCACAAACTGTGAGATCATGACCTGAGCTGAAATCAAGAGTCAGTCGCTTAATTGGCTGAACCACCCAGGCGCCCCATTTTAACCATTTTGAAGTGTACAGTTTGGTGGTTTTTAGAATATCCACAATGCCGTGCAACCATCACCACTATTTAATTCCAGAAAATTTCCATTACCCCAAAAAGAAATCCCATACCTGTTAGCAGTCACTCCCAATTCCCCTCTCTCCCCAGCCCCTGGCAACCACTAACCTACTTTTTGTTTCTATGGATTTGCTTCTTCTGGATGTTTCACATAAATGGAATTACATAATATGTGCCTTTTGTGATAGGCTTCTTTCACTTTGCATAATATTTCCAGGGATCATCCATGTATCATTACAGCGTGTATCATTACTCTTTTTTTTTAATGTTTTTATTTATTTTTGAGACAGAGAGAGACAGAGCATGAGCACGGGAGGGGCAGAGAGAGAGGGAGACACAGAATCTGAAGCAGGCTCCGGGCTCTGAGCTGTCACCACAGAGTCCGACGTGGGGCTCGAACTCACAGACTGTGAGATCATGACCTGAGCTGAAGTCTGATGCTTAACCGACTGAGCCACCCAGGTGCCCCTATATCATTACTTTGTACTAGTGATAGGAAGCATACTACTTCCAAAAGCAACCCATTTCATTTAAGACCGCTGCAAGTATTAGAAGTGTTCCCTCACTTTGAATGAGTCACTCTGGTGACTTATACTGGTTCTACCTTGGACACCTGAAGAAATAGCCTGTCAAGCACTTGAAGATCCTTTTCATTCGTGTTTCTTTTCCAGTTCCAGAAGGTTTTTTTGTTAGACTTCCTAGATCTGATTTTCAAGAACTAGTAATTTGGATTTTATGTGCTGACAGTTGTTGGGTTTTTTATTTTGGTTTTGTTTTTGTTTTTTTGTTTTAATGCTTATTTTTGAAAGAGAGAGAGAGAGAGAGAGAGAGAGAGAGAGAGAGAACGAACGTGAGTAGGGGAGGGGCCGAGAAAGAGGAAGACACAGAAACCGGAGCAGGCTCCAGGCTCTGATCTGTCAGCACAGAGCCTGATGCGGGGCTCGAACTCACAAACGTTGAGGTCATGACCTGAGCTGAAGTCAGACACTTAACCGACTGAGCCACCCAGGCACCCCTATACTGGCAGTTAATGTTTACTCAGATCAGTATTAGTCCCTGTAAAACCTCTGCTGCAAGCCAAATGCTGCCCATAAGCCTACCAGCTTACAGCCTCTGGTTAGCTTCTATTAATACAAATTAAAAGACATGTTAGGATTATTGAGATATCATATGGAGATGTGATCCGCTATTGAGAATCACATGGTTGTGATTCACCCATTTAAAGTGTACAATTCAGTGGTTTTTAATATATACAGGATTGTACAGTCATCACCACATTCAGTTTTAGAGCATGTTTATCACCCCCCAAAAAGAATTCCCATGCCTCTTAGCCATCTCCCCCATCCACTTGCCTTCCCCAGCCCTAAGCAACCACTCATGTACTTCCTACCTCTGTTGACTGGCCTGTTCTGGACATTTCGTGTAAATGGAAGCATACAACATGGGATCTTTTTTGACTGGCTTCTTTCACTTAGCATAATGTCTTCAAGCTCCATCCATGTCGTAACACGTATTAGTACTTTATTCCTTCTAATGTCAAATACTGTTTCATTGGATGTATATTGCACTTGTTATTTATCCATTCACCCACCGATGGACATCTAGGTTGTTTCTGTTTTTTAGCCATAGTGAAAAATTCTGTGGGGCGCCTGGGTGGCTCAGTCGGTTATGTGTCCGACTTAGGCTCAAGTCATATCACAGTTCATGAGTTTGGGCCCCACATTGGGTTTTGGCAGCATGTGGAGCATGCTTGGGATTCTTTCTCTCTGTTTCTCTCTGTCTCTGTCTCTCTCTTTCTCCTTTCCCTACCCTGCTTGTGTACTCTCTCAACATAAATAAACTTTAGGGACACCTGGGTGGCGCAATAGGTTAAGCATCCACTTTAGCTCAGGTCATGATCTTCCATTCGTGGGTTCGAGTCCCGCTTTGGGCTCTTTGCTGACAGCTCAGAGCCTGGAGCCTGCTTTGGATTCATTCATTCTCTCTCTCTCTCTCTCTTTCTCTCTCTCTCTCTCTCTCTCTCTCTCTCTCTCAAAAATAAGCATTTAAAAATAATAAATAAACAAACAAACAAACTTCAAAAAAATACTGGGCACCTGTGTGGCTCTGTTGGTTGAGCATTGGACCAGCTCAGGTTCATAAGTTCGAGCCTTGCGTCAGGCTCACTGCTGTCAGCACTAAGCCCACTTCAAATCATCTGTCCCCTTCTCTCTCTGCCCCTCCCCAGCTCGTGCTCTCTCTTTTAAAACTAAGCAATTTTTTAAAAAAAATACTGTTCTGGGCATTAATGTACAAGTTCTGATGTGGACATATGTTTTCAGTTTCTTGCACGTACACCTAGGAGAGGAATTGCTGGGTCAGACGGCAGCCCTTTGCTTAACTGTTGGAGGGACTGCCAGAGGCTGCACCATGTTCCCACCAGCAATGTATGAAGTTTCAAATTTCTCCACCTACACTTGTTATTTTCTGCTCTGTTTATTGTAACTATCCTGCTGGCTGTGAATTGGTATCTCATTGTGGTTTTGATTGGTACCTTCCTTAATGACTAATGTTGTTGAGCATCTTTTCATGTGCTGATCCCCTATTTGTAGGTCTTTTGTGGAGAAATGTCTATTGAAATCTTCTATCAATTTTCACATGGGACTATCTTTTTACTATTAAATTGTAAGTTCTTTATATGGTCTGGTGCTAGCCCCTTGTCAGATAGGTGATTTGCAAGTATTTTTCTCCCATTTCATGGGTTATCATTTTATTTTCTTTGGTTGTTTTGTTTTATTCTGTTTTAAGTAGGCTCCATGCCCAACGTGGGGCTTGAACTCACAACCCTGAGATCAAGAGTCTCATGCTCTACAAAATGAGCCAGCCACGCACCCTTCTCTTTACATTCTCTGAACCACAAAAGTACCGTTTTGATGGAAGTCCGAATTATCTATTTTCTTTTGTTGCTTGTGCTTTTGCTGTCATAGATAAGAAGCCACTGTCTCATTCAAAGTTCCAAAGATTTATACCTATTTCCATCTAGTTTTATTTCATACATTTAGGTCTGTTGCCCATTTTGCATTAACTTTTGCATATGGTGTGAGGTGGGAGTCTCATATTCATTCTTTTGCATGTGGATATCCAGTTGTCCCAGCATCATTTATTCAAAAGACTGTTTTTCCCCGTTGGATGATCTTGGCACCCTTGTCCATACTGGCACACCAATTGACCACAGCAATATAGATCTGCTACCTTTTAAAATATGTATTACTGAAAGTTACTGATATAATTGGAGTAATTTCTGACAAATAGTAGCTACTCAATAAATAATAGCTGACTGGATTATTTTGGCATCACTAAAGGCTAATAGTCAGTCATGGGGCTAGGATTTGATCCCACATGTGGATATCTCCAAACCCTGTCTTTACCCTGCGTTTATACTTCTGGCTGCTAAAGGGGAAAGGAGGCTAGCTATTCTAGCTGCCATGCCTGGCCATATGTAGTTCTTCCGAGGCTTAGAGGCTGTGCTCTGTGTGCCCTTCCTTCCACTATCGACATCCTTTGCTCCTGTCCCCATTTCTCTCCAGGGTTTCTGTGGAACCTCCAGGGTGTTCATGGCAATGACTGTTGCTGCTAAAGGAACACTCTCACCCTTTCTTACCTAGGGATACTACAGTTATTCAAGTAGCCTTAGGGTTTGTCCCTTCTTGCTTTCTCTCCCACCCCCCTTCCACCCCATGTCCCAAGCCAAGAATGAAGGTAAGGATGCCTCAGCAGCTGCTAGGGCTCTCTGGCCACTAAACATGAAACAGACTCAGACTGTGTTTTGTTTTAGGAACAGCAGCCTGAGAGTCAAGACCCAAAAGCCTCTTGCCTGCACATACACAGAGTTGCACTGTACCATGTGAATAGGGGAGTAGGGGTGGTGTGGTGGTAGATGTTTCACTGAGGTTTTTGAAACTTAAGTACTCCCTGCCTGGTCTCAAACCCCAAAGCTGTATGTCCCTCAAGGCTCACGGGCTCCGTCTTTCTATGTTCTTGTGCCTTGTGAGAGCCTGTACAGGCTGCTATTTGCTGGCAGTGTTACTGTTAAGTAGTCATTTAAATTTTTCCTTGGTCTGGGGCACCTGGGTGGCCCAAGGGTCCGACCTTGGCTCAGGTTATGATCTTGCAGTTTGTGGGTTCGAACCCCACGTTGGACTCTGCTGACAGCTTGGAGCCTGGAGCCTGCTTCAGATTCTGTGTCTCCCTCGCTCTCTGCCCCTCCCCCACTCATGCTCTCTTTCTCAAAAATAAACATTAAATTTTTCCTTGGTCTGTTTCCACACAGTGATCTTGACCCCACTTGGGAAGGGAAGGAGAAAGTGACATAGGGAAAATAAGCAGCTCTTCCTGGCTAAGGGAGGAGCTCTTAATTCTAATTTGAATGCCTCCTGTGTGTCCCTATTTGGTAAATGAGGCAGCTGATACTAGGAGAGGTGAAGTGATTTACCATCATTGCGTAGCAAGTTGTGGGGTGTGCCTCTCAGGATTTTTATATACTGAAGTCAATTCTCTATGCTGAAAGCACACTACTTCTGTAAGATGACACCGTATTTCATTGATACTGAGGCCATTTTTTATAAGCTGTATCAAGTACTGCAAAGAAAGAAAAAATACTGCCAATTAAACCAACACAATAGTTTGTTTTCATATCAAGTGTAAGATGCATCCTGATTTCAGCTGTTAAAATCCGAAAAGAAAATGTATCTTAACTATTGCATTTTGTCAGTTCTAACATTTATTCTTTGCTATGTGTATGTATTACCTTATCCACCTATAAAGTAGCTATTATTGTCCCATTTTTACACAATGATGAAACTGAGGCCCAGAAAAATTAGGTAACTTGTCCAAGGTCATGCAGCTGTTAAGTAGCAGAACTGGAATTCAAGCTCAAGCCATCTGATTTCAGAGTCCATGATCAGTTTCAACTACTAGATTGTGCTGGAATTTTAAAAAGAGTTTTACTTGTCAGCTAGAACCATCTCAGCCTATACAGTATTCTCTATTCTGGAAGGAGGCTGCTTCTGCAGGCATATTATTGCTGCTGCAGTGAACATTGCTGAGACCACATAGGTCCTTATTCTGGCTGTTACAGGTCACGGGTCTCCATCAGTTTATAGTGTCTACCTTTCAGAAGCTCAGTCTAATGGAAGAGAATAAGTCTTCAATAGTCACGTAGTGTGTGGTTGTGCTCTGTTGCTGAACTGAATATCAAGGAGGCTGGGGGAGCCGTCCGAGAAGTCTTAGGGAGCATCGGAGAAGGGGAGTGACATTTAAGTCGAGTCTTAAAGGATAACCAAGAATTTGCCAGGCAGACAGATTCACCTAGCACCTTATTATGGCTTTAAACAGACTAATGTCAGTGCCTGCTGCCTCGAGAGGTAGTTTCACTAGCTTTGGAGCCTTAGGTGAGCTAGCCTCCCTGAGTCTCAGTTTCATCATCTGCAAAATGAGAGGTTATCGTTTATTGGACAACATTGTTGTAAAGATTGAGTGAATGCCTGCAGAACGGTCAACGTGACCTGTAATAAGCACCCAGTAAATGTTAACTATAAATAGAGGCTGGGCGAGTAGGTTACTGCCCATTTTGAAAAGCTAAATGTTAGGCAAAGAATTTGGTCTTCATTCTAAAGGTTAGGGAGCTGTTAAAGGCCTTGAGCATGAAAGTGACTTGAACACACCTGTGTTTGCAGTTGAGCCCAAGGTAGGTAAGAAAGGAAAGCAGAAGGGCAGAGTTTGGTAAAGTGGCACCATTTCTTTGCCAGAGAGCGAAGGGATGTTGTCCCCTCACCTTGCCTTCCTTCTGCTCTCCTCTTACCAGAAGCCTTTTGGTTCTTAACCTTTTTCAGAAAGAATAATCCTGTCTCCTCTCAGACGTTTGGGCTATTTGAGGGTGGGATGTTAGGCCTTTGCCACATGTTATGGGACGCTTCCCACATCCTGTCCCTTTAACCCACCCTGTGAATTGGAGACGAGAACTCAGTCCCCTCTGATAGAAACTTCACTCTTAAGGAATGTTGCTTCCTCACTCTAGGACCTGAATGCATGAAGTCTCTGCCTCCATTTTAAGCTCTTAATTCTAGGCTAACTCCACTGGAATTATCATATGCAGCGACCCACTTAATTCTCACAGACAACCCTGTGAAGCGGGGATTAGGCTGGGAAACTGATGAGTCCGGGCTAGGATGACCAAAGGGCCCAAGAGCTGGAGTTCAGACCCATGTCTCTGCTCTTACTTAACTGCCTCCTGGTCTCTTCTCTGTACCTACAGTGGCCACCAGAAGATCCGCTTACACTGAAAGTAGTTCCCAGCTTTGGTGTACAGGATGGATACCCCGTGCTGTGTTTCCAGAGTCGTGAAATTAAACGAATTGAATATTTCTAAACCTTCCCTTTCTCTCTCCACAACCTTCATGTATCTCTTGCTCTCTGGATTAATAGTCATTGCATGTTTAAAGCTAGCAAGCATCTGATGAATATTTAATAGCCTGAGCAGACAGGCTGGATACAGCTGTCTGAGACAGCAGCTGTTGGGGGGAAGGGGAGGAAGTGCACTGCCCTGCCTAGCTACTTGTTCTTTTGTTCCCTGGGCTAGCTCTTGTAGGCTCCTTAGGAACAAAGGCCTATCTATGGTGGGCACTGCACCCTAGTCCTGTTGTGACCTGATTGCTCCCTGAGCTTCCAAGGAGGCTGCATTCAGGCAGCAGACCAAACCTTGTGGGGACTGGGGAGGTTGGGGGGGGGGGTAGTGAGCAGATAAGTTCACTGACCTCTGAAAGCAATTTTCTGACCCCTGGGCTGAAAGTCATCTCCTCTGTAACCTGTGCTAGCACGAGGGCGGAGGCCATGTTCTCATCCAGTGTTCCGCCAGCTGCAGCTCTCCATTCTAAGAGGAGGAAGATTGTCTCTGGAAGGGACTTGGATTTCATAACCATGCTGCTGAGGGTCAGCTCCTTGACATTCCTTGACCGCACATAGCAGCTTCTCAGCAGTGGGTATACCGCTGTGGTGAGAGTCTCTGGCTGCTGTCTCAGGCAGGAGATGGGCAGCTAGGAACTTCTCAGACAGGGACACAAGCTATCCCAGTGCTTCTCCCCACCTACCCCCAGGGAGCTTGTTGCTACAAGGAGGCCTCGTCATTTCCAGGGCAAACTTGGGGAGGATATGGAGCCTCCTGAAAAAAGCCAGCTCATTTGAGACGTGTCCAGGCAGAGTCTGAGACACAGCCAGGCCATCAGCCCGGATCAGTCACCTAAGTAGAACACGTTGCTAAGAAACTGGGACATCCTCCTGTTCTCAATACTGCATTAAGAAGCCTGTATGAGCTGTTGTTCCCTTGTTAACCTCTGGAGCCCACTTAGCACCTCAGTCTCTTCTCTCCAGACACTGTGGTGTGAGAACTTGAGATAGAAGAGTTTGGGTTGCAGATACAACTAATTCCTCTCAGGCTTTTGGCTCCTGCAGCCTTCATGCTTCCCATGCATGGCCAAGCTTTAGGTACAGAATGGACGCTCTCCGTTTCTTAGGCTCTCTGGGGTTGGAGTTCAGAAAAAAAGCTCTGCATCTGCCTTTGAGAAAGAGAAATACCTTGTGCTCTGATAGGATTCTTCATAAGCTTCTTTCCAGAGGTCAGTATAAATGGCCGCCCCTTTCATTCATTTTACTAAAGGCATTAGCTGGGGTGCCTGGGTGGCTCAGTTGGTTGGACCTCCGTCCAACTCTTGATAATCGATTCAGGTCATGATGTGGGGTCATGAGATCAAACCCTGTCTCGGGATCCTCTCTCTCTCTCTCCCTCTGCCCTTCTCCTGCCTTGTGTGCACTCGCTCTCACTCTCTCTCAACTAAAAATAAGTGCATTGGCTGATATATATTATTAGAACACCTACTATGTGCTAGACACTGGAGATTCAGTGGCAAGTAAATAGGATAAAATTGGTCCCTGCCTTCACGGAGCTTATATTTCTCAAATATAAGTCTGTCCTCAAGACAGACACTAAACAAATATTAACCTCCTAAATAACATAAATCATCTCAGTTTTGACAAGGGCTATGAAAGGAAAGAACAAGTTTCTGTAAGGACAGACAACAGGTGCACTAGCCTAGCTTGGGGGTTCTCTTTAAAGAACGATGTTTAAGCTGACATCTAAAGGAAGGGTTAGCTAAGCAGACGGTTTGGGTTTGCGAGATGGTTTGGGGAAAGGATACACAGCACATTCTACCCAGAGGGCAGGTTTGAGGCGAGGTAGGAACCTGGACCTTATTCTGAGGTCATCACTGAAGACCACTGAATCCAGGAGTGAGGTGTGGGGAGCAGCATTAAATTTAAACATCACTTGCTGGGGTGCCTGGGTGGCTCAGTTGGTTAAGCATCTGACTTTGGCTCAGGTCATGACCTCATGGTTCATGGGTTTGAGCCCCGTGTCGGGCTCTGTGCTGATAGCTCAGAGCCTAGAGCCTGTTGTGGATTCTGTCTCTCCCTCTGTGCCCCTGTTCTCGCACTCTATCTCTCAAAAATAATAAATAAACATTGAAAAAAAAAAAAACTTGCTCCTAAGTGGAGAGTGGATTATGGATTTTGAGGACCTGTTAGGAAACCTTATTTTAGTCCAGACAAGAAATGAGGAAGACCTATAATAGGGTGATAACTGAAAATGTAGAGAAGTGAATGGATCCAAGGACTTTCCAGAGCTACAATAAACCTAGTTTGGTGCTTGATCAGAAGTGGGAGAAGAGGACGTGATTAAGGACGGTTCCTACTTTGCTGGCTGGAACGACCAACAGAGCGGGGGGTGCCATTTTTTTAAAAGAACAGCAGCGCTGCTAACAGGCTTTGGCATGAGAGTAGGGCCCTGCCCTGTGGCCCAGGCTTAGGATGTGTCTCTCCTGCAGATAACTCTGGGTATTTGGGGCTGTGAGGCCAGAAGAGATGGACCCCTGAGCTTAGGACCGAGGTGCTAACAATAGCTGTAAGAAGATGCCTATTTTCCTCATTCTCTTTCCTCCAAAGTCTTTAAAGAAAGCTCTTTATCATTTTCACATCTCCGGGAAAGCAAAACCCATTTCCCCCTCCGTATAGCTGGAGGCCCCAAAGCTTGTATAGCTAAAGGCCTAGTGGTTTCAAAGCTTGTATAGCTAAAGGCCCTAGTGGTTTAGTTGATTCTGCCCTGAATCACTCAGCTCAGGCATAGCCAAGGATGGGAGGTACATGAAGTGAGGCTCCATTTTTCATTGCCTGACTAACAGCAAAAAGACAGTTCTTAGAAGCTGTGGGCTCCTACTGCCTACCCATCTGTGCACCTAGAAACCTGTACTGAATGAAGTAACAAGAGTTGCGCTGTGGGATGAGGAGATTGTAAGGGAGGCAGCCTGACCGAATGGGAGGCCAAGAAGCCCCCTGATAGGGTAGCTTCATGTCTCTTAATTTTCTACTTGTGTCTTTGCAGCGATCAGAGGACTCCGGAAGCCAAGAGAGCTGCCTGCTGTGTCAAGGCTGGCCTGAGGGCATTTGCTGAGCACAGAGAAACCCAGGAGAGATCACCAGTCTTTTCCCACTCCACCTCTTGATCTGTCTGATTTGCCCACAGAAAGCCAGCCAGGATCCCCTAAGAGAGTCTGTAGGCCCAGAATGGAGTCCTCAGGGCTGCAGGGAACTGTGATGCTAACAAACCTGCTTAGGACTTTAAAGAGCTGAAGGGCACTAACAGTATCCCAAGCACAGCTTCCTAGATCTGAATAAACTGGTCACTCCCACTGTGTCCGTTCCCAGATTGCCTGCTTCCCCCTTAGCCTCCAGCAAAACTGGATGGAACCACCTCCTGTTTCCCGCCATACCACACCTGCGCTATGGGTGCCAGCCTGGGAGCCCTCTGGAGGTGCCCAAGGCTGGTTGTCACCTCTGTTACAGTCTGAGGAAAGCCAAGTGAGAAGGTTCATTTACTTTGAGCAAGTTACTTAACTTCTGAACCTGTTTTTCTCTTCATTGCTGATTACTAACCTTGTCCAAAAGGCTCTTAAAAGGCAGGGCTTTTCCTACTTCACTTCTGTACTGTCTAGCCCTTCCCCGACACGTCTCTGGCACCGAGGAGCTCAATAAAGTTTGGTCAAGTGAAGAATGGTCCCACTCTGGTAGCTTCTGTCAGCTCTGGGAGAGAGCCAAGGCACCTTGTCTAGCTCCCGCTCTTCCTCCAGCTATATTGAGCTAGCTCTTTGGCCTAACACTTGCTCTTGAAGGATTAGAAAGTCAGCCTTTGATAGCCTTCTAGTTTCCAGTGGCCTGTGTCTAGGCTGATTTTATCCTGAGCTACCTCAGAAGTTAGGGACCTCTAATACTACATTCTTCCTTTAATAAAATAACTATTACGGTCATTCATCCTAACAAAGGAACTAGGAAGAGGGCTGGGTTTGGAAAGAGAGACTGTCTGCATTTTAATTGCCTAGGACATTCTAATGAGCTTGGATTTGTTCTTAGCGGGAAACAGACATTGAAATCAGTTGACTGACTTTGGGCAACTTATTAAACCTCTGAGCCCAGTTTTCTCTTCATTATTGATTACTATAAATAAGAGCTAGTAATTTATTAAGTGCTTAGACTGTACCAGGCACCATGTCAAGTATTTATATGCACAATTTCACTTAATCCTCCGATCCATTATACTCATTTTACAGATGAGGAAACAGAAGCTCACGGATAAATAACTTGTGTAAGGCTAAGAAAAAGGAGCTGTCAGACTTCATAGTCCCTGCTTTTCACCTGTTTGTACCTCTTAACCACCACAAGTACCTTGAAACAGTAAAGCATTGTGTTTGTGTGAGACATTTGTATAGGGCGACCAACCTTATCCAGGTTTACCTAAGACCTAAGAACCCTGAGAAGGTTCCTGGGATATTAGACTTTTAGTGCCCAAACAAGGAAAGTCCCAGGCAAACCAAGATGAGTTTGTCAACTTAGGTTTGCATTGAGACACCATCCAGAGCTGGCCACTGAGGCTGCATTTTCCTTGGCTTCTGGGTCTCTTGGGCGTCACCTTGTGGCTAGAGTTGCTTTATCTAGCATTTGAGGACTTGTTTCAGTTCAGCAGGCAGAGGAGGAGTTTGGGGCAGGGAGTTAGGGATTCACTTGGCATCTGAATGATAAATGGAGGCACAGAGCCTGGGTCACTATCTGAAAAGCCAGCACCAGGTTCCTAGGAAGCCATGCCCTAAACACCCCACCCCACCCCCCACCCCCCAGACACAGGATGTCTACTTGGGAGCTGTGGAATTACAGTAAAGCTCACAAGAGCTAAAGCCAAATCCTACATTCAAATCCTAGCTCATCACTTGCAGTGTATTTTTCTGGGCCTGTTTACTCCTAAAAGGATAGTAATCCCTGTCCACTGAGTGGGCTCTGGGAAGCAAACGGAATGTGTGTGAAATACCTAACATGGGGGTCTATGCATAATACTGCTCAACACTTAAGTTTCCTTCCTCCTTTTTCCCGGCTTGTGATTCTTACCAGAGTCCTGTCACCTGTCACGTCTGTCACATACAGCCTCCTCCCATTACCACTTGCAGCCCTAGGGATCTTCCTTTGAGAGCCCTGACCTAGTGGCCTTGGCCCACCCACCCAGCTGCCCTTCATGTCAGTCACTTGCCCTGCAAGCAGAGAAGGGATGACATCAGCCTTCCTCCCTTCCCCCAGATGAAGCCTCTGAACTGTTTTGAGCCATAAATATTTTAGCTGGGCCTTTCTCTGGCTGTTGCCAGGGTGATGGGCTCTCAGGGGACTGGGGTGGGAGTGTGGAGGCAGGGCTGGCAGCCTGGGGCCTCGCAGCGGAGCTGGCCCTGGAGGGGCGGGTATGAAGTCTGGCCAAGAGCCAGTGCTTGCTACAGCAGTTCTGAAGGCTATGGCTCTGTCTGCCTGCCTTCCCTTTCCTGGGCCCCTCCAAGCTGCTCCTACTGCTTCCAGGCCCAGCTCTGCCCTTGAGAGCTACGTGATCTTGAGTAAATTGCTAAGTGTCTCTGGGCCTTCGTTTTAACATCCGTAACAGAAAAGTCTTTGCTTAACTCTCTGCAGGTTAAGTGGAGAAGACAAAGAAAAGGAGGTTTTATGAAAATCCTATGAAATATGAGGTTAGTTGTGATTGGAGAAGCTAGGCCTCTCTTGATAGACCTTAACAGCTGGAGTCCCAGAGCAGTGTGGATGCCACTCGGAAGACTGTTAGGGCAGGGGTGCCTGGGTGGCTCAGTCGGTTGAGCATCTGACTTCAGCTCAGGTCATGATCTCAGGTTCGTGAGTTCAAGCCCCGCGTCCAGCTCTGTGCTGACAGCTTGAAGCCTGGAGCCTGCTTCGGATTCTGTGTCTCCCTCTCTCCCTGCCCCTAACCCACTCGCATTCTGTCTCTGTCTCTCTCAAAAAGAAATAAACATTAAAGGCTGTCAGGGCACTGCCTCTCCTCCGCTTCCTCACACTGCAGCTCCAGCTCCTTTTCTAAGGTTCCCAGGTCTAGCTGGGCTACCTGGCCTGCACGAGGTGTTCTAAGAAGGAGTTGGGCCCAGTGACTTAGGAGGAAAGTTGGTGAAAGCCTTTTTTTGTTTGAGATATAGATGCTCAGACCCCCAGATGAGATTAGGCCCTCATCCTCTACCCCCTGCTTACATCTGGCCAGCTGCTGAACTCTAGGTTGTGGATCGATCTTGTGATTGGTCTAAAGAAGAAAAGAGCCAGAGGGGGGGCACCTAGATCCATGGCCCATTCATACCATTAAGCAGCTCTGGATAGGGTGCAGGATTCCACATGCCCTGCCCAACGGGCCCCACCACAATTTTCCTGTTGACTCCGGGGCTCTGATTCCTTTGTGCCAAGCTCCCCCTGGTGGTTAACAGGTGCATTGCAGTGAAATAAGCTCTCAATAGGCTAAATTGCAGGCCACCTGAGAGGTGGAATAGTTTGCTTTATACCAAGGAGAAAAGAATCCTTGTGCCCCACTCGTAATGACAATCGTTCCATTCCTTATATAGGATGTCTCCCCTACATTTTTGCTTATGTCATTAATCATCACAACAATTCAATGACAGGAATCATCCTAATTTTACAGAAGAAACAGGCTTAGAAAAATATAATCAAGTCCAAACTCTTCACTGTATGTAGTTTTCAAGAACCTAACCTATTTTTCCACCTCCATCTTCAGTTAGTCCCAAGCTGAAATGGACTTGCTCTTCTGGAACATAGCGTACCTCTGGGCCTTTGTTCGTGCTGTTCTCTGTATTACATTGCACGCCCACCCCCACCCCCTCCAAGTGCATTACCTACCAAAATCCTATTCATTTTTGAAAACCTAAACAAGAAATACAGTATTGTCGGGAGCCTGGTGGCTCAGCCCGTTGAGCATCTGACTCTTAATTTCAGCTCAGGTCATGATCTCAGGGTCATGGGATCAAGTTCTGTATCAGGCTCTGTTGAGCATGGAGCTTGCTTGAGATTCTCTCTCTCTCTCTCTCTCTCTCTCTCTCTCTCTCTCTCTCTCTCTCTCTCCGCCCCTCTCCTCTCCCTACTCATGCTCTCTCTCTAAAATAATTTTTAAAAGAAAGGCAGTATTTTCTAAAGCTTGCATTTATTATCTTTGTAATGCTATAAGACATGGGAAAGCAAATGTCTGGATGAGTACAGGTGCATGAGTAGCCCTGAGATGTGGAATGTTCGATGGAGAGACTAACATATACATGGAAGTAAGAGTGGCTCAGGAAATTAGAAGAACACGAAGACACATGGATTCCCTTTTGGAGCTTGTAATAAAAATCAGATGTAAGTATTCTTGCTGGCAGAAGAGAGAGCAAGTTCCTGGGAAACTGGGAGAGCTACAGGTGATAATTCTTCAAAGTCTTCAATCAAATTCACATTACTTTTCTTTGTACTTCATAATAGATTCGTGTTATAATAATAGTAACTAATACTTAAATAGCACTTACTGTGCACCACGCATTGTTCTAAGTACTTTACACAGACTAATCTTCATTATAATCTCAGAAGATAGGTACTAAGACTACCCTCATTTTTAGACTGAAAAAACTGAGGCACAGAGAGGTTAAGTAACTTCCTAAGGTCATGCAGCTAAGAAGTGGTGGAGCCAGGATTTGATTCTAAACTACAGCAGAGAAGGTGCTCTGAATAACTACACTTTAATATTGAAAACACTGCCTCACGTTTCCATGAATAAAACTGATACTCCAGAAAGCAGTATTGTGTTTTATCCTGTGGTTGCACACCCCCACTGGGTACCACTAGAGGTCTGCATAATCCAGGTAGAAAACTACTGATCCAGAGGACAGAATCGCCAGCCATGGCCCCAAAATAACGTGACCAAGGAAGAGATCCCAACTCTAGAGACTCAATGACACAGGACTGGCCTAGAGCCAGTGACATTTCCTCAAGAACCGAGACTCCTGGAGGAGCCAATAGAGAACAAGTTATTAGGAAATGAAGATGCAAAGAAGGGAAGCAAGGGCTTCAGGGTCACAAAACAGCTGAGACACGTGGCCACAGATCTGGAAAACAAGAACCTAACCAACATCCTGCCATCTTATGATTCTTTCCCCCAGGGATCCTATAGGAGGCAGATGTGAAAAGACTAGGACCCTAGATGTTTCTGCTAGATGCTGGGATCGAAGTGTACGTTGTTCTGGATTATTTCAGTTGCAGTTGTCAGACCCCAAACACAAACTGGCTTTTTATAATAGAAAAGTCCATAAAGGATTCAGATATGGCTGGACCCAGGGGTTCAAATGATGCTATCAAGACAGTATCAACTGATTTTTTTTACTTTTCTGTGTTTCCTTCATTGCCTGAGTTCTCCCTCCCTAAAAGGTGGCAACGTAGCCACCAGAAGCTCCAAGTTCATATCCTATTGCTTTGACGTCCCTGGGGGGCAGGGGAAGGAAGTACTTCCCAGTTGTTCTAGCAAAAGTCCTAGGATAGCATCTCATTTGGCCGGAGTAGAGTCACGAATCACCCCTGCTCCAAAATTGGTCACTGTAGCCTGGAGTGGCAGGCTGGAATGCTTTGATTCACCAGGCAGGGTTATCTGCCCACACTGAACTTGCAGAGTACGGCAGCCCCACCAGACCACATGGACTGAGAGAGTGGGAGGGAGGGTCGTTTCGCAAGGGAAAAATCAAAGTGTTTTAAACAGAAGGAGAATGGATGTTGGGCAGGCAAAATCAACAGACAGCTGATACAAGGTGGGCAGGAGACATGGGTAATGGGTTGCATGCAGAGCAGCCCATTTGAATGGCCTTCCCCTCTCACACTGGGTTACTGGGTCATACGAACGCCCTCAAATCAATTAAGCAAACATTTCCTGAGCATTTGCCATGTACAAGGTCCAGCGCCCTTCCACGTAATAGACGGATAGCAAGACCTGCCCCTGCCACCAGCCCCAGTAAGGCAATTACTGTTACGTTTCCTCCCATAGGAGCATAACAGACAAACTCTTACTCGTCTCTCAGGAACCAGCTCTGATGTCATCTTTCAAGAAGCCTTCTCTTGACTACCTCCCCTGTCAGACTCAGTCACCTTCCCTCCACCTCTGAACTTGGTACATACTGCTATTGTTATCACACTGTGCCATAATTTATTGATTCTTCTGTCTTTCCCAAGGATGAGTGGCACTTCTGTATCCCTAGTGCCCACCGTATAATAGATGTTCAAAAACATTTTTTGACCTGAGTTAAAGTGAGTTCCCAGGAATGGCTCAGCTTCAGTCTTTTATGGACCATTCCTGAAACCACTTAGCTTCCCTTCCCAACCGGCTTTCCTTTTAAGAACCAGTTTGCTACTACCTGAATTCAACTGAACTGATATACATTTGAATGCCTATCAGGTGGGAGGTAGTTTAGGCTTTGGCAGTTCAGAAATTAACAAGATACATTTCAAACTCAGCACTCTAAAGAGATCAGAACCAGCTCTACTATCAGAATTTCTTTGGCCGAAGAAAGAAATCTCACTGATTCCTACTCTACTTTGTGAGCTGGTCATTCTCCCTCTCTTGGCCTCTTTTCCCCCAGATGGGAAGGCCTGACTTGGTGTAAAATTTGTAATTTAATAGTTATCTATGAGTTGAATTAAACACGTTTCCATTTTGCCTAGACTAAAACCCTTGGAGCAATAGAGGGCGCCTGAGTGTCTCAGTCACCAACTTCTGCTCAGGTTATGATCTCCTGGTTCGTGTGCTGACAGCTCAGAGCTTGGAGCCTGCTTCGGATTCTCTGTCTCCCTCTCTCTCTCTGCCCCTCCGCCCATCTCAAAAATAAATAAACATTAAAATAAATCAGTAAAAATGTTGGAGTAATACTTGATCTTCTCTTTCTTCCACACACCTATCCAATCTGTCCACAAATCCTGCTCACTTTACCTTCAAATCCAGAATCCAACATGTCTCACTCCCTCACTCAATCTGGTACAATCCATCAACATCTCTTGCTAATATCATTGCCCTATCTCTATCTGTTCTCCCTGCTTCCACCCTTGTGCCCCTACAGTCTATTCTCACACAGCAGCCAGAGTGATTCTTTAAAAATGTAAGTTCAGAGTTGCCTGGGTGGCTCAGTTGGTTGAATGTCTGACTTCGGCTCGGGTCATGATCTCATGGTTCGTGGGTTCGAGCCCCATGTCGGGCTCTGTGCTGACAGCTCAGAGCCTGGAGCCTGCTTCAGATTCTGTGTCTCCCTCTCTCTCTGCCCCAACCCTGCTCATACTCTGTCTCTCTCAAAAATAAATAAACATTAAAAAAATGTTTTTTTAATGTAAGTTCAGAGGAGCCTGGGTGGCTCAGTCAGTTAAGCATCCGACACTCAATTTCAGCTCAATTCATCCACCATCTCACCGTTCTTGAGATCAAGTCCTGTGTGGGGCTCTGTGCTGACAGCACAGAGCCTGCTTGGGATTCGCTCTCTTACTGTCTCTGCTTCTCCCCTACACGTGCACACACGCACCCTCATGCTCTCTCTCAAAATAAACTTAAAAAACAAAATGTAAGTTCAAACCTTCCATCTTCCCCATCCCATTCAGAGTAAGTAGGAGCCCTATAGTGTCCATCCCTTCTCACATCCCACTCTCATGTCTATTTCAGCCAAGCCAAACTGACCTTGCCATTTCTTAAATTAAAAAAAATTTTTTTAAATTTATTTTTGAGACAGAGAGAGACAGAGTGTGAGCAGAGGAGGGGCAGAAAGGGAAACAGAATCCAAAGCAGGCTCCAGGCTCTGAGCTGTCAGCACAGAGCCCGATGCAGGGCTCAAACCCACAGACTGTGAGATCACGATCTGAACCGAAGCCAGATGCTCAACCAACTGAGCCCCCCAGGTGCCCCTGACCTTGCCGTTTCTTAAACACATTAGCTGGGTTCATACCTGATTTTTTTTTTTTTCCCTCTGCCCAGAATACCCGTTTTCTCTGGATATCTACATGACTAACTCACTCATTTCCTTCAAGTGTTTGGTCAAAAGTCACCTTCACAGTGAAACCTACTCTGACTGTCCTGTTTAAAATTGCAACCTCCCATACCCCTCTCCTGTTTACCCCCACAATTATTCCCTCCTGATATACTACTGAATTTACTAATTTTATGTCCATTTCCTCCCAGTTAACTGTAAGTATGAATATCAAATATCTACTAATTCATTCAATTAATTGAATATTGATGTCTATTACGTGCCAAGCACTGTGCTAAGCCATGGAGCTACCAGGTGATTAAGACAGTTTACAGGTCTTGTGAGGGAAGAAATCATAACACTTGGTAACAGTACCTCATTTACTGAGTGTTTTCTGTGTTAAGTGCTTGCCATGCATCCTAATAATAATGATGGCTAACATTTTTAAAAACAGACCCTGTTCTGCAAGCGTTATCTCATTCAATCCTCATTGAATATTACGAGCCTCATTGTAAAGAGCAAGAAAAAAGATTTCAAGGCTCAGAATTGGCAGAAGCAGGATTTGAACTAAGGTGGTGGCAGGAGAAATATTTAGGATTTAGGGTCAGCAAAACTAAGTGAAAGGGGGTGGGGGTCGAGGGAAACGACTCCCAGGTTTTCGCTAGGGTGTACCAGAGAACAATAAGGCCAAAGACAAATGAAAGCCCAATTTGGGACGCGTTGAATTTGAGCGCCTGGGGGCCACTCAAGGATACAGTCCATCTCGCGCAGGAGCCGAGAGACGGTTCCGGTCCCCTCCCTCTGGCCTGAAGAGACGGTGGGAGAAGGCACGCAAGGGAAAAGCAGGAGGTGACTTCCCTCCCTCTGGGGTCTCCCGAGCAGCAGCTGCTGCAAGGGCGTAGGGGACCTAGAGACAAAGAGAGCGCGCAGGCACCGCCTTTGTCCGCGCGGCCCCTTTAAGAAGCGCGTTCCCAGCTTCCAGCCCGCCTTGTATGCAAATTTGGCGGCCGGGCGGGAGCGCGCGACTGATACCCGGGGACTAGGCTGCGGCGGTTAGTCCTCTCCCGGCCGCCGTCGCCTCCGACATATTGCCCGCTGGAGCTGCGGCGGCGGAGCGGAGAGCGCCGGGGGGAGGAGATGGGTGAGCGGAGCGGGTCCGGCTCGGCCGGGGAACGGGCAGACGTGGGGGTCGGGATGGCCAAGCTGCTGATTGCTCCCCCACGCGGACAAGATCCCGGCGAGGGAAGGGGGAGGGGATGCGGGGCAGAGAGGGGCCCCGCCCCCTCCTGTCGTTTTGCAGGGTGGGGCCTCGGTTATGGGGGCGGGGTATTGGCGCGGTAGGCGGGGCTTCTAAAAGGGAGAGGGCCCATGGGGGCTTGGGCTTTGGTGAAGACCCGCTCACCTGGGTTAGAAGCGGGGACGGGGCGTAGCGGTAGGCGGGGCCCTACTGCTGGGGCGGAGCTCCTGGGTTGTAGGCGTTTGTTCGGGGGCGAACTTTCTGGGTTTTCGGGCTTTGCACGAGGGGCGGCGGGACGAGAAGACCTTCCGGACCTAGGGAGCCCATTCTGGAGCCGCGCTTCTGGGCAAAGAGAGCTTTTATTGGCTTGTGGGCGCGTATTCTGGGCTGACAACTGTGTGTAGGCGGGGCTTCTGGGCCTAGGGGCTTTACGTGGGTGTAGAGCTTCTAAAGAGAGGAGAGTGGGTGTGGGCAGAGCTTTTGGACTGAAGGTGCATATGTGGGATGTTTTAAGCCAGGTGTGATAGTGTATGAACAGAGCTTCTGGGTTGGAGGCTGACTGGGGGCAGAGCTGGACAAGAACTTTTTGGAGACACGTGTGAGAAAACCTCCCGAGCTGGGAAGCTAGGCGAGTGCAGGCTCTGTTGCCATGAGGTGGTTTGAACAGGGCTGTAATTTTGATTAGGACTCGGGTGGTGCTTAGGACCTTTGTGCAGGGCTTTTGTGCAGGATGGTGCCTGGGAGTTTGGGCTATACTGACAAGCTTAGAGAAATAGGGTTTGGGTCCACAACCACAGCATTCTCCCAGAACCCACATCCTTGACCCTGTGCTCAGGTCCTGGTCCTGACCATGAAACCCCAGGATGCCTACTGAGCTGGATCTTGGGCTCTTGAGAAAAAGACCTCAAGGGTGCCCAGAATCATAAGCCTAGAGAGGCTTATAGTATCTGAACAGGACAGCGTACGCCAGAGCTAAGAGCTGAAGCCTCAGACCCACAAATTACCCGTGACACAGTGTAAACTCAGTTTCCTAATCTGTGGGAAACCTATTTTGCTGGGTTCAGCCACTCATCAAGACAGACTTATAGAGCACTTAACTTTATGCTGGCCTCTGTGGTAGGGGGAGGGGATACACAGTGAAAAAGACAGCTAAAGTTAATGACCTCACTGACTTTCTGCTCTAGTGAGAAAGACAATACATATGTTAACAAGTGAATACGATAAATTCTAAGACTGAATTGTGAGAAAAGTAGAAATAAGAGGGTTATGGGGGCAGATGCTTAAAAAATGGCAGTCCGGGGAGGGCTCTCCAGACATGTTACAGCAATATAAGAGGTAGCAACACGTTTGGTTTGCTTAAGGAGAGAAAGGACAGGATGGCCGAAGCTTGGAGGCCAGGCAGGGAATGGGAGATGAGGTTGAAGCATTAGGCAGGGGCCAGATCAGAGGCCTCTGTGATTAAATGATAAAACGAGACACCAGGTAACTGGTAGCCAGTATCGTTGCTGTTATCCTTGATATATGCCCTCCGGCTTGAGGATCTATTTTATGTTGAGTCCCACAGGAGGACGAAGAGGTCCCAACAGGACATCCTACTGTCGAAATCCACTGTGTGAGCCAGGATCGTCAGGGGGCTCTGGTGGGGGCCATACTTCCAGTGCATCAGTCACCAGTGTTCGCTCCCGCACCAGGTAAACCACCTCTGTGTCTTGCCCCTCACTGTGGGCTCACAGGGGCAGTATGAACAAAGCTCTCTCTCACTGGGCTCTAGGATGTGATACCCCAGATCCCAGACGGGGGCTTAGAGTGCAGTGAGCAGCAAAAGACCCAGAGTGGTGGTCACTTGGGCAGATGCAGAGGGACATAGTATAGTAAGCCCAGTTACAGGATTCCACTTACAGTTCTGCTCCTGATTTTCTGGTGGCTTCAACAAGTTGTCTCCGTTCATTGGGCCTCCTTTTCCTCATCTGTAAAATGGATCTAATAATTCTTGCCTTCCTGGGGAATGTTGGAAAGCCTGAATAAGATTAGGGATAGGAAAAGTCTCTGTCGGCTCCTTTGTCTGACAGGCAGGATTAGGACTCCGTGTTTGCCTTGTGCTGCTTTTCTGACCCACCCTCACCATCCTTTGCCCCGGAAGCCCTTCTTGGTGGGGTTCTCAGGACAGCTCCTGATGTTTTTTTCCCTCCCCACCTCCCAGGAGCAGTTCTGGGACGGGCCTCTCCAGCCCCCCTCTGGCCACCCAGACGGTCGTGCCCCTACAGCACTGCAAGATCCCCGAGCTGCCAGTCCAGGCCAGCATTCTGTTTGAGTTGCAGCTCTTCTTCTGCCAGCTCATAGCCCTCTTCGTCCACTACATCAACATCTACAAGACAGTGTGGTGGTATCCGCCTTCCCACCCGCCATCCCACACCTCCCTGGTAGGTGCCCAGCTAGGACCAGCTGTGTGTGTGTGTGTGTGTGTGTGTGTGTGTGTGTGTGTGTGTGTATGACGTTTGGCTTCAGTTTAACACAGCTTACCGAGTGCCCTGTACATTTGGCCTCATGCCGGGCATAGAACATGTAGAAGGAACAGAAAATGAATGATTCCTGAACACTCACCCGAATTGCTCAGTACTGCGTTAGGTGGTTCAAAGGTAGTGGAGATAAATCGGATAGATTTTGCCTAAAGGAAGGCAGAATCTTAAGTCCTGTGGGGGAGAAGAGCCACAGGCATACCTGAGTATTTTAAGGAGTGGAAAGATCTCCGTGTAGAAAGAGAGGTTCAGGGACCGGAGCATGGGTGATCAGAGCAACAGGGCTCACACACCACTCTCTTATCTCCAGGGACTGTCCCACTTCCCTCCTCTGGGTCCTGTTCTACTCCTCTAGGTAATTTCCTGGCCTGACTCAGCTAGAGACTTGTGAAGGTCGGAGAGTGGGGATAGTCCCTGTGGAAAGGACCGGGCAGGGGGAGGTGGGTTTGAAAAAAGCCCGTATATGGGCAGGGGGCCCACGTGACCCCCAGCCTCTGCCCCCTGACAGAATTTCCACCTGATCGACTTCAACTTGCTGATGGTGACCACCATCGTTCTGGGCCGCCGCTTCATTGGGTCCATCGTGAAGGAGGTGATTGGGTCCTAGAGGATGACCGGGGACTTGGGGACTCGCCTTTCCCCTGGGGGTACCAAGGAAACACGCCTAGCCCTTCAAGCCCAAGGCATTTTCCTTGGGGCTCCCTTTGAACTTGGTTGAAGAACATTACTCACATCCCCTTACTCTTGGAGTTTCCTGGGCGCCAAGGAAAAGCATTCACCTTGCCAGGTTCTGTCCGGCCTGCTGCCCCATGGTTCCCTGGGTGGGATCACAGGTCACGCTGGGTGGGATTTGGGCACAGTCCCCGTGGCCTATCCAAGGCCCCATCCTGTCCTATCTCGCCCTGACCCAGGCTTCTCAGAGGGGGAAGGTCTCCCTCTTTCGCTCCATCCTGCTGTTCCTCACCCGCTTCACCGTTCTCACGGCAACAGGCTGGAGTCTGTGCCGCTCCCTCATCCACCTCTTCAGGACCTACTCCTTCCTGAACCTCCTGTTCCTCTGCTATCCGTGAGTACCCCTCACTCCACCCCTCACTGCCTAGCACCTGGCTCCTGACCTCTGCCCTGAGTGTGGCTGGGTCAGCAGGCCCCCATACCTGGAAGACTCATGGCAGGGCAGCAGCAATATCCTCTCACGTTGTCTGAGAACATCCCCTGAGACTAAGGTGATTAGGTTTTTGCAGGAGCAGAAACTGAGACAGCAGGCCTAATTTACCCAAGGTGCCACCAAGGGGGAGGTCAGAATGGGACTCAGATCTGAGTGTATATGCCAAAGGAACAGTTCCTGATAGGGGTGCATGGGCTTTGTCTCCCTCTCTCTTTCTTCTCTCTCTGGTTCTTTCTCTTTCTCTGTCTTTTTTTGTATGTTAATGTTTATGTAATCTCTCGGTGCCTCCCCCAGATCTGTGTGCATGCGAGCACCTGCGTGTGTGCATGTCTCTCTGTGTGGGTGTCTATGCATGAAGTGTGTGTGCATATCTACACGTCTGTGCGTGTATGTCAGTCTTTGTGTTTGTTTTGCTCACTCCATCTCACCAGAGCCCAGATTATTGAGGACGGAAAGACAGTGTCTGGAAAGAGCCCAGGACTTCCCCCTTCTGACCTAGAACCGGGGAGAGCTTTGGCAAGATGTCCACGCTGGCTGTTCTTGGGGCAGGCTCCTGGCTGCCTGGGCATTTACAATCATTTCCCAACCCCTGGGCTTTCTGGTTCATGAACTTCCTCAGGCTGGGCCATTTCTGTGTCCCGGGAAGCTTCAGAGCTGGATACTCCTCCCTCTGTACCTTGCATGACCAAAAGGGCACTGTCATGGGAGGAGCCCCATCACACTTGTTTCAGTTATACTAGTGTTTAATTATAAGAGTGACACATGTGTCATATAAAAACATTAAAACTTTACAGAAGCTTTTAATGTAGAAAATGAAAGTCCTATATAACACCAGTCCTCCAGAAAACCATTATTTGCAGCATATCCTTCCAAATTTTTCTGTCCGAGCATACACACGTATACTTTTTTTTTTTTTTAACAGAAAAGGAATTAAACTATGCATGATATTATACAATTTAGTGCATTTTTTTGCATCATCGTATAACTTGGGTATTTTTCCATGGCGATACATACAGGTTTGCCTCATTTTTTTAAATAGCCTATAGTATTCCATTGTGTAGATTTTTCACAGTTGTATTTGTGTTCTATTGGTGCCCTTTTGAAGTGTTCTTAGCTTTCCCTATTGGAGACCGTGAGGTAGGGAACATTCTTTTGCATACATCTTTGCCCACTTGTCCAATATTTCTGTCAACAGGTTCCCAGAAGTAGAATGACTGTACTGAAAGGTGCAGTACATTTTTGATAGATGATAACAAATGGTTAGAGCCGTCAATAGTCGCCTTAATTTTCTCACTTTCTGGTTGCTATCCAGTGAATTCATTCTCTTTGGGTACAGGTATCATTTAGTATTCATACTTTGCCTTTTTTTTATTATTATTATTTAATGTTTAAATTTTTATTAACATAAGACATACATAGCCTAACAAATCAGTCCAGTAATGCTAAAAAGCTTATGATGAACAACAGCCTCCAACCCCACTTTTTCGCTTTTTATTTATTTTTTAAGTGTATTCATTTCGAGAGAATGAGCACGAGCAGAGAGGGGCAGAGAAAGAGGGAGAGAGAGAATCCCAAGCAGGCTGTGCACTGTCAGCACGGAGCCCGATGCGGGGCTTGAATTCCTGTACCATGAGATCATGAGTTGAGCTGAAATCAAGAGTCAGACACATTTAACTGACTGAGCCCCCCAGGAGCCCTACTTACTAGCTTTTTAGTCCCACTTCTCCAAAGCGATCTCTCTCACTGTTTCTGACTTTCAGTGTTTTTTGAGTTACCTCCATAATTCTAGTATCTTTGTGCCTTTATTCCTTTCAAAAATTTATCATTGATTTTATAGCTGGATAATAGGTTTACATAGTTAAAATTCAAAATGTATAAATATGTGTAAAAATGTATAAAGAATGTAGAATGAAGAAGTCTCTCTTTGGCTCCTGTCTCTTAGCTACCCAGTTTCCCTTCCAAGAGGTAACCACCACCATTTCTGGTTTCTTGTATATCCTGGAAATAAATGTTTTATGCATATACAGGCACACCATACACACAAATACATACATTGATTCCCTTCAATGACAGGTGAAGATTTACTTACTTCACCCTTCCATCCATACTATTCCCAGTATTTGATAACTTATTATTTTTATTTTTCTATTGATTATCTTTTCCAATAATATCACTATGCCTGTATTTTTTATCTCCTCAACAATAGTATCTTAATCCCTTTAATGTAGACACTAATGTTAGGAACTCTACCCTTCCACTTTTCCTCCCCTCTTCCTCCTCTCACTTCCTGGCAGCTATACTCTTATGTTGTTAGGCTTGACATTCACATTCCCCTATATAACCACATTTAAGTCTTCCATTCTTTGTTTAGGGTTAATTCTAAAAGCTAAAAAGCAATACGTAGCCTTGATGTTATTATGAATATGAAAATACCATTCACTTCAGGACCAAGTAGTGTGCATAGATAACGTTCCTTCTCTGTGGTTACTGAGTTATAATCTTGGACCTCTTAAAAAAAGCAAGTTCTTCATGTCAAAGTCAAATGGTTTCTCTTTTCTTACATTCCATCAATTGCTTAAAATCATGCCACATTTTAGTTTGCTTTGTATTTAGATTGTAACTTTCTAATACAGGCTCTTTTTTTTTCCTTGGAGTTCTAATTGCCTTTCTTTTTTCTTGTTGACAAAAGAGTGATGGGCCTTCAACATATCCTCAAGTTTATCCAGCCTCTCAATCATGCTACCTGTTGCCTGGAGTCCATTTTTCCCCCTAAAGACATCCTTCCTGGAGCCTTCCATCCTCCTGCTCCAGTCTGGAGTGGTTGCTCTTTAGGCCTGCTGTACAGCTCTCAGCCTGGGACTTCCCTTCGCTGCCCTCCTGGGTTGGATCCACTGTTTCCTGGATCCCATGTCTTCTTTCTTGGTTTTCTCCCTTATTTTGCTGGAGTGCGTTATCAGGTAATTTCCTTATCAATGGGTGTGGGAGGTATGTATATACATTTAGAGGCCTTGCATGTCTAAAAATGTCTTTATTCTGCCTTCATACTTGATTGATGGTTCAGCTAAATGTAGATTGCTAAGTTCAAATTCATATTCTCCCAGAAGTCTGAAGATACTATTCCCTTGTCTCTAGCATCCAGTGAGAAGTCTGATGCCAGTTCGATTCCAGTCACTTTGTAGATGACTTGTTTTTTCCTTTCTAAAAGCTTTTAGAGGTAGCCTGTTTGTCTTTTGATTAGTTGAAATTTTATAAGGAGGTGTCTGGTGTGGGACTTCCGTCAGTCATCGTATCCGTACTCTAGGACTTTTTAACCTGGAGATTTGGCTATTTCTTCAGATCAGGGAAATTTTCTCCTATTATTTCTTTGATAATATCTTCCCTTCCATTTTTTCTATTCTGTCTAGGACTTCTGTTCTTAAGGTAGTAGACCTCATAGAGTGATCATCTGTTTCTCTTATATTTTCCCTCATATTTTTCATCGCTCTCCCTTTCTCCACCCCCCCCCATCCCCGTCTTTCTTCCTCTCTGTGTCTCTCCCCCCTCTTTCTCCTCTCTCTCTTTTTTTACTTTGCCTTTAGGGAGATTTTCTCAACTTTATCTTCCAGCTTTTTTATTGAGTTTTTCAGCAGTCAAATTTTTTATCTCTCAGACCTCTTTCTTGTTTTCTGATTGTCCTTTTCTCATAGCATTCTGTTCTTGTTTTAAAAATCTCTCATGTTCCCTCAATTTTGTCTTTCCACTGGGGTCGATCTTTCCTGCTGCTAGGTTTCTAAGCATCGTTAGTTTCTTCAGTTGTCTCTTTATACTTACAAATGAAGGACTGAGTAGGTTGGAGCACACTTCCTCTCCCTCTGCCATTGTATATATGAGTGGGAGCTTTGGCCAGGGATTCTAACTATAAGAGCAGGACACACAGACTGGCAGACTTTGCTTTAGGATAAGTGAGTTGTGCGCCCCCATAGGTCAGAAACCAGGGTGAGGGGGTTACCCTAGGATGCCCCCATTAGAGATCTCAGTTCTCCCTAGGGTAGTTTATTCACATTCTTTACAGAAGAATCCTTCAGGGTAGATTGTGTGAAGTGAATAAGAGAATAAATGGACTGACTCTTATAAATAAATACAGATCTTTGTTTAATCCCATTTGTTCAGTCCTGCTGCTCACTTCTACCCTTTATCAGATGTGTCTGCTTCAAGCCAGAGTCTCTCTTGGGTCACTGGGCAGATAAGCTCCTACCCCCAGTACAGCCCTTGCAGCATATTCTAGACCTACGCCATCCAGTTGAGCAGCTTCCAGCTACCTGTTATTGAACATTTGAAAGAAGTTAGTTTGAATTGAAGTGTGTTGTTGTAAGTGTGAAGTACGCATCAGATTCTGAAGGCTTAGTGCAAAAAAAGAAAGTAAGTAAAAATCTCATTGGTAAATAATGATGCCATGTTGAAATGATAATATTTGGCATATATTGGGTTAAGTAGAGCATTAACATTAATTTCATTTTTTTTCAAAGTGGCTACCAGAAAATTTCAAATTACATACGTAATTCTCATTATATTTCTGTTGGACAGCGTTGCTCTATTGATGGCTTCCTTCCTCCTCTGTCAACATGTTTCCCTCTGCTTTCTAAATTTGTCAAAATCGCTTGTGAACCAATAACCCCACTCCCATTCTTTTTGCTGATATGAATTTATTACCTGCTTTTATACGGTCACGTCTTGAGTGGAGGGGGTGAGAGGGAATCTGCCATCTTGCAGTGAAGCTGCTTCTAACTTGTGACCCGTGGAGCAGTCACTTGCTGTTGCCAAATAACGTAATTGTATCTGCTGTCCTCCTTGGAGGCAAAACCAGGGAGATTCTTGAGTACTTGCCCTTAAATTTGAGTCTGAATCCCTTGTATCACCCTGATCCTATCGGTGCTCCACTCCTTCGTTCCCACAGGGTATCCTGAAGAATATTTTGGGAGTCCTATTACAGTCTTCTTTTCTGTCTCTCTTTTCTAAGCAAAATTCTAAGACAGAATCCCTGGTCTCTCTTTTCTAAGCAAAATGTTATGGATCTTCTACTTTGGGTCAAACACCATGCTGGGTGTTGTTACAAGGTTTGAAAGAGGGTATTTATGAAAACACTAGGTGTAATACCTGAGTGTAGAGAATCAGTACAAGCTATGTAATTTAAAGCAAATTAAGGAAACTGAGGCTCATAGAGATGAAATAACTTGCCCTAAATCAGAGTGCTAGTCAATAGCAGAGCTGGGATTTTAACCCTGGCGTGTTTGACCCTAACGGTTATGCTGCTGACCACAGTTCTCAAAGTAATCTTACTTAACCTTATACCAGGGAGAATGGTAGCATCCCCATTTAAAAAAAAATTTTTTTTAACGTTTATTTATTTTTGAGACAGAGAGAGACAAAGCATGAACGGGGGAGGGTCAGAGAGAGGGAGACACAGAATCTGAAACAGGCTCCAGGCTCTGAGCTGTCAGCACAGAGCCTGACGCGGGGCTCGAACTCATGGACCGCGAGATCATGACCTGAGCCGAAGTCGGTCGCCCAACCGACTGAGCCACCCAGGCGCCCCTAGCATCCCCATTTTATAGACCAGAAAGCAAAAACCCAAAAAGGCCAACTGCTTACCCAAGGATACTCATGTATTCCTTCTTGGAACATCAGGAAAAAGGAAGAAAAACACTACTCTGGGGAAGAAAATGTAGCATTCTCATTGGCCCTAACTCGTAGGGGCAGCCCAGGGACGTTTCTGGGGCTGTGTCTGAGGACCTGGGGAAATTGACAAGCCCCAAGCTGAAAAAAGGAACGCCTCGAAATAGCACCTACTACACTGTTCCATGGACACGTGCTAGGCTAACTTAGCTACTTTTCTCCCCCTACATATTTATTTATACTTAAAGTAATCTTTATGCCCAATGTGGTACTTGAACTCACAACCCCAAGATCTGGAGTTGCATGCTTTGCCAACTGAGCCAGCCAGGCACCCTGGCACTTAGCTACTTTCCATAATTATCTACTCTCCTGGCCTTTAGGTCTATCTAGTTCCCTCCTCAAAAGATACCAGCCATACACTCAAAATACCCCACACTGAGTAGCACCAACCCTAAGGGTACTACTCAGGGAAAGGGATTTGTACTGTTCAAGGGCCCATTTCAGTGCTTGGCACATAATAGGCACACGGTAAATACTGTCCCTGAACTGCTTTCCTCCACAAGCTGAAGAGCTGCCTTTAATGTATGCAGCCGTAACAACTTAGACCTCTTGTGGTACCGCGTCCGTGTTTTGTTTTGTTTTGTTTTGTTTTGTTTTGTTTTGTTTTGTTTTGTTTAAGCTCTGTGCTGAGTGCGGGGCTCGAACTCACATCCCTGAGATCAAGCGCTGCATGCTCCACTGACTGAGCCAGCCAGGCACCCCTTGTACCTTTTTTTTTAACTAATGAATTACTCTTAGTATTTGTTGATTATGCGTCTCGGTCTTTGGTACCAGACAGTTCTGGGTTTGAATCCCAGCTCTGTTGCTTCCTTATCATTGGGTAAATTTTGGGAATCCGCTTCACTTCTCTGAGCCACAGCTTTCTCAAAAAGGGTACAAAATAACCGTACCTAATGCATAGTGTTCTTAGGAGACACAAAAGAAGAGAACGTGTGTGAGGCACTTAGTACAGTGTCTAGAGCATGGAGTGTGCCTAAGGAATGTGGGCTGTTAGGATCACCGTTGGTCAGCAATAGACTGTGAGGCAGGGCCTTGTCTCCTACTTCCTACTTTGTTCCTGACGCTCGGCACAATGCTTGGCCTGCACTCGATGCCAATACGTGTGTTGAATGTCTTACCGGAGGATGGCTGTATAGAAGGATGGGTAAATTCTCTCCTCTGAGCAGCCGGGAGAGCTAAGGCCCAGGGAGGAAAGAAGATTCCCTCCGTGGGTAAAGATTGGGATCGTGGCCCATGGGCAGGCCTACCCTCACCACTGTCTTCCCCAGCAGGTTTGGGATGTACATTCCGTTCCTGCAGCTGAACTGTGACCTGCGCAAGACAAACCTCTTCAGCCACATGGCCTCTGTGGGTCCCCGGGAGGCGGTCAGTGGCCTGGCACGGAGCCGGGACTACCTGCTGACGCTGCGGGAGACGTGGAAGCAGCACACGCGGCAGCTGTACGGCCCCGATGCCATGCCCACCCACGCCTGCTGCCTGTCCCCCAGCCTCATCCGCAGCGAGGTAGAATTCCTCAAGATGGACTTCAACTGGCGCATGAAGGAAGTGCTGGTCAGCTCCATGCTGAGTGCCTATTACGTGGCCTTTGTGCCTGTCTGGTTTGTGAAGGTACGTAGCTCAGCCCGTGGGGTGGGGGTGGGAGGGGAGCTGCCCCGCAGGAGCCCTCCCCCTTGCATAAATAACTGGACCGTTTTTGACAAGATTCCCATCTGTTCTCTTGAGGGCTAGAGTGACCGCTACCTCGATTTTAGAGTAGAGAGCACAAGGCTCCCTGAAAGGGAGTGGCCTGCGCAAGGTCACCCAGCCAATCATTGGGACATGATATTGCTGTTCGTAATACTTGATTGATAACAAAAAGCAGTGATGTTGTATTTCACTGTGGCTGTTTTGGCACAGGCATGTCACAATGTCCAGCTTCATCAGTAAGTAGGAAAGCCAGGATTCATCCAGACCTGAATGACTCCAAAAGCCTGTGCCTTCTCTCTTGCTCGTCTGGCCTTCTGGGAAGGTACCTCCCCAGCTGACAGTAGGCTGGAAACATTTCTCCAGGGGTAGACTGCGCTGAATGATTTGAGGCTGAGAGGACATAATATTTCTTGAACACCTACAATGTGCTAGAGCTTTCAGGAGTGTGATAATCCCCCTAACGCCTCTCATAGGTGGTTGGTAGCTATTCTTATCCTCATTTAACAGATGAGGCAGCTAGAGCACAGAGAAGTGAAATGGTTTGCCCAGCATCACATAGTTAATAAAGCAGCAGAGTCAAGATTTGAACTGATGTCTGTTGGACCCCGGAGTCTATGCTCTGGCTCAGAGTCGTAGGCAGCGGGAGCAGTTTTTATGTAAGAGGAGCTTGTGGAGAACTGAGTAGTGGGCACAGGGTCTAAGCCCATGATTAAGCCTTCTTCGTTAGGTATTTGATCCTTGGTCTCAGGCCCCCACTGAGGGCTGTCCTGGTTTCCGAGGCAGACAGAATCAGGGAAGGGGGAGGGAGGGAGGCCATTGGGGACATCCCAGGCCTTAACCCACCACCCCCTGCCCCCAGAACACGCATTATTATGACAAGCGCTGGTCCTGTGAGCTCTTCCTCCTGGTGTCCATCAGCACCTCAGTCATCCTCATGCAGCACCTGCTGCCTGCCAGCTACTGTGACCTACTGCACAAGGCCGCTGCCCACCTGGGCTGCTGGCAGAAGGTGGACCCAGCACTGTGCTCCAACGTGCTGCAGCACCCGTGAGTCGCCCTGCCCTTCTCTGCCCAACCCCGGCCCTCCTGGTCAGTGTCTGGAGTTAGTCCCCTCCTCCATCACCAACTCATTCATTCAGTCAGCAGGTGGTTGTTGAGCACATCTGGTGTGCTGGGCCTTGTGGCCAGAGGAGGGTATGGCAGGACCCAAGGCAGACATGTCCTCTGTCCTTAGGTAACTTGCAGTGTGCTGGAGATGTGAGGAGGCCAGGCAGTAAATTCACAGACTCGTTGACTTTCTTATTTGCTGACTGTTCTTTATCCAGCTCGTTGACCAATATGCTCTTGCATTCATTCATTGCTTCTCTCCTTCTGTCCCTTGCTCACTCATCCATTCAGTCATTAGGTCACCTCCTTTCCAGCAGGCATTTACCTCTACCGAAGCCATAACCAGCCTGGTGCTATGTATTGGACAGAGGAGCTTAGACTTTGACCTACAGGCAGAGGGGGACTGGGGGGGGTTTGAACAGTGAAGGAACCCATTCCATCTGTCTGGTCAGAGGATATGTGCTGTGTTAGCCCTGACCGTGGTTATGGTGAGCCCTGGCCAGGGAAGTAGAGCCACAGGGAGGAAATGACTGAGACAAGGTCCTTGAGGAGTTCACAGTCTGGTGGGGGTGACAGCCGTACACAAATCGTTAGGATGATGGGCCGAAAGAAGCCCAGCTGCAGGACGGCCCTGCAGAGGCAGAAGTCACCTGCTCAGGAGCCCTGAGGTGCTGGGCTGGCCTCCCCTCAGCCTGGCTCGTCCTTCATGGTGCCTTTACCGCAGTACTTTTCGCCCAGGTTACCCTAATTTTCCTGCCTGCTTTCCCCCAGTAGACCGGAAGCTCCTTGAGGCTGGGCCCACCTGAATCTTATCTGAGCCGTGGGCCGAGCACAAGGTGTGGCAGAGAAGAGGCCCCCAGACAGATTTGTAGGGGTAGGCCCACCAAGAAGCAGAGATGCAAAGGAAGACCACAGAAGCCAAGCTTCCTGACGTTGGCTGTCAGTGCTAGTTAGGGACCCTCCCAGGCTCTGTCCAGGTGGTCCAGGAAAGGGGATGAAGATTGCCAAATGGGCTCAAAGGGGGCTTGGCTTAGCCATAGCCTCTGAGGGGAATGAGGAGTAGAAAGATAGAATATAGCTAAGGGGCACCTGGGGGGCTCAGTCAGTTGAGTGTCTGATTCTTGATTTTGGCTCAGGTCATGATCTCAGTGGGGTCATGGGATGGAACCCAGCATTGGACTCCACGCAGACCGTGGAGTGTGCTTAAGATGCTCTTTCTCTCTGCCCCTCTCCCCTGCTTATGTGTGTGCGCTCTCTCTCTCTCTCTCTCCCCCCCCAATAAAAAAATAAAAATAAAAAATGAGAAAAATAAGAATATAGCTGAACATGAGGGAGGCACCTGTCTGTAGCTCACCGTGGTCCACAGAGAAGACCCAGGCTCCTGCACATGGCTTCCCAGCCGCTACACTGGGTCCTGCCAGCCTTTTCTGCCTCATCTCTTACCATGCCTCCACTCATACTCTGCCTTAGCCAGACCAAACTGCTTCAGATCCTCAAATTCTATATGCATGTGTGTATCCAGGGTTTTGCAAATGATGCTCGTTTTGCCTGGAACACCCTTTCCAATTCTTTTCCTGATTAATTCCTATGCATTCCTTAGCACTTTGCTTTCCTCCAGGAACACTTTCCTCACCACCCAGGATGGGTTTGGCGCCCCTCCCCTGTGTTCCCACAAACCCATAATATCATGATCATTGCACCTAACGCTCTGCTGTGTTTGCTTAGTTACTTGGCTGTTATTCCAGGAGTAAAGCTCCCAGTCGTCAGGGTCCTTGCCTGTCAAGTACTCAGCCATCTCACTCCCAGAGTGCCTGGCTTATAATAGGGCCACAGTAAATTTTTGTGGTTCGTGTCTAGTCTTTTTATAAGGTAAAATTTACATATAGTGAAATGCATAGATCTTAAAGTGTATAATTCTTTGAGTTTTGATAGTCATATATACCCACGTAGCCCACATCGAATCAAGATGTAGAACATTTACAGCCTCTGAAAATTTCCTCCTAGCTTTTGCCAATGACCGCCCCCTCACCACCACCACCCAGACAACTATTTTTCTACATTCCTTCAAAACTAACCATAAGCGGGGTGCCTGAGTAGCTCAGTTGGTTGAGCATCTGACTCATGATTTCTGCTCAAGTCATGATCCCAGAGTTGTGGGATCAAGCCCCACATCGGGCTCCACGCTGAGCATGGAGCCTGCTTAAGATTCTCTCTCTCGGGGCATCTGAATAGCTCAGTTGGTTGAGCATCTGACTTTGGCTCAGGTCATGATCTCATGGCTCATGGGTTCGAATCCCCCATCGGGCTCACTGCTGTCAGCACAGAGACCACTTTGGATCTTCTGCCCTCCTCTTTCTCTGTCCCTTCTCTGCTTGCACTCTCTCTTTCAAAAGTAAATAAATCTCAAAAAAAAACATTCTCTCTCTCTCTCTCTCGGGGTGCCTGGATGGCTCAGTTGGTTAAGTGTCCCAACTCATGATTTTGGCTCAGGTCATGATCTCACGATTCATGAGATCAGGCCCCACATGCTTGGGATTCTTTCTCTGCCACTCCCCTGCACACACTTTCTCTCTCAAAATAAAAATAAATAAACATTTAAAAAAAAGATTCTCTCTCTCCCTCTGTCCTTCTCCCTCACTCACGCGTGTACACGTGCTCGTGTTCTCTCTCAAAAAAAAAAATTTTTTTTTTTTAATAAATAAACTAACCACAGGTTAGTTTTGGCTGTTCTACAAGTTCATGTAAATGAAATCTTGGGTTCAGTTTCTTTTTCATTCAGCACATCCCTGTGAGTTTCATCTGTGTTATTAGGTATAATGTGATAGCTGGTTTTTCTTTTTTGTTTTCTTTTTTTTAAGTTTTCTTTTTTTTTATTTTGGGGGTGGGGCAGAGAGAGAGGGAGACGCAGAATCTGAAGCAGGCTCAGACGCAGGGCTCAAACCCACAAGCCGTGAGATCATGACCCGAGCTGAAGTCAGACGTTTAATCAGCTGAGCCACCCAGGTGCCCCTCTTTTTGTTTTTTTGTTTTGTTTTGTTTTGGGTTTTTTTTGAGAGTACCATGCAAGCAGGGAAGGGACATAGGGAGAGGGAGAGAGAGCATCTCAAGCAGGCTCCATACCTAGCACGGAGCCTGATGCGGGGCTGGCTCTCACAACCCTGAGATCCTGACCTGAACTGAAATCAAGAGTCGGACACTTAACTAACTGAGCCACCCAGGTGCCCTGATAACTGGTTTTTAAGTGAATGAATCAACAGGGTAGGAATGAGATAGAGTTTTTTGTAGACAGCAATTCTCTGTCCTCTGGCCCAGGACCCCGGGAGTCCCTGTGATATCTGGCAGAACACTGGAAGAATTGGAAGATCCCACCATCTCAATCACATGCTTATTGAAGTCCCTCTGTGCCAGGCCTTGTGCCACGCCCTGAGGTCGTAGAGATGAATTGGATACCATCTCTTCCGTCAAGGGTTCCCAGATTAGTGAGGAATACAGGGAAATACATAAGTGATAAAACGCTGGGGAAAGTGGGCCAGTAGCAGGAGATTCAGGGAGCAGTTGAAGAATGCTGAACTCTGCGGGGAGTTTGAGGAAGGCTTTCTGGAGGATCCTGAGTTTGGAAAGAGCTTGCCAGAAGGATACGGCATCAGGAAGTGCAGTTCAGTCGGAGGGAGAGACTTGCGCAGAGACATGAAACAGTAAGCTGTGCTGGAGGAATTAGAGACAGTTCTGAATGGCTTGTGCCTGGGCTGTGCGGTGGGAGTCATGGAAGGGCCTCAGCGGCAACACCACATCCTTGGGGACTTGACTCCGAGAGCACTGAAAACACTTAAGGGGGTTCGAGCAGAGAATAGGCTCAGCTTGGTGTTTTACAAAGACCACTCGGGCAGCTGTGTAGTAGACCAGCTGGAGGCTAGAGGTTAAGAGCAGGTGAGGAAAATGCACCCGAAGAGGGAAAAGGGTTTTCTGGACAGTCTCTCAGACATGAATGACAGCCCTAGACCCTCTGCCTCCCTCTGCAGTGAATTTCTCATGATTGTTACCCCGTTTTACAGAGGAGGCAGCTGAGATCCAGAAAAGGAAAGTCACTGTGTCTAAATGATAGAAATGGGAGTCGGGGGCCCTGGTGATCATGCCAGGCGCAGGGCTTCTGGTACCCCCTTTTGTGGGTGAGCTGGGCATAAGGGGCACTGTTGGGCTGTGCCTCCAGGTGGACGGAAGAATGCATGTGGCCGCAGGGCGTGCTGGTGAAACACAGCAAGAACGTCTACAAGGCAGTGGGCCACTACAACGTGGCTATCCCCTCTGACGTCTCCCACTTCCGCTTCCACGTGAGTCTCCTCCCCTGGGAAGGAGGGGTGGGGCCTGATCTGGAGAGCAGGAGGATCCCGGACGGGAAGGTGATGTCCTAGCAAGAGACAGCTATTTTCAGCATTTCCCAAATCCAGCGGAAACTACACACTGTGCAGCACAAGGACAGCCATACCAGTGGTGACTTCATAAGTGCAGCTCACTTGGTGGCTGATCCTTGAAAACATCGGGTGGAGGCGGGGAGGATGATACAATAAAAGAAGAGGTTCTCAGTGGCGAAACTAAGAACTATCCCCATTCCATATGGTGTGCCAGGCACAGTGGTAAGCAGTTGCCATGCAGCCTCCGTGCAGCCTTCGCCTGTGTGTGAGAGAAACACCACGGCTCTCCCCATTTTCCGAGACTGAAATTGGCTCAGAGGGTCTAACTCGTTCAAGGGTGCCTTGCTCGGAAACTTGGGATCTGATGGTCATGACTCCTGGACTCAGCATTATGGAACGGGTTGCTCAAAACCAATGAGGCTAGTGGTCTCCATTTTATTTACTTATTTTACTCTCAAAAGCCTTTTTTCCAACACAGTCATAGACTGAAGTCTGGTATATAGGACCTCCTGGCACTACTCTATTTGAAAGAGTTGGAACTCCCTTCAGTTCCCACTCACCACTGCTACAGCCCCTAAAAGACCTCCTCAGAACCCAGGGTTCCAAGGAACACAGTTTGAGGAATCATTGATCTGGGTCATCTCTTCACGGTAGAGAAACCCGAGGCCCCGACAGGAAAGGGACTTGCCCAAGGTCCCGTAGCCTGTCAGGTTCAGAACTGAGCCTGGCATGCTGGTTTCTTGGACTCCCATTTCCTGCCACTTCTCTTCCCATCCTTTAAGTAGCTCTTGAGGTCAGGTACCTTGGTCCCTGCAGAATTGAAATTCCCTAAGACGCTGATTGCACTTTGGAACGGATGAGAACATTTTTCTCGAGTCCCCACACTCTGTCTTCCTTTGTAAATACCAGGTCAGAGTGAGGTGTTGCCACATGCCCTAGAAGCTTCTGGCCTAGATCGGGATGCTACCCATGAAGAAGTGGGTTTCTCAGACTGTAGAGTCTGTGATGACTTTCCATGCCTGTGTCGTAAGATTCTAATTTGTTCAGGCCTGACTATACCCAGGAGGATCACATATAAAAAGGTGTCGATTATAGACCAGAAAAGGTTTGAGGGAGTAAGCGAAACCTCTCAAGAAAAGCTTCCCGGAAAAGAAACACCACAGAGGCGGAGAGGTGGCAAAGTCCGTGCCCAACCTCACAGTCTTCCTCTCCATCCAAGTCTGCATGGGGCCCCCAGAGCTTGTCCCCTTCCCTGGCCCACCCCAAACCCCCATCCGGGAGGCAGGTTTCTCGAACATACTTTCCAGTCCCTGCCTACCCTTTCCTGGGCAGTTCTTTTTCAGCAAACCCCTGCGGATCCTCAACATCCTTCTGCTGCTGGAGGGTGCTGTCATTGTCTACCAGCTGTACTCCTTAATGTCCTCTGAAAAGTGGCACCAGACCATCTCCCTTGCGCTCATCCTCTTCAGCAACTACTATGCCTTCTTCAAGCTGCTGCGGGACCGCTTGGTATTGGGCAAGGCCTACTCCTACTCCACCAGCCCCCAGAGGGACCTGGACCACCGGTTCTCCTAAGCCCCAGGGTGACCCCAGGGACAGCATCCAGGCTTCAGCCAGGAGCTCTCTGGGAAGGGGCTGTTGGGGAGGGTTGGGTGAGGGAGCAAAAAAACACAAAAACAGACAAAAAAAATTGACCAGAGCTTTGTATTTTTGTTACATACTGTTTCTTTCTTTGATAATTGATGTGATTATGAGGGGGGGAAAAAAGTCCTATTTTTATACTCCCATTAAGCCTGTGTGTCCTGTGTTTCTTTCCCTTCTTGCCTGTCAGGCAGAGAGCAGAGGTTAGGATTCTGGGCCAGGAAGCCCTGTGTGTGGCTTCTGGGGTCCTCATGGGTCCTGCCTTCTCCAGTGGAGAGGAAATGAGACACCAGAAGTCATGGTGTTTACCGCTGGCTGAATGCTGTGTATCAGACATTACTCTCATGTGTATTATAAGCCTTGTTTCAATCCAACTTTTATGTCAACCCTAGGAGGTAGGTACTGTCAGTCTAATTCTATAGATGAATAACAAGCTCAGAGAGCTATAGTGACTTGCCGAAGGTAACACAGCAGCCAAAAAACCCTCCCGAAAGAACACCACTATCCTCTCAAAATGTGATGTCCTGATTCTCTCAGCATGCAGTCACTGAGACCCTGCTCTGTGTCAGGTGCTATGGTAGACAGGACGCCAAGACAGAAACAGACAGGTCACACTACACTGGGATGGGTGTAACAGTTACAAGACAGCAGCGCAGGAGAGAGCATGTTTAATGCTCTAAGAATTTCTTGAAGGAGGGGACAGTCTGAGTTGTCAGGCACTTTCTAGGTGGGCAAACTGGGGGAAAGGCACTTCAAGCAGAGTAAAGGAGACATGTAATACATGTGAGATTTGGAACATTCTGGTGTATTTGGGGCAGGTAAGCAGAATGGTTCCTAGAGCAGGAAGGATAGGGAACAAGGGGTGGGGGTGGGGTGGAGCTGGAAAATTTTGCAGGAGATGGCTCAGGGTGGACCAATGGTTCTAGGCCAGGGAGGGTGTATAAGCAAGGTCAAGTGCTAGAGTGGAAACAAAGCTGCTTGGAGGACCACCTGGCTCTTACTGGACAGGCTAGAGGGCTCACACTGGGAAAAAAGGACAGTCAGCCACTCGTCTACTCTGTTTCCTGAGCCCTTTTTGGCCACAGGATATGCAGATGAGTCTGTGGCGGTGCATGGGAGACAAATATTGCAACAAAAACTTTTTGGTGTCTGTTGAGGAAGGCATCATACTAGGTAAGCATGAGACAGATAAAAAGGAGGATGTACCTTAGACAACCAGGAGACAGAAACATACCTTGTAAGCAAATCAGAGTACTGAGTGCTGAGGAAAATGTGTGTCCAGGGCACTGGGGAGCAGAGGATAGGTACCCAGGCTCTGTCTGGAAAAATCGGGTTTTATTTATTTATTTATTTATTTTTTAATTTTTTTTTTTTTAACGTTTATTTATTTTTGGGACAGAGAGAGACAGAGCATGAACGGGGGAAGGGCAGAGAGAGAGGGAGACACAGAATCAGAAACAGGCTCCAGGCTCTGAGCCATCAGCCCAGAGCCCGACGCGGGGCTCGAACTCACAGACCGCGAGATCATGACCTGGCTGAAGTCGGACGCTTAACCGACTGCGCCACCCAGGCGCCCCAAAAATCGGGTTTTTTAGGGAGGGGAGAGTTGAACTGGATCTTGAAAGTGAATTTGTTCACCCTATGGTCAAGTGGGAAGGGAGGGCATTGCATTCCAAGCAGGGGAAACAGCATATGCAAAGGCACAAAAAATGCATACTTGGGGAAAGGGGTTCCTCAAATATGAATGGAACCTGGGTGGCTTAGTGGAGAAAGCCCAAGAAGTGAATAAGGACCAGCCTGTGTGTCAGATTGAAATGTTTGAGCATTACCTAAGGGCAGACAAGTAACTAAGCAGAGGAACAATCTGACAAATTCTCTGTTTTTTTTTTTTTTAATTTTTTTTTTTTTACGTTTATTTATTTTTGAGACAGAGAGAGACAGAGCATGAACAGGGGAGGGGCAGAGAGAGAGGGAGACACAGAACTGGAAGCAGGCTCCAGGCTCTGAGCCATCAGCCCAGAGCCTGACACGGGGCTCGAACTCACGGACTGTGAGATCGTGACCTGAGCTGAAGTCAGACGCTTAACCGACTGAGCCACCCAGGCGCCCCTGCTTTTTTAAATCTGATTGTTTAATGTTTATTTTGTAAGTACCCATGCCGCATATGCACACACATGTGAGGTAAGGGCAGAGAGAGCGGAAGAGAGAATCCCAAGCAGGCTCTGCAGTGCCAGCCTGGAGCCTGACACAGGGCTCAATCCCACGAACGGCGAGATCGTTACCTGAGCCGAAATCAAGAGGTACAGACTTAACCAGCTGAGCTACACAGGTGCCCCATAAGGTCTCTGCATTTTGGAGATGGTGGGCACAAGTGGGAGAATCTGAACACAAGAGACCAGTGAGGATCTGGTAAAATAGACCAAGAGAAAATGAAGAGATCTGACCTTGAGGAGTGGAAGTAGGAAGAGAAAGATAATGCTCCCTTTCCTGACCCTGAGTTCCAGATTGGCTTTTTGAGTTATTTCCCTTAATGGCCCAGGCACACATGTAGAAGAGGCAATTTGTTGTGGCAGGACTTGGAAACCCAGGTCCCTCACTCTGCTTCCAAAAGACAGTTCCCTGTGGGCCTAGTGACTTGAAGATGTAGCCTTTCCCTGTTTGTTGAGGTGGGGGACAGGAGGGCTGGCCTGTCATGCAAAATGGGAGGTCTGATGTGTACCAGCCATAAATTCCATGATTCAAAAGGCACGTGAACGCTCAGAGCCTCAATTTCCTCATCTCTAAAAAGGGAGATGATATCCCTCACTTTGTGTAAGTCTCAGGCCTGTTCATTTGTTTGTTTATTCACTAAACTATTTATGGAGCACATACCATGTGCCAGATACTGGGCTAGGCGCTGGAGGAGATACCATGATGAACAGTACAGAACCTACCACTGCCCTCAGCTTGCTGGTGGGGTGGGCGGGGGAGGATGAAATCCCACGGTCAGCTAGAAAGCCCTGCATCTGTCTCCTTATTTTTCCATTTGTCTCCCAATAAAGTCATGATCTGGTTTACTTTTGCTTTCTTAATTTCCTTATCTCCATATCCTTAAGCAAATCTCTTCCCCCTCTCCAGGTGATCCCTTACTCACACATCCAGCTCAGGGTCTATGATTGGCTTTAACTACGGAGAGGAAGGAATGTGCTTCTGGGAAAAAAAAAAATTTCAAGGAGAGGAGGCTTCATTATACAGAGGAAATAGGAGCAGAAAAAGCTCAGAATTCCTGAACACACTTGACTTTCTTTAGTATCCCTCCTAGTTATCTCCCTCCACCACTCCTTTTATAGTCCATCCCTATTCCCCGCCTTCAGTAGCTGCGGTCTCTTTAAGTGCGCTCCTCCCTGTAAGCTAGGCTGGGGGGCGGAGAGCGCGTTTCTTCCCGGGGTTGAATGTTAAGTTGTTTGTCCGTTTCGGGCTGCCGTCCTGCAGATCCGCCATATTGTCTGCTGAAGCTACTGCTGAAGCTGCCGCTGCTGCCGCCGCCAAGTAGGAGCGAGCGGAGCCGCGATGGGTGAGTAAGGACACCAGGCAATTGGGGACTCGAGCTGAGACACTCCTGGGGCGTGGGGCCTAGCGGGAGCCTGTCTCCGGTCTGCGGAAAATGTCTGAGGCCTCTCCAAATAGGTGTGAGGGGAGAAGCCAGGCCGGGAGAGCAGCTCAGGCCAGTTTGGGGCCGGACTAGGGCCCCTGCGGGAGCAGTCTTTGGGGGCTGATTCCGGGAGCACCTTGCCACGCCTGGAGCCCCCACGTGGTGGCCTTGGGCCGGAGCCCTCGCGTTCCCAGGGGCTGGAAAGGGGCCGACCCTCCGGCCTGCGCCGAGACCGCGGCTGGGGGGACGGGCGCCCGGCGGCAGGCCCGGGCGGCGCTCAGGGAGCCGTTTCCAGGCGTGTGTTTGACCGACGCGCATCTTGACTAGATTCGGGGCTCCTCTGAACTCGAGGGAAATCCTGCCTACGTCGCGAGTAGAGTCCTCTGGTGAGGGAACGCCAGGCGAGCTAGCTCCAGGCCCGTAACGAGGGGCAGCCATGCCGAAAGCAGCCTGGGCCGCTGAAGGCCGGCAGAACTTCCCGAGCCGCGGGCGGAAATGGGGTGGTTCGGTTGGACTCAGTGACAGCCTGGTAGTAGAAAATCACAGACCGAGACCTCGGGGCCATGTGTGGTAGATCGGGACTTCAGGTTTGTGGGTCTGGCACTGGTTAGGAGAAAAGGAGCGACCTGTTGCTCTCTCTGAAGGGACTCTGGCGGGCAAGGCCTGTGCTCAGGGATAATACGATGGCGAAGTCTTTGGACTTAGCGACAGAACCATCAGTGAAGAGATACTTCCTCTTAAGCGTTAAAATCGATTCATTTTGCTAAACTCTTCCTACGCGCGGGTATTGTTCTGACTGCTTTACATGTTACGTTTTGCTTAATATGCACAAGCTAGTGAGCCAGTTACTACTGTTACCCCTGTTTTACAGGTAAGGAAACTGAGGCTTAGAGAGAGGTAAAGTAACTTACCCAAGGTCATACAGTTAGTGGCTATACCCCGGTGATCCAGACCCCTAGGTTATAGCTGCAGTTCTTTATGGCTTGGCCCCCTAGTGGTTGGGCTGGAAAAGGGGGGAAGAAAGCTTTTAACCCTGGGCAAAGTTGTAAAGGTGTTTTTGTGTGCTGGTGTGCCCACTTTGAAATCTTTAGTCTGAAGAAACTGAAAAACTACAAAGTAGATTGCTAACTCCAGCAGTTGTGTGTGGAAGGGAGTGCTAAATGAGGTTCTGGGATTTAGTTTTGTAAGATCCCAGATCCTGAAGAAACAAATTGCTCCCTTGAGCAAGGCAATGACTTTTTTTTTTTTAATTTTTGCAAGGCAGTGACTTTAGAATCAGATCTGGGATTATAATCCTGCCTGCCACTTTCTAGCTCTCATCAGTTAAATATCAGATATTAAGAGAAGTCACTTAAATATCAAATGCAACAGTGCGCATAGGAAGCATGTAGCACAGTTCACAGTAAATGTTATTTCTCTTCCCTTCTGATCCTTCCTTTCCTCATCTCTAGAAGGAGGGGAGAGAGTGTTACCAAGATGTTTGAAGACTAAATAAGATAACAAGTGTTTAGAAAACAGCCTAGTAAGGGCTCTGCAGGCATCAGAACAGATTCTTTTCTACCTGCAGTAGCATTCCTTTCCCTTAAGGACTCTGGTTTTCAGAATCCAGTGTCAAGCCTGATCGGTTTGTCTAACTGCAGCTTTATGAAGTGAAACATTTGGGGGACTTTTATGTTATAGATTTCTGTCGGCCTTCAATTTTAGAAACACTTCCTTCAAAGGGAAGGAGCTAGTGTTTAGTTTATTAAGCGCAGTGAAATAAGTTTACAGATTGGGAAACTACCTTAGAGAAGATAACACAGCTAGTAAGCAGCAAAGCCAGACATGAGATTCTTACTCATTTTGCTGTACATAAACCTCTTAGAAGAGTTAAGGTGTGAACTAAAATTAGTCCTTTTCTGGTAGACTTTGAAATGAAAGTTATTTTTTTCTTTTTTCTTTTTTTTAATGTTTTGTTTATTTTTGAGAGAGAGACAGAATACGAGTGGGGCGGAGGCAGAGAGAGGGAGACACAGAATCCGAAGCAGGCTTCAGGTTTTGAGCTGTCAGCACAGAACCCGACGCAAGGTTCGAACTCCCAAACCATGAGATCATGACCTGAGCCGAAGTCGGACGCTCAACCATCTGAGCCACCCAGGCGCCCCTGAAATGAAAGTTCTTATGTGGAGCAACAAAGCCTGACCAAGGTCCTGAAGGGGCTTTTTAGTATAGTCAAGTGGCCTTCTTTTTTCTTTCCAACTCCGTTTCAGATACCTCTCTCCTATCCCACTTGGTCTTTCCGCATGTCCAGCTATTGGTGTGTGTGTGTTTGGCTGGTCTTTATACACATGATGTGAGTGAAACTAGTGTAAGGATACATTTAATCCTAACATGGGATCCAAGGTGGTTTGGGTTATCCCCATTTATAAGTGAGTAAACTGAGGCTCTGAGAAGATTAGGTGACTTGTCCAAGGCTGGTGGTCTAGGCCCTTTGTGTGCTTGGAACACTAACACAGCCTGCACCACACCTCCATGAATCTAGAACCTGCTGTGTTTCACTGCCTGTCAGACGTGCTCCACTCAGGCCCTGGCCTGTATCCTATACTGTTTGTCCTGTGCCAAACTTTATTAGCTTTAACAGACTTTTGTAGTGACTTTCACTGCCATTAGGAGCCCTGTGGGGATGATGCTTGCAGCTCTGGAAGTTACTTATTCTGACCCTCCCTAGCAGAGACCACAGTCTTTTAAGACTAAGTCTTGGCAGACACTGGTTGTTTTATTAACCATTCCTGCCATTTTGCTAACCAGGAATCTGGCAGCCCCTCCCCAGCCCCAGGGATAGGTCTTGATTAATATAAACTATAAACCAATCATTGTAATTCTGTCTCCCTAGGCAGTGATTGATTTAGGCTTGGGTATGTGATACAGCTCTGGCTAATTAGATAGGAAGGGAAGCCTGAGGGATTTCTGGAAAAGCTTTCTTTATTTAAAAGAGATTTGTTAGTGGGGTGCCTGGGTGGCTCAGTCCGTTAAACGTCTGACTTTAGCTCAGATCATGACTTCATGGTTCTTGAGTTCAAGCACTGCATGGGGCCCTGTGATGATAGCTCAGAGCCTGGAGTCTGCTTCGGATTCTGTGTCTCCCTCACTCTCTCTGCCCCTCCTGTGATTGCACACACGCTCTCTTTCGCTCTCAAAAATAAACATTAAACATTTTTATTTTTTTTTAATGTTAGAATTAATGTTTTTCTTTTCTTTTCTTTCCTTTTTAAAAATTTTAATGTTTGTTTATTTTTGAGAGAGGAAGAGAGACAAAGCATGAGTGGGGAAGGGGCAGAGAGAGAGGGAGACACAGAACCCAAAGCAGGCTCCAGGCTCTGGGCTGAGAGCATAGAGCCCAATGCAGGGCTCGAACTCACAAACTGTGAGATCATGACCTGAGCCGAAGTTGGATGTTTAACCAACTGAGCCACCCAGGCACCCCTTTATTTCTTTTAATGTTTATTTATTTTTAAGAGATAGAGTGAGACAGAGTGTGAGCAGGGGAGTGGCAGAGAGAGAGGAAGACACAGAATCCAATGCAGGCTCCAGGTTGTGAGCTGTCAGCCCAGGGCCCAACACAGGGCTCAAACTCACGAACCACAAGATCATGACCTGAGCTGAAGTCTGACACAACTGACTGAACTATCCAGGCACCCCTGTTTTTATTTTATTTTTGAGAGAGAGAAAGAGTGTGAGTGGGGAAGGGGCAGAGAGAGTAGGAGACACAGAATCTGAAGCAGGCTGTAAGCTCTCAGCTGTCAGCACAGAGCCCAGCACGGGGCTTGAACTCATGGACAGTGAGATCATGACCTGAGCTGAAGTCAGACGCTTAACTGACTGAGCCACCCAGGCGCCCACCCCCAATTTTTTAAAATAAAATAAAAGAGATTGGCCAGGGGGCTCATGGGTGGCTCAGTCCATTGAGCATCTGACTCTTTGTTTTGGCCCAGGTCATGATCCCAGGGTCCTGGGATTGAGCTCTACAAGGGGCTCCACGCTGAGAGTGGAGACTGCTTTGGATTCTCTCTCTCCCTCTGCCCCTCTCCTCAACTCACATGCTCTCGTTCTCTCTCAAAAAATGAAAAAAAAAATTGCCAGGTTTTATTTTATTTTTTGCCAGCATATATTTTAACTCAAGTATCACCAAAGTGTGAGAGCCTCAAAAAAAAAAAAAAAAAAGAGAGATGGAAAAGCTATAATAATAGCCAGCACTTAAATAGAACTTGCTATGTGCTAGGCACTAAGTACTATAATATTAACTCCTTTCCGTCTCAGATTATCATGTTCTAGTTGATGAAACAAGCACAGAGAAGTTCAGTAACTTGTGCAAGGTCAGAGCTAATAAGTAGAACCACTTAAGTTGTATGGTTCTAACCAACATATGACAATTAAGGGCTATGTTCTGCCTCTAAAAAGGAAAGAGCCCTTTTCTGACTCTGAAATTGCCATTAGTAATGCTGGGTGATGAGGCAGAATTTATAAATAAGAGCAGGCAGCTTGAAGAGTGAGAATAGAGAAGATGGGAAGAATCTGATGTTTTTAAGCTACTGAATTAGGCAACTTTGGAACTGTCTTATCTCTTGGTTTAACTAGGATACTGAAGGCCAATTCTTGTTTGTTTTTGGCTGCAAGTAACAAAACCTTTCTGATAACACTTCCAGGTCAGGAAGTAACTTAGCCCATACTTCTTTTAGTTTCTCTCCAACCTTGTGCACCCACCCCACCATTTGTAACAGCTACTTGCAGAGATGGCACTGAACCATCAGTCACCACCTAAGTGTCCCACAAGCATCAAGCTCACTCCCCTTTCCTGACCTGCTTTTCCTGCATTTTTGTTAATGGTAATGGTAGGACCACTGGCCCAGACACTAGGGCACCTATCCATCTTTGGTTCCTCACTCTTTTCTTCCATTTCCATGTTGGCAGTTGAAGACTATGTGATTGTGTTACTGAGGTCTCCTCTAAATTGCTTCGTGTAGGTTTTTCTCACAGCATAGACCCACAAAGAATATTCTGTGCTCTTTAACCTTACTGAGTCTCAGGCTCATCAAAGTGAAAATATGGATAACAGTATTTATTAAAATTAATGAAGATTTGTGAAATATTAGATGTAAGCAAATAGTGTAAATTGTAAAGATATTAATTTAGAAGCCCTCCAGAACTTTTCCGTAGCCTCCTGTACCACTGCTGTAATTCTTCTGCAGCAGCGTCGCTAAAACACCCATTTGATCTGGTCACTCTACTCCTTAGCTTAGGAACCTTCATGGACTTGCTATTATCTACGGGATAATTTCATAACCCATATGATATGGTATTCAAGGCCTTCCTATTGATTTTACTAATCTTACTCTATTTAAAGATGTATCCACATATCCTGCATTCCAGTTAGACTACCTCCTTTGTAATTTAGCATTACTGGCAGAGAAGGTAACACAAGTAATTCTTTCCCCCCAATCTTTTCCTATGGAAATCTTGCCTGATTTTCAAGGGCTAGTTTATTTTCATTTTATTTTTATTTTATTTTTAAATGTTTATTTATTTTATTTATTTTTGAGAGAGGGAGAGGGAAGGAATCCCAAGGAGGCTCTGTGCTGTCAGCAGAGAGCCCAGCATGTGGCTTGAACCCACAAAATCGAGATCATGACCTGAACTGAAATCAAGAGTCAGACGTTCAACTGACTGAGCCACCCAGGCACCCTTCAAGGTCTAATTTAAATGCTACCTCCTAGGGGCACTTGGGTGGCTCAGTTGGTTAAGTGTCTGACACGACATGGGTTCAGGTCATAATCGCAAGTCCATGATGAGTTCAAGCCCTGCCCCTGGCTCTGTGCTGACAGCTCAGAGCCTAGATCCTGCTTTGGATTCTGTGTCTCCCTCTCTCTGCCCCTCCCCAGCTCCTGCTCTGTCTGTCTGTCTGCCTCCTTCTCTCCCTCCCTCCCTCTCTCTCTCTCTCTCTCTCTCTCTCTCTCTCTCTCTCAAAAATAAACATTATAAATAAATAAATAAATAAATTAATTAATTAATTAAATGCTACTTCATGAACTCTCAAATGCTTTTTGCCTTCCAAACTGGAAGTGAATTTCTGATTTCTGTAGCACTTTCTTCTTGCCTTTCATGTAGCCCATTTCATATTCTTTTCCTGTGTTACAGTTAATCTGTAATATAATTCGTTCTTCAACCAGTAACTTAATTTCCCGTCTTAGAGTTCTCATGTCTAAAATGGGGATAATAATATCTATGTCATAGGATTGTTAGGGGGATTAAATAAGCTAATGAATGTAAACCATTTTAGCATGGTGTTTATTAGCACATAGTACTCAGTAATTTCTTTTAGTCAGTGAATAAATAAAGGGCTTACTATATTTCAGGCCCTATGCTAAATATAGATTAATCAGTTTGTCTTTGAGGGGAATGCAGTAACATGAAGACTTGTCAGAAACATACTTTTAGGGGCCAGGCAGTTATTCAACAGTTATTCATCAATTTCAGCAGATGTTTATTGAATACCTAGTATGTGCCAGGGACTGTTCTGCTCCAGGCCCTGGAAATATAGTGGTAAACAAAAGAGACAAAAATCTATCTTGTGAAATGTCAGAATTTAAATTCTAATGGATAATCAGCTACATGGAGACTAGCATGCGAGGACTATGGAGCTCCATGCAGTCTGTGCAGCTCTAGCCAATTGTTGCCCTGGAGGACTGTAGGTCTAGTATTGCTGTATTGCATAATTTCCCATTCCTTTCATCATCTCTCTCCTCTTGAAGTTAGAAATCCAGATTTTCATGATATTTCTGGATTAAACATTGATAAATGCTACAAGTTAACTCTTAAAATCTAGAAAGCCTAAGCTAACCAAACAGGATATTTGAGGCCAAATATAGCCCAAGAACATCCGGTTTTACTTGTAAAATATTAGAAAATAATATTCCATGTATTTTATAAAATATTTCTTAGTTTATGTATTTTACCAAATTCTATGTGTTTAAAAAAAAGTTTTATTATTGTTTCTTTGGTTTTTTTTTTTTTTTTTTTTTTTTTTAAAGTTTATTTTGAGAGAGAGAGAGAGCGTGCTTGCCGGTGCAGAGAGAGAAGGAGGAGAGAAAATCCCAAGCAGGCTCTGCATCGGCATCACGCTGCCTGATCACAGGGCTCAAACTCATGAACCATGAGGCCACGACCCGAGCCAAAATCAAGAGTAGGATGCTCAACTGACTGAGCCACCCAGGTGCCCCTAAAAAAAACCAACAAAAAACATTTTAAAAGGATGAAGACACATTTTTAAAGTCTTACTGATCGTGATTGCATTACATATTCAGTAGGGACTCTTTTTAAGCACAATATACATTTGGAGTAAGATGCACAAGAGATTGTAAATCCATATTTTAACTAGTCTTCTAGATAATTTTAAAATTTTGGCTGGCTTAGATCTGACTAGCTGGCCATAATATTTTGTTTTGTTTTATTGTGATGTGGCAGGTGGAATTCTGATATTTGGGAGATCTTTCTTCCAGGGACGTCAGCTCTGCTGTTTTTTGTTCCTCTTGTGATAACATTATTAACATTATCTTCCATTAAGTTTCTTGATGGTACTCCATACCATTTATCCATTTTGCAAATATTTAGTTAAAACTAGATAGTTTGCAAATCCACTTAACTAGGCTCACAAACTACAGTATGAGGCACTATCTTAAATGTGAATGAACTAGTATCCTCACCTTTTTGGTATAACTTTTAGTCTTCCTTCAGGAAAATTTGGCCATCTGACCGACAGATAAACATTGCCACATTGCCAGTATTAATAGGCTTATATGTGTATGTACACCCATGATAAAGGTAAACCTTACTAATACATGTATTAGCATATATACATGTATGTATTTCTTCCTATCTCCTACTTAAACTTGCATCCCATACTTTGGAGAGCAGTATAAAATGGTAAATATTGGATGAGGCAGTCCAGAATGCTATGGGCACATATAGTAAGGGGGTCCAGCCCAGCCCAGGGGAATCAGCGAAGGCCTTTAAGCTCAGTGAGATCTGACCTATCGATGAGAGTTGTCAGTGGGAGGGAGAGAATGATTATTTCAGAAACAAAAGATTGATAGACTAAATGGATTGGAAGCATGGGGGGAATGATATTTGGACTTTATCTTGATGATAGTGAAATGCCATTGAAGGGTTTTAATCTGTGATATCAAATTTACTTATTTCTATAACTTGGACAGCTCTAGGAGGATGAATCAGACTGCAGTAAGATTCCAACTAGGAGGTTCTTGAAACATTTTTTTTTAAAGTTTATTTATTTTTGAGAGAGAGAGCAGAAGAGGGGCAGAGAGAGAGAGGGATACACAGAATCTGAAGCAGGCTCCAGGCTCCGAGCTGTCAGCACAGAGCTCGACGTGGGGCTCGAGCTCAACAAACTGTGAGATCATGACCTGAGCCAAAGTCAGACGCTTAACTGACCAAGCCACCCAGGCGCCCCTAGGAGGTTCTTTAAAAGTTGGTTCTTGGGGCGCCTGGGTGGTTCTGTCAGTTAAGCATCCGACTCTTGATTTTGCCTCAGGTCGTGATCTCACTGTTCATGGGTTCAAGCCCCACTTCAGGCTATGCGCTGGCAGTGCAGAGCCTGCTTGGGATTCTCTCCCTCACTCTCTGCCCCTCCCCCACTCACTCTCTGTGAAAGGAAATAAATAAACTTTAAAAAAAAAATGTAGTTGGTTCTTAAGTAGTGCAATAGTCCTAGCAAGAGAAGATGATGATGATTGAGGTGGTAATGGTAGGGAATAAGAGAGTTAGGAATTTGAATTAGCAGGACTTGGTTATCACCTGGAGGCTGATGGGGCCTGTGGGGGAATTAAAAATTGCAGGACTCCCTGGCCTCTTGCCTTAAACAGCAGAGTGGATAGTGATGCTGTTAACTGAGATGAGTTTAAATTTCAATATTTTGAGGTATCTCTGTGATCTCCAGAGGAGGATGTCTCAAAAGCAATTGGATATACAATTCTGGAGCTCAAGAGGGGTCTGGGGATGGAGTTAGGTGTTTGATCATCTATTTATCTGTATATGGTAACTAAAACCATGGAATCACTGATGTAATCATGGGAGGTGTACTGAAAAGAGAACATCAAGGTGCATCAGCCTTCACATGCAAGAAGAAGAGGCTCAGCAGCCAGAATTGGAAGAAGAAATCAGTGATTACTGTTTCAAAAACCAAGGAAAAAGTATTTCAAGAAGGAAATGGTTGTCAGGGTTGAGTGCTGCTAAGAGCACCAGCAAAATAAGTACTTAAAAAGGTTGGTTGAATTTAGCATCATGCACCTGACAGTTGCTTTTACAAAATGAGTTTTGATGGTATGCAAGCAAATTGGAGCAGCCTAATGCAAGAGGAGAGGCAAACTGTTTCTGGAAGTTTGAAGTATAGCGAGAAAGAAGAGGTTAATGAGGCTTTTAATAAAGTCTACCCAAGAAATCACGAAGACTGGAATTAGGGCAATTGGCAGTAGGAATGGAGAAAAAGAATCCAAGAAATAATTAAAGAAATAAAATTGGCCATTCTTAGTGATTGGATGTGGGGATAAGGGAAAAGGGGTTATCAAGAGTAACTCCCAAGTTTCTGGTTTGAAGAGCTGGGAAGATGTTGGTACAGACCCCTAATCCCTGTATGTGTTTTTCTTAGCCTTTTTTTTTCATTATCACCCTCCTAAGGAACCCTTTTAGACTTTTTCCTCCCCTGATGCATCCCTCCAATGAAATTTCTATCTTTTTACATACAGTAAATATATCTGTGCTTTCTTTATGCATAAAGAGTAAGCATACAGTTGGCTTTTATTCAAAGTAAGGTTAAAATTTGGGGTTAAAGGGGCTCCTGGGTGGCTCAATCAGTTAAACGTCCGACTTTGGCTCAGGTCATGATCTCGCAGTTCATGAGTTCGAGCCCTGCGTCGGGCTCTGTGCTGACAGTTCAGAGCCTGGAGCCTGCTTCAGATTCTGTGTCTCCCTCTCTCTCTGCTGCTCCCCCCACTCACCCTTTGTCTCTCTCTCAAAAATAAATAAACATTAAAAAAAAAATTGGGGGTTAAAAGTTAAAAAGCTGTTTGCATTTAACTAAGTTTTATAGCTGGTATTTGTTGAGTAACTTTTAATATACTTTATTTACCTATACGAATTGTAAAGTATCAAATTACACATGCAAATTAACATTTATGAATACCTAACAAATGTAATCAAAAAATGTTTTAATGTCGGGGCGCCTGGGTGGCGCAGTCGGTTAAGCGTCCGACTTCAGCCAGGTCACGATCTCGCGGTCCGTGAGTTCGAGCCCCGCATCGGGCTCTGGGCTGATGGCTCAGAGCCTGGAGCCTGTTTCCGATTCTGTGTCTCCCTCTCTCTCTGCCCCTCCCCCGTTCATGCTCTGTCTCTCTCTGTCTCAAAAATAAATAAACAAAAAAAAAATAAAAAAAAAAAAGTTTTAATGTTTATTTTTGAGAGAGAGAGAGTGCGTGGGTGCGCATGAGACAGCGTGAGCAGGGGAGGGGCAGAGAGCGAGGGAGACACAGAATCTGAACCAAGCTCCAGGCTCTGAGCTGTCAGTACAGAGCCCCATGCAGGGCTTGAACTCACGAACAGCAAGATCATGACCTGAGCCAAAGTCAGATGCTTAACTTAACCAACTGAGCCATCCAGGTGCCCCCAATATAATCAAATTTAAAGATCATTCAAAGCTGTTCCTTTTCCCATGAAAGCTTCTTGTTTTCCAATAATAGAAAAAAATCACGGGGCACCTGGGTGACTCAGTCTGTTAAGCGTCCGATTTCGGCTCAGGTCATGATCTTGCAGTTTGTGGGTTCGAGCCCCGTGTCAGGCTCTCTGCTGACAGCTCAGAACCTGGAACCTGCTTCAAATTCTGTGTCTCCCTCTGTCTCTGCCCCTCCCCTGTTAGCACTCTGTATCTCTCTGTCTCTCAAAAGTGAAGAAAAACATTAAAAATCACTTTCTTAAAGTTATTTTTTGTCAAACTTTATTGTTATTATCTAATTTATTTTAGAGAGAGAGAGAGCACGAGCAGAGGGAGGGACAGAGGGAGAGAGAGAAAATCTTAAGCAGGCTCCATGCTCAGCACAGAGACTGAGGAGGGTCTCGATCCCACCACCCTGGGATCATGACCTGAGCCAAAACCATGAGTTGGATGCTCGACTGACTGAGCCACCCAGGCTCCCTATTTTTGGTGAACTTTTAAACTGCTTGATAGGAAAAACTTACAGCTTAACTAGCTTTTCGACACTCCTTTAGCTATCGTTGACATTTCTCTTTTCAATACTTGGCATAATGAATCATGACAAATTTTAGTCTGTGGAATTAAATAACAAAATATAAACTTTAATTACCAAAACCTTTGTCATACACAAAAGCACTGAGTATCAAACATATTAAATAACATCCACAGGCATGACAGTCATGCATAAGCCACCTCTCGTATGACTTCAGGACCCAGTGGTTAGTCCAGAGAAAGTGCCCCCGTCATAGCCATCTGTTCACCATAGATTTGTAGTACAGATCTTGCATACTTATTGTCTGCCTTTCATGAAATTAGTGTCAATACTGTTCATGTAATACTCAAGAAAATCCAATGAGAGAAATTAAATACTAAGAAATAAGACTTTATTGATAATGTTGCACTTTGGAGCACCACATACCATTGTAATATCTAGGTCCTTCCCACTCCCCATGAACCAGTTTCACCCTTCTGGGTGCAGTATTTACCCCATTGAGAATGCATGTCTTGAAGAAACCATTTAAGCCAGATATTTCAGAATTCTAATTATTTAGATTTTAAAAGGCATTATAGTGCATATAAGTTGGATAGCACATCCAGCACGGTGTGGGATAGAGTTCTATATATATATAGTCAATTATTGTTAATATTTTGTAGCAAACCATTAAGTGAGATAAAGAAGGGCTGTCATCTCGTGTTTTGTTCAAGTTTTAGTAAATGTGTTTTGAAGCTATATTTACTACACTTGATCTTAGCCAAAAGGCCGAGAAGCGATGAAGCTATATTTACTAAAAACCTTATTTTCAGAGCTCTGTTGAATTCAGAATTTGAAATAAGGGATTGTGGATTGTGAATTAAGAGAAATGTATAAGGAGCAGATTTATGGGAAAAGTGATAACTTAAATTCTTTTTAATATATTTATTTTGAGAGAGCGTGCATATGTGCCAGTGGGCGAGGGGCAGAGAGAGAGGGAGAGAGAATGGCAAGCAGGCTCCACACTATCAGCACAGAGCCCAGTGTGGGGCTCAAACCCATGAACTGCAAGATCATGACCTGAGCTGAAATCAAGAGTTGGACGCTCAACTGACTGAGCCACCCAGGCACCCCTAAATTTTTTTTTAAAACATGCTTTTTAAAAAGATGCTTATGGGTTATGGTTGGAAGGTACCTCTTGGGTATTAGGTGTGGACTGTAGATGTAGATTTGGAAATTATCACCATCTTCCAAAGAGGCAGTAATTGTCTAATGAGATGTGATTGGAGTTGCTTATTTGGGGGTGAAGTAAATGGTAGAGAATAGGCCCTTTTTTTAAAACTCTGGCTCATTGGTTCCTACAGCCTAGCTCTGGAGGGAGTGAAGGTGGAAGAATAAAGATTAAGAGAAAGGAGCTACAGTGTCAGGAGAAAGGAAAAGGAAAAACCACCTGTTATGGAAAGCAGGAGAATATAGCTGTCCTCTTTGACCATAACTTCCTAGGAATTGCCCTCATGGGGAAGTGAGGCCTTTTTAGAGGAGGAGCTGAGAAGAAATCACCTGTCTCCCAAATTGGCCTTCTTTCCCACTACCTCACATTGGAAGGCGTTGATAGGATTTGAGGGGCAACATTGGCAGAGAGGATTCCCTTTGTGTGGCCCCTCAATCTGGCACTCCGCTGTATTGTCCTGGGCCCTTTATATATGGGGCCTCGAAGATTGCCTTCCAAAATTGGCTCCTCCTTTTTGGATTATTATATATAGGTTAGAGAAATCTCTGCTTTTAATTTGTCAGAAGGGCTCTTGGAAAAGCCCTTTCTCAGATTACTAAAAGTTAAAACAAAGAGCTAATCAGAGAGATTTGTGTAATCCAACCTACAGACTTGCAGAACCCTCCTTGTTCAGTGACTAAGGCTGGAGCAGCATAGTGCTGCAGAATAGAGGCCAACTAGTCAGAAGTTCACTGTTATAACTCAGAGACATTTTGCTGTGGACCTTTGTTTTTATACCTCTCTAATCAAACTTCTTGTTCCTCAAACAAATCTTGGGCCTTCTAATCTTGTAGTCTTTGCTCCTGGTGAACTGCTTTCCCTCCCTACCCCTATTACCTTTAGAAATAATAACATCTAGGGGCACCTGGGTGGCTCTGTTAGTTAAACATTCGACTCTTGGTTTTGGCTCAGGTCATGATCTCAAGGTCCTGAGATCAAGCCCTGCATCGGGCTCCACACTGAACATGGTTAAAATTCTCTCTCCCTGTTTCTTGCCCCCCGGCCCCAAAACATTAACATCTAGCCTTCAAAGACCACTGTAGAGCTTACGCTCAGGACAGACAGTTCTCACTCCCACCTTCTGAACTCATTGAATGCTTAGATTCATTGTCTTTTTATATTCTTAATGCTATGACAGTTGTAAAGTAAGTTGTAAAGCTTCCTAAAGGCAGACTCCTTTACAGAGTGCCTGGCACACACATTTTTTAAAATGAATAATAAATTACTTTTCTATTTGAGTCAGTTTAGAGATTATTTGGATTTTATATATGTATGTATATATGTATAATATATGTATACAATATGTGTATGTGTAGATATATTTATAGAAATGTATAATATATTTATAGAAATACACAATAAATGTATATATAAGTTACAGTGTATAAGTATATATATTAAGTATTATATAAATATATGTAAATTATATAATTATATATAATGATTTTATTTTTACCATTTAATTTAATTTTTTTTTTTTTAATTTACATCCAAGTCAGTTAGCATATAGTGCAACAAGATTTCAGGAGTAGTTTTTTTTTTTTTTTAATGTTTACTTTTGACAGAGAGAGACAGAGCACAAGTGGGGGAGGGGCAGAGAGAGAGGGAGACACAATATCCGAAGCAGGCTCCAGGCTCTGAGCTGTCAGCACAGAGCCCCACACGGGGCTTGAACTCACAGACCGCGAGATCATGACCTGAGCCAAAGTCGGATGCTCAATCGATTGAGCCACCCAGGCGCCCCCAGGAGTAGATTTCTTTCTTTTTTTTTTTTTTTATTTTTATTTTTTTTAACCTTTATTTATTTTTGAGACAGAGACACAGCATGAACGGGGGAGGGGCAGAGAGGGAAACACAGAATCGGAAGCAGGCTCCAGGCTCTGAGCCATCAGCCCAGAGCCCGAGGCGGGGCTCGAACTCGCAGACCACGAGATCGTGACCTGAGCTGAAGTCGGACGCTTAACCGACTGAGCCCCCCAGGCGCCCCCCAGGAGTAGATTTCTTAATGCCCCTTACCCATTTAGCCCATCCCCCCCTTCCAAAACCCCTCCAATAATCCTCTGTTTGTTTTTCATATTTAAGAGTCTCTTATGTTTTGTCCCCCTCCCTGTTTTTATATTATTTTTGCTTCCCTTATGTTCATCTGTTTTGTATCTTAAAGTCCTCATATGAGTGAAGTCATATATTTGTCTTTCTTTGACTAATTTCACTTAGCATAATACCCTCTAGTTCATCCACATAGTTGCAAATAGCAAGATTTCATTCTTTTTGATTGCTGAGTAATGCTCCATTGTATATATATACACCACATCTTCTTTATCCATTCATTCATCCATCAATGGACATTTGGACTCTTTCCATACTTTGGCTATTGTTGATAGTGCTGCTACGAACATTGGGGTGCATGTGCCCCTTTGAAACAGCATACCTGTATTAGTGCAATTGCTGGGTAGGGTAGTTCTATTTTTAGTTTTTTGAGGAACCTCCGTACTGTTTTCTAGAGTGGCTATACCAGCTTGCATTCCCACCAGAAGTGCAAAAGAGATCCTCTTTCTCCACATCCTCGCCAACATCTGTTGTTGCCTGAGTTGTTAATGTTAGCCATTCTGACAGGCATGAGGTGTATCTCATTGTGGTTTTGATTTGTATTTTCCTGATGATGAGTGGTGTTGAGGAGTTTTTCATGTGTCGGTTGGCCATCTAGATGTCTTCTTTGGAGAAGTGTCTATTCATGTCTTTTGCCCATTTCTTCACTGGATTGTTTGTTTTTTGAGTTTGATAAGTTCTTTATAGATTTTGGATACTAACCCTTCATCTGATATGTCGTTTGCAAATATCTTCTCCCATTTCATCAGTTGCCTTTTAGTTTTGCTGATTGTTTCCTTCACTGTGCAGAAGCTGTTTTTTTGATGAGGTCCCAATAGTTTATTTTTGCTTTTGTTTCCCTTGCCTCTGGTGACGTGTTGAGTAAGAAGTTGCTGTAGCCTAGATCAAAGAGGTTTTTGCCTGCTTTCTCCTCGAGGATTTTGATGGCTTCCTGTCTTACATTTAGGTCTTTCATCCATTTTGAGTTTATTTTTGTGTATGGTGCAAAAAAACGGTCCAGGTTCATTTTTCTGCATGTTGCTGTCCCGTTTTCCCAGCACCACTCGCTGAAGAGACTGTCTTTATTCCATTGGATATTCTTTCCTGCTTTGTCAAAGATTGGTTGGCCATATGTTTGTGGGTCCATTTCTGGGTTCTCTATTCTGTTCCATTGATCTGAATGTCTGTTTTTGTGCCATATAATGATTTTATTTTTAAGTAATCTCTATACCCAATGTGGGGCTCAAACTTACAACCCCGAGATCAAGAGTTGCACGCTCTATTGGCTGAGCCAGCCAGGTACCCCTAATTTTTTCTTGATATTTTGAACAGTGTGAGTGCTTAGGAGATATTAAGTGAATATTTGGGGGTTGGCTTAAATGGAAGTTGAGCTCTTTGGTTTCTCTACTTTAATTCATCTTAGTTCCTTGTAGCACTTAGCGGTATTGGCAGTGGGGTCTCTCTAAGAAGGTGAGAGCTGCCATATTCTGCACAGTCTATAAAGGATAGTTGGAAGTTTTCTTTTGGAGAAAAAAATGTTTGGACTGTAGCTATCCTAGTCCTATCCTGTGTTTCTCATCACCCCTTACTTCCCACCTTACTTCCCACCCCTAGGTCTGACCATTGCACTTACATATAGACTCAAGAGCCAAAAGGACTAATAAATTTATAGGAAAATCAGTATTAGAGAACTAGTGTCTGGGACTGTCAACACCTTGTTGATTCAGTACTTCAGTGTGCCATACTTCACTTAGACCTTGAGCTTTGAATACATAGTTGTGTATGCACGTAAGTTTCCCCATGTGGTCTTTTAGCCAAACCACCTAGTTTATAGACTCAACTTTGTTTCCTAGAGTGATGACTACTCAGCCCAGTCCTGTGAGGATCTGCCAGAATAGAAGTAGCCTTAGTATGGCCCCAGTCTGGATGACCCACTTGTCCTGTAGAGGAGCCTCTCCCATTGTCTTGATGACTAGCATTTTTGACAAGCTTGCAGATAACACCCTGAGAGCCTCATGCTGTCCTACCTGTTTCACACTGTTTCCTTGTTGGCCATATTTCCTGGTCATGAACTGCCGGGGAGAAATTTGAGAAGTTTGAAAAGCTATTACCAAACCTAATCCTAAATTATTTTCATGTATGTTCTCAATTATCTTCAACATAACTCTGAAGTAGGCAGGGTAAGGGTAGGAAAATTGAGATACAGATAAATGACATCCAAGGTTGTACATTTATTAAGTAGCAAGACCAGAAATCAGTTTGTCTGGCTTTGTAGCCCCTTTCACCAGTACCACAGTGTTTCCAGTGTGCCTTTTTGTGGTCCATCCAGCACAGCTGCCTTTTCTCAGCCTAGCTATTTATTTACTTTTTTTTTAATGTTTATTTATTTTTGAGAGAGAGAGCACTTGCGGGCTTGTGCCCACGAGCACAGGGGAGGGGCAGGGAGAAGGAAACAGGATCCGAAGCAGGCTCTATGCTGACAGCAGTGAGCCTCATGCGGGACTCAAATCCATGAACCATGAGATCATGACTTGAGCCGAAGTCAGATGCTTAACCAACTGAACCACCCAGGCGCCCTACTATATCTTTCTAATACGAACCCTTAAAGACATTCTGTCCATTTACATGATGTTGAACTTCTTGAAAACATTTTCAAAGCTTACACCATACTTAAATGACATTTATCTCCCTTCATCCTATTTCCCTCAACTTGATATCATCAATGCAACTGCCGCCACCGTGACTCCCTCCTACACACACAAATAGGGTGGAGGGCTTCTAAAACAAGGAGGATTAACTCAAATGGTTGTTTGCGGTTTTTCTTTGAGGTGGCAGACAGCCGTGAAATGACTGCCTAACCACTTGCCAGTCCCTACAGTTTTCTACTTCTGTTCATATCAGTGTTGTTATCTAATATTTGTATTCCCTATTCCTGGCAAGAACCAGACCACACCTCATTTAAGGGATTGAGTCAGGCAATGGTTAGGATAGAAGGAACATTGACACTTCTTCCAGAAAATAACAAGGGAGTCCCCTTGTGGCTAGTATGCTATTAAGTGTATGTAATGGAGAGAGCATTGGCTTTAGAAATACCTGGACTAGACCCATTAAATTAGCTGGGTCCTTCTGTAAATTATGCCTGGGTCTCCCTACCTCTAAAATGGGGGTTCTGCATGAGTTTAGCCTTAGGAGCTAAGCAAATCATTACTAAATTATTACCAGTTAAATTTGAATTTCCTTGGAAAAATCTTGAATTTTCCTTCTATGGAGGTTAAACATTGACTTTGGGATATTTCAAAGATCTTTCAAAAGGGAGATCTTGGCTTTTACTCTGGATTTAGTAGATAAAACCTTTTCATCATGGGTAGAGACTTTGGAAAGCATTCTGGGCTGAACTCAAGAAGATGGCTTCACATCTAGCAGTGAGGACACAGATGTATGATTTTCTTGGCAGGAGCATCATGATCCTTGTCTGCTTTGGGGAGTCTGACAGAGGTCTCCTAGTGGGACACAGAAGTAAGAAACTTGACACAGGAAATGAACTTGTTGTATACTGCAGCAGTTTCTTGGTTTAATAGATTGGTTTAATCATAAAAATCATTAACTTTGAAGGCATCGCAATTAAAAATAAATTCATTGGGGCGCCTGGGTGGCGCAGTCGGTTAAGCATCCGACTTCAGCCAGGTCACGATCTCACGGTCCGTGAGTTCGAGCCCCGCGTCAGGCTCTGGGCTGATGGCTCAGAGCCTGGAGCCTGTTTCCGATTCTGTGTCTCCCTCTCTCTCTGCCCCTCCCCCGTTCATGCTCTGTCTCTCTCTGTCCCAAAAATAAATAAACGTTGAAAAAAAAAAATTAAAGATAAATTCATTAAGAAAGAACTTGTGTGGATCACTGGTTTATTTTTATTATCCTCATGTGCTAGGTATTATATTTAATGCCTAAATTATATACAGGTGTCCATTTGCAAAAGAATAAAGCTGGACCCCTCTGCCTTACACCATATACAAAATTAACTCAGTGGATCAAAGACAAATGTAAAGGCTCAAAGCCATAAAACTCTTAAGAAATTGGGAGTAAATCATGACCTTGGCTTAGACGGTAGTTTCTTAGATATGACGTCAGCAGCACCAGCAACCAAAAAAGGAAAAGTCAAAATTTTAAACTTGTGTTTTAAAAGTCACCATCACGGATAATGAAAATTATGTAAGCGTTTGCTCATTGTTTTGTTTTGGCTGCCAAGCAGCTGACATGTCAAAATTCAGATCAATTTTAATAATGGATTCTTTGGGTCATCCTTGTCTGTATTCATCGCTTCTGTTTTTTATACAAATTGGTATATTTCTATCCCAGATTTTTGTTTTTGTATTTTTATTTTGTTGAATTTATTGTAAGCCACTTTGGATCCTTTGGAAAACTGAAGTTTAAGATGTTGAATGGAACATTTGAGAGCATGTTTGTGGTGTGCATTGTGCCATGGATTCTTGCTCTCAAAGATTTAATAGTTTAGAAGTGAAAGGTGGTGGGTTGTAAAGTACAACAGTGTCATTGGAAGTTGTCAGTTGGAACCATTTTGGGGTAACGACTCACAGATAAAGCTGGATACTAGTTAATGTGACAAGGACAGATTTTAATCATTAACATACTATTGCAACAGGGAAAAGTGTGAATTAAATTCAACCTCGATTTGTACAGGGGTAACTGGGCATTTTGAAGGGAGGATGAGAGAATAGAGGGGGCAGAGAAAGGGGGCTCAGAAGAGTCAGGGAAGTGAAAAATTACAAAATGTGAGAAAGAGGGGTTGGCCTATCTGAAACCCATCTGGGTTTGCTAACTGGTGCTTACTGACATTAGACTCCTACCCTCCCACAGAGCCTGGGAGACAGGGGCCCTGTTTTCAGGTGTTGGTGGAACAAACAGTAAACTCTTTTTGCAACCTTGAGATTTTCTTAAGCAGGCACTTTAAGGGCAGGGGGCTAGGGTCATCCTAGGAACCATGAGTGTTTTGTTCAACTATTATTAGGCCATGGTTGAGGCCTAGTTGAGAAAAGTTTCAAAGGAGGCTGGATAGAGTTTGGTTAAGGAGAGACTGGCACAGGTAAAAATCTGTTTATCTGTTGAAGCTTGGGGAGGAGGAAGTTCATGGCTGACTCTAAAGCCAGGTGAATGGTAATGGTGTTAACTGAACTAGGGAAGATACGAGAAGTAACTGGCTTAAAGAGAGGGTGAGGTGGAGATATAGCCAGTAGGCATTTGGAAATACACTTTCAGGCAGGAGGCTGAGACAGTAGGGATTTGGTTCTTGGTATAAAAGTGGAGGTTGAAGGGGCACCTGGGTGGCTCAGTCAGTTGAGCGTCCGACTTCAGCTCAGGTCATGATCTCACAGTTCATCAGTTTGAACCCCGCATAGGTCTCTGTGTTGACAGCTCAGAGCATGGAGCCTGCTTCGGATTCTGTGTCTCCCTCTCTCTCTACCCCTTCCCCATTCATGTGCACTCTCTCTCTCTCTTTCAAAAATAAATAAACATTAGAAAAAAATTTTTTTTAAAAGGTGGAGGTTGAAGCTGGGGAAGATTACTTGCAGGAGCTGCTCCTGCTGTGATGAGGACCAAAGGTAGAACTTTGATGCACACTGAGAGTGAGAGATGGGCATTGAGGAGGAACACAGTATGAAACCTGAGGATTGGTAGGAAAGGTAGAACTGGGATAGGGTGGAGCTGTCAGAATCATGGGTAGAGTTTCAAGAAGGCAAAGGTGATCATCAGTGGCAAATTAGAAAGTCAAACAGAATCAACATTGACAAGGTCACTGGATTTAGTAGTCTAAAATGTTTTTCGGAAGCGTGTGTGTCCTTTTCCTTTTTTTTTTTTTTAATAGCTTTATTTTTTGACTGAGGTGAACATCATGGTATATTATCCTTTTTTTAAGTTTGTATTTATTTATTTTGAGAGAGACACAGTGCGAGCAGGGGAGGGGCAGAGAGAGAGAATCCCAAGCAGGGTCCGCACTGTCAGCACAGAGCCCTACGTGGTGCTGGATCCCACAAACCATGAGACCATAACCTGAGCTTAAACCAAGAATCGGACATTTTAACCAACTGAGCCACCCAGGTCCCCGTGTCCTGCTGTTTTACAACTTTTTTTTTTTTTTTTTTTTTTTGCGTGGGGCGTAGGGGTGCTGTTTGTTCATTTATGTATAGAGAGAGAGCAGGGGAAAGGAGGAGAGAGAGAGGAGAGAGAATCCTAATCAGGCTTCACTATCAGACCTGAGCCAAAATCAAGAGTCAGAAGCTGACCACCCAGATGCCCCTACAACTCTTTTTTATTCGGCTTTCTGTCAATTCTGGAAGAAACCCTTCTAAAATCTGCCTTTGGGAATTCTGCTCACTCCAGTCACAGAAGATTTCTTTGCTGTACATTTCTTCACTAACCTTACACCTACTGGCGAACACTTATTATGCAACTCTTACAGCTAAGCCTTGTGTCTGGGGCAGTGTAGGTGTTCAGTAAATATTGAATAAATATTTGAACAGTGACTCATTAACAAATTCTTGTGTATCTATGATAACCATAGATGCTGGAGATACAACAAAGGTCCCTGCCTTTGCAGAACTTAAAACATCCTACGGAAGAGAAGAGACACAGACTGTAAATAGTGTAATAAAGGAAATAAAACAGGTGTTCTGACAAAAATAGAGTAGCTTACTTTGGGTTAGGGTAATGAGGAAAGGACCTAGCAATTCTAAGAGCTAGGGAAGAGCATTGTGGGCAGAAAGAAAACAGGAAATGTAAAGACTACACCGGAAACAGCCTCTAAATACCTAGCAGTGGTCTCTCTGGTTTTATTGTGGTGACGGATGGAGAGTAAGGGGGAAGAGAGGAAGAGGCAGGTTGTTTTTTAGTAGCCAGGTGAGATATGGTAGTGACTTGGATGGTGTGGGGGTCAGAAATTGATAGATATGTAAATACATTCAAGATACATTTAGAGATAAAACAGACAGGTTTTGTTAAGAGATTAGATGAAAGAGGAGAGAGAAGAGAAGGAATCAAGGATGGCTTTTACTTAGGTTTTGGGTTGAGTAACTTGCAAATGCTGTTGCTGGTAGGGGGGTGAGCAGAAGTTATAAATGGAGCTAGTTTTGGATATCAAAGTAAAGATTTCGATACGTGGTTGAATATATGGGTCTGGAGCTCAAGGGAAAAGGCTGCACTTGGGACATAAATTTGGAAGTTATCATGGGAATGAATGAAATCGCCTAGAAAGAGAGTAAAGATAGAAACCAGTATCTAGATGTAGTGAAGACTGAGAAGACTGGGTGAGGTTGGAAGTGGTGCCAAGAGAGAACCTTCTCCAAGAGAAGGGATTAGTGATTAATATTGAGGGCTTAAGAAGAAAACAGAAATTTCTGTCTGTTAGATATGGCAGTGAGGTTGTTGGTGAACGTGATAAAAGCAGTTTCTGTGGAATAGAAGGAGTAGAAATCAGGTTTGAAGAGTTAGAAGAATGAACAGCAAGCACACAGATTCAACAATAGTGGTAATACCTGTTTTAATAATGGTCGTTTCATTGTGCTTTATATCTTACACACAAAATATGTAATATTCAAGAAACATGTCAGAACAAAATCAAAGTGAATGTAGACTTAGGATATGTAGATGACCTTTTTTAAGTTTATTTACTTTTGAGAGAGAGAGAGTGTGTGCAAACAGGATAGGGACAGAGAGAGAGGGAGAGTCCCAGAGAGGGCATAGAGCCTGACGCTGGGCTTGAACCCGGGAACCACAGCCTGAGCCAAAGTCAGATGCTTAACCAACTGAGGCACCCAGGAGCCCTGTAGATGACTTTCAGGAGGGATCTGGTTACCATCTTACCAAATTTATGATCATTTAGGCAGCCTACCATTACATGTCTCGTAATGTGATGAGTATGAAACACAAAGCACCGCCTATATGTGTTCTTGCCAAAAAAATATTGTGAACCTGAATCTGTTCTAGCCTCTAGACCTAACTTCCATTTTACAGGAAACACAGGAGATAGGCATAAATTAATGACAAAAAAATGAGAATGTGAGGCATTCATTAAGACAACTGACCTAGTCTTCACAAAGTCAGTATCACAAGTAAATAAAGGGATTGTGGGAGGGGTGCCTGGGTGGCTCAGTCGGTTGAGCATTTGACTTCAGCTCAGGTTATGATCTTGGGGTTTGTGAGTTTGAGCCCCATGTTGGGCTCTGTGCTGACAGCTCAGAGCCTGGAACCTGCTTCAGATTCTGTGTCTCCCTCTCTCTCTGCTCCTGCGCTTGCGCATACGCTCTCTCAAAAATAAACATTAAAAAAAAAATTTTTTTTTAAAGGATTGAGGGAGAGGATAGGGATTTTGTACATTAAAAGCGACCAAATGTTGGAATAATGATAATGTAATTTTTTTTTAATTTTTTAAAAATTTACATCCAAGTTAGTATATCATGCAACAGTGATTTCAGGAGTAGATTCCTTAATGTCCCTTACCCATTTAACTCATCCACCCTCCCACAACCCCTCCAGTAATCCTCTGTTTGTTTTCCATATTTAAGAGTCTCTTATGTTTTGTCTCCCTCCCTGTTTTTATATTAGTTTTGCTTCCCTTCCCTATGTTCATCTGTTTTGTATCTTAAAGTCCTCATATGAGTGAAGCCATATGATATTTGTCTTTCTCTGACTGACTAATTTCACTTAGCATAATATCCTCCAGTTCTGTCCACATAGTTGCAAATGGCAAGATTTCATTCTTTTTGATGGCCGAGTAATGAATGCTTCACACCACATCTTCTTTATCCATTCATCCATCGATGGACGTTTGGACTCTTTCCATACTTTGGCTATTGTCGATAGTGCTGCTATAAACATTGGGGTACATGTGCCCCTTCGAAACAGCATACCTGTATCCCTTGGATAAGTGCCTAGTAGTGCAATTGCTGGGTCATAGGGTAGTTCTATTTTTAATTTTTTGAGGAACCTCCATACTGTTTTCCAGAGTGGCTGCACCAGTTGGCATTCTCACCAGCAGTGCAAAAGAGATCCTCTTTCTCCGCATCCTCGCCAACATCTGTTGTTGCCTGAGTTGTTAATGTTAGCCACTCTGACAGACGTGAGATGGTATCCCATTGTGGTTTTGATTTGTATTTCCCTGATGATGAGTGATGTTGAGCAGTTTTTCATGTGTCGGTTGACCATCTAGATGTCTTCTTTGGAGAAGTGTCTATTCATGTCTTTTGCCCATTTCTTCACTGGATTGTTTGTTTTCTGAGTTTGATAAGTTCTTTAGATTTTGGATACTAACCCTTTATCTGATATGTCATTTGCAAATATTGTCTCCCATTCCATCAGTTGTTACCTTTTAGTTTTGCTGATTGTTTCCTTCACTGTGCAGAAGCTTTTTCTTTTGATGAGGTCCCGATGGTTTTTTTTGCTTTTGTTTCTCTTGCCTCTGGTGACGTGTTGAGTAAGAAGTTGCTGTGGCCTAGATCAGAGAGGTTTTTGCCTACTTTCTCCTGGAGGATTTTCATGGCTTCCTGTCTTACATTTAGGTCTTTCATCCATTTTGAGTTTATTTTTGTGTATGGTGTAAGAAAGTGGTCCAGGTTCATTTTTCTGCATGTCGCTGTCCCGTTTTCCCAGCACCACTTGCTGAAGAGACTGTCCTTATTCCATTGGATATTCTTTCCTGCTTTGTCAAAGATTGGTTGGCCATATGTTTGTGGGTCCATTTCTGGGTTCTCTATTCTGTTCCATTGATCTGAGTGTTTTGCCAATGATAATGTAATTAAAAATATATATTGTTTGAAGCTACATATTGAAGTATATATAGATGAGATGTCAGGAATTTGCTTAAGTGATTCAGGATCTGGGTGTAGATAGAAACAGAGATTAATGGCTACTAGTTGATTATTGGATCTGAGTGATTGCATTGAGATTCACTTTATTTACTCTTCTGTCTACTTTTGTACATATTTGAAATTCTCCATAATAAAATTTAGAAGACTAAATACAGTGGGTGAACCTTGACTGGATTCTGGTTTGGGTTGAAAAAAAGCCAACTAGCTATAACAATCATTTTGAAATAAGAAAAATTGAGTATGGACTAGATAATAGGTGTTTTGATAATTTTCTTAGGTTTGAAATTGTGGTTATGTACGAAGGTCCTTATTATGAGGCACATACTAAAGTAATAAGGGTGAAGTGCCAAGTTGTGCCATTTACAACTTTGGTATGTTTAGTTTGGGGTGCCTGGCTGGCTCAGTCAGAAGAGCATGTGACTCTTGATCTCAGGGTCATGAGCTTGAGCCCCACTTTGGGTGTAGAGATTAAATAAACTTTAAAAAATATAAAACAGGGGCGCCTGGGTGGCGCAGTCGGTTAAGCGTCCGACTTCAGCCAGGTCACGATCTCGCGGTCTGTGATTTCGAGCCCCGCGTCAGGCTCTGGGCTGATGGCTCAGAGCCTGGAGCCTGTTTCCGATTCTGTGTCTCCCTCTCTCTCTGCCCCTCCCCCGTTCATGCTCTGTCTCTCTCTGTCACAAAAATAAATAAACGTTGAAAAAAAAATTTTATAAAAAATATAAAACAAAATGTGTATAATATTTGTAAAATATCATTTGTACATCTGATGGAGTAAAACAAATAGGGCATCGTTAAAAAGTATTGAATCTTAGGGGTGCCTGGGTGGCTCAGTTAAGTGTCTGACTTCAGCTCAGGTCGTGATCTTACAGTTCATGAGTTCAAGCCCTGCTTTGGGGTCTGTACTGACAGCAAGGACCCTGCTTTGGATTCTGTCTCCCTCTCTGTCTCCACCTCTCGCCCGCTCATACCCTCTCTCTCAAAATGAATGAATAAACGTTTAAAAAAACTTTTGAATCTTAAAGGAGAGTTTATAGATGTTTATTATGCTATTTCAATTTTTCAGTGCTTAAATAATTCATAATAAAAAGGGAGCAGAAAAATTATTTTGGTCTTCATGAGAATAGAGAAATGGGGCAGTAGTTTGGATGGGGGGTGGTAAATGAAAAGATGCACTCACAAGTGACTGGCTGCTTCTCAGGATAAAGAATTGCAGGTGGTGTGGCACCTGGCTGGCTCGGTCGGTGGAGCATGTGACTCTTGATCTCTGGACTGTAATTTCCAGCCCCATGTTGGGTGTAGAGATTACTTAAAATAAAATCTTTAGGGGCGCCTGGGTGGCTCAGTTGGTTGAGCCTCTGATTCTTGATTTTGGCTCAGGTCTTGATCCCAAGGTTGTGGGGTCAAGCCCCATATCTGGCTCCACACTGTGCATGGAGTCTGCTTAAGATTCTCTGTCTCTCTCTTTCTTTCTCTCTCTCTCTCTCTCTCTCACTCTCATTCTCTCTCTCTCACTCTCTCTCTCCTCCTCTCTCTCCCCCACCCCACCCCAAAATAAAGAAATAAACATTTTTAAAAATAAATATGGGGTACCTGGGTGGCTCAGTCAGTTAAGCCTCTGACTTTGGCTCAGGTCATTATCTTGTGGTTTGTGGGTTCAAGCCCCATGTTGGGTTCTGTCCTGACCCCTCAGAGCCTGGAACCTGCTTTGGATCCTATGTCTTCCTCTCTCTCTCTCTCTCTCTCTTTAATATTTATTTATTTTTGAGAAAGAGAGAGAAACAAAGCAAGAGCAGGGGAGGGGCAGAGAGAGAGGGAGATCTCTTTAGACAAACATCTTGGCAGTTTTCAGTTGCTCCCTCTTTGTATGAGTACTAATTAAAGAATTGATTGCCAGTAATTCTCAAGTTAAAATGACTGAGTACATAGATCAGTATAGACAGAACCTAGTCTAAAGGCAGGAGCCAAATTGAATAGAAATATATGTGTGTTGGGGGGGGGGGGGTTGGAAAGAATGGAATTCTCAGAGGTTGGATGAAAAGTAGAGGCCTTTAGAATTAGAGGGTCTAGATCCCAGTCCCAGGTTCACAATTTTTTTTAATGTTTGTTTATTTTTGAGAGAGAGAGAGAGACAGAACATGAGTGGGGGAGGGGCAGAAAGAGAGGGAGACACAGAATCCAAAGCAGGCTCCAGGCTCTGAGCTGTCAGCATAGAGCCCGATATGGGGCTTGAACCCACAGACTGCGAGATCGTGACCTGAGCTGAAGTCTGGCGGCTTCTCCAACTGAGCCACCCAGGCACCCCCCAGGTTCACAATTTAATAGTTGAATGATCTTGTGTGAGTCATAACACCTCTGAACCTGGCTCCTTAGCTATTAATTGCTATTTAATTACTGTCCTCAAACCAAGAGTTTAAAACCGCTGATTTCACCCTAGCCCCTGTCAGATTTTGTTTGGCTGGCACAATGTTGTAAAAACTGAGTATGAAGGCAGTCCCTGATGTAATATTAAAACTGTCCTGTAAAACCTGGGATGTGAGCAAATTTGTTTCTTTATCGGAGATAGAGTAACCCCCAACTGAGAATTCTGATGGATTTGCTGCTACCAATAGCTTACCTTTTTGGGAAATGAGAAGAACCTGGAGTTTGCAATCAAATAGGTTAAGGTTGATGGATTAGCTTCCTGGCTTGTTACTTACCCTCTGAGTCTCATTTTTCTCATCTGTAAAATGGATTCTCAAGATTATTGTGAAGATCAGATATTATGTCTACAAAAAGCTTGGCACGTTAGCAATTGTTACTAGCCTGCTAAGGCTGTGGACTCTATATCCTGGTATACTCTTATTCCTTTCTTTTCTTTAAATGTTCATTTATTTATTTTTGATAGAGAGTGAGTGTGAGTGGGGTAGGGACAGAGAGAGGAAGAGAGAATCCCAAGCAGGACTTGGCTCAATCCCATGAACCGTGAGATCATGACCTGAGCCAAAATCAAGAGTCGGACGCTTAACTGACTAAGCCACACAGGCGCCTCTCCTTTCCTTTAAATTAACTGGAATATGGCCGTAGTGGAGTTTTCGTATTTGTTTTTGTTTTGTTTTTTTAATGTTTGTTTATTTTTGAAGGAGAGAGAGAGTATGAGCCGGGAAGGGGCAAAGAGAAGGAGAGACACAATTTGAAGCCTGCTCCAGGCTCTGAGCTGTGAGCACAGAGCCCGATGCGGGGCTTGAACTCAGCAGCCATGAGATCATGACCTGAGCTGAAGTCAGAAGCTTAACGGACTGAGTCACCCAGGCGCCCCTGGCCGTAGTATTTTAACCCAGGATTCTTTGTGTGTGTGTGTGTGTGTGTGTGTGTGTGTGTGTGTGTGTGTGTGTGTGTGTGAGAGAGAGAGAGAGAGAGAGAGAGAGAGAGAGAGAGAGAGAGAGAGAGAGAAAGCGAGCACGAGCGAGAGCACGTGCTAGCTTGCATAAGCAAGGGAGAGGCAGAGAGAGAGAGAGAGAGAGAGAATCCCAAGGAGCCTCTGCACTCTCAGCATAGAGCCTGATGTAGGCCCAGGAACTGTGAGATCATGACCTGAGCTGAAGTTAACCGACTGAGCCACCCAGGGGCCCCCAACCCAGGAATCTTATGTTGATACATATTAGCTAGATAATTCCTAGTGAAAGGTATGAGAGGCCAACTAAAAAAAGCCATTTTTTTAGCCTAGGAGGAATCAGATTTCTTTCTTGAAGGAAGAGGCCTTAAATTGAGAGATAACCACTTATCTTTTTTATCCCTCTTCCCACTATCATTAAGTAACCTTTAATGCATCATGATGAGTTGTAAAGCTTCCTAATTGTAGCATATGCCCAACAGTGAGTCTGCATGATTTAAAGCCTCAGCTCATCCTTGATGCCCAGACAGCTACAATGACATTTCTTTAGAAAGCTTCCTTCTGCAGTGATCAGCGCCCACTCAGCTTAACACCAGGGCAAGGGAACTAATTTGAAAGGACTGACTGCTTCGTAGTGTTCCAAGTCCCATCTCCGTTGAAGATTGTCAGGTCATTACCTAGAAAATAATGCTAGTTCCCTTATTTACTAAATATAGCTCTTTTGGGCTTTTTCTAGGCAGATGCCAAGTGATTGCTTGGTAGCTTTTTGAAGTACAGACCATGAACATAAGGCTTTGATTTGGAAAGTCCTAGAGCCAGCAGGTATACAGGATGTGAGCGTGAAGGTGTAGTAGAATCATTCCCATCCCACACACAGGATAGCTGGCTATATGTAGTATGCCTTTTTCTGAGAACATGTGCATAATTTTAAAGTTGTATGAATCTCAAAAGAGACTCTGGGGGCACCTGGGTGGCTCAGTCAGTTAAGCATCCAACTTCGGCCCAGGTCATGATCTAGCAATCCGTGAGTCTGAGCCCCATGTCAGGCTCCAGGCCTGGAGCCTGTTTCAGGTTCTGTGTCTCCCCCTCTCTCTGCCCCTACCCCACTCATGCTCTGTCTCTCTGTCAAAAATAAATAAACATTTTAAAAAATTAAAAAAAGAGAGACTCTGATTCTATCAGTCAGAGCTTATATTATTTTGCTAGGGCTGCCAAAACAAAGTACCACAGCCAAGATGTCTTAAACAACAGAAATTTATTTTTCCACAGTTCTGGAGGCTAGAATTCCGAGATCAAGATGTCAGCAGGGTTGGCTTTTTCTGAGGCCTTTTTCTCTCTTTGGTTTATCAGTGGCTGTCTTCATGTTCATGTGATGTTTTCCCTCTGTGTGCATCTATACCTTAATCTTCTCTTTATAAGGACACTAATCATAATTGGATTAGGGCCTTACCCCAGTATCCTCACTTCTTTAAAAATACCCTGTCTGGGAGTGCCTGGGTGGTTCAGTCGGTTAAGCATCTGAGTTCAGCTCAGGTCATGACCTTGCAGTCCTTGTGTTCAAGCCCCACATTGGGCTCTGTGCTGACAGCTCAGAGCCTAGAACCTGCCTCAGACTCTGTGTCTCCCTCTCTTTTTGCCCCTACCCTGCTCACACTCTGTCTCTCTCTCTCAAGAAAAAAATAAACATTAAAAAAATAAAAAGACCTTGTCTGCCGGAACTTCAAAATATGAGTTGTAGGCAGGGTACAATTCAGGACATAACAGGGTCTGTGCCTATTTTGTATCATTGCTCGTCCCCTGGTTCCAAACGTTTAGAGAGTACACTGCAACATTAGCCACTTATTTCCTAAGAAATGGGAGGTATAACATCAGGGACCTATTCACTTTGAGAGAATTCCTTGACTAAGAAAACCCAAAGGCTGTCTAAGACAGATGCTAGAAAAGGTTATTTGTATTCTGGATTTCTTAAGAATCCAGTAAGGGAGTGCATGAAGAAAACAAACCCTTTGCCTGTTGGTCCCTAAATGAGAGCCCAGCATTCCTTTGGTTGCTGATTCCAGATATGCTTCTGTGATTGTTCCTTCTTCCAATCTAACCTCCCTTGCCTGCCTTCTCCAGTGAAGTCACAAGCAAATATTTGTGATGGTTTCTTGTCACCATGGTGACTAAAGAAGCACATCTTGGTTCTCCTTCCAGCTTTGTTGTCAGCTTTGCTCGAAGGAAGGGACAGCTCCCTGGGAGAGCCCAGGCTCAGAGTCATGAAAAACCATGTGTCAGGTAATGGGGGACAGCGGTCCACAGTCCTGCCTTTAGGAATCTGTCCTGTGCCTATTAGTCTCCAGGCACAGGGGTAATCAGTAACCCCAAAGGGAGGCCACTGCATTTCCCTAGAATGTTTTTTTTAAATAATAAATTCACTTGGGACTTGCCAAGTGGGTGTGTAGGCTTGCACATTTTAAGACCCTACCGCCGCAGTTGGTTCACCAAGCTACTTTACAGAATGACGGAGGTGCCTTCTCTGAAGTTTCATTTCCTCAGTTTCTCTAGCTCCGGAATTCAGCTCTTTCTTCAACTTCCATTTTCATTTCTCTTTCACTCAGATTCTCTTAATAGACTCTTCTCCCCACCCCCCCCCCATTTATGTACTTCCTTATTCTGTTTCCACCCCCAACATGATTTCCTGGTTGAAGAAGCAGCCCCCATCTTCTTAGGAGATTTCTTTTTAAATTCTCATTACAATCCCCCAACCATGCTACAAAGGGGGCAATCTTGGTTGTTCGTTCTGTGTGCCTTATAAAACTTATTTTTCACCCCATTAGCAATAAATACTCTTGATAATTTCCAGTTAGAAATTCAGAGAATCAGAAAGGCCTCTAAAGGACTTGTGGGTTAACATAATCAGCTTCACTTTCATCAGGTCTTTAGATAGTGAGATTGTTTTAAAAATGTAAATATTGGGGGGCGCCTGGGTGGCGCAGTCGGTTAAGCGTCCGACTTCAGCCAGGTCACGATCTCGCGGTCCGGGAGTTCGAGCCCCGCGTCAGGCTCTGGGCTGATGGCTCAGAGCCTGGAGCCTGTTTCCGATTCTGTGTCTCCCTCTCTCTCTGTCCCTCCCCCGTTCATGCTCTGTCTCTCTCTGTCCCAAAAATAAATAAACGTTGAAAAAAAAAATTTTTTTTTTAAAAATGTAAATATTGGGTAAGGTATGATAAAGCCTCTCTGACTACAGGAAGAGACAGGAATGCGGCATGAAAGGAATACATTTGTTACACTCACAGGTCTCAGAGAGGAAGCCACTGCATGCATGCAGGGTCACAGAAGAAATACATATGTATATATATACATATGTATATATATTGTCTGTGTATACGTGTGTGTGTGTGTGTGTGTGTGTGTGTGTGTGTGTGGTTTGAGAGAGAGAGAGAACACACAAGCAGGGGGAGGGCAGACATAGGAGGACAAAGGATCCAACATAGGCTCCACACCGACAGCAGCAAGCCCAATGGGTGCCCAAACCCACAAACTGAACCGAACAGTGAGATCATGACCTGAGCCGAAGCTCAACCCTAGGCCAGAGACTTTACTAAGGTTTCTGAGGGAAAGTGAAGGCAGGGCAGAGTAAACTGTTTAGTACTGGCAACTTTGAATTAATCCAAAGGATTTTGGTCTGTAGGAGTGGTTTCTACTTGCCTACTACCTCACCAAGAGATGATTAAAGTGAAGGAATATTGTCTCCTGGGTGTATAGGCAAGGTAGAGGAGGAGATATGGCTCTGGACTTTGCTGTTAGGCAAGTTGTTACCTTTAGGCATTAGCCATGGGAGGGGCAGTCTGTCCCTGGGTCTGTAAAGGTCCCAAATGCTGAAACATCAAGAACACAATGTAATGGGCACCTGAATGGCTCAGTTGGTCAAGTGTGTCCCCTCTTGGTTTTGGCTCAGGTCATGATCTCACAGTTCATGAGTTTGAGCCCCATGTCAACTTTTTTAAGTGCCAACACTTAAAAAAGAACACAGAAAATAAGAAAATAGAGTTAATATAATTGGCCCTGTAACTGGTGAATGCAAATAGACAAATATGGTATCTAAAAAAACATATGTAGAACAGGGATTCGGTGTTAGTTTTAATTGGCAGAGGTATGCTGCAATTAAAACTTTGGTAAAGGGGGGGCGCCTGGGGCTCAGTCGGTTAAGTGTCCGACTTTGGTTCAGGTTATGATCTCATGGTCCGTGGGTTCGAGCCCCACGTCAGGCTCTGTGCTGACAGCTCAGAGCCTGGAGCCTGCTTCAGATTCTGTGTCTCCCTCTCTCTCTGACCCTCCCCTGTTCATGCTCTGTCTCTCTCTGTCTCAAAAATAAAATAAACATTAAAAAAAAAATTTAAAAAAAACCAAAAAGCTTTGGTAAAGGGGCGCCTTGGTGGCTTAGTTGGTTAAGCATCCGACTTCAGCTCAGGTTATGATCTCACGGTTCGTGAGTTTGAGCCCCGCATTGGGCTCTGTGCGTCATGACAGCTCAGAGCCTGAAGCCTGCTTTGGATTCTGTGTTTCCCTCTCTCTCTGCCTCCCCCCCCCCCCCCCCCCCCCCCCGCTTGGACTCTATCTCTCTCTCTTTCTCAAAAAAATAAACATTAAAAAAATTTTTTAATTTTGGTAAAATATAACTCACCATTTTAGCTTTTTAAAAAAATTTTTTTGTTTTATTTTGAAAGAGCGCACACACAGGAGGGGCAGAGAGAGATAATTCCAAACAGGCTCTCACTGTCAGTGCAGTGACCCTTGGCTCAAAGTCAGCCAACCGTGAGATCATGACCTGAGCTGAAGTCAGACGCTTAGCCAATTGAGCCACCCAGGCGCCCCATTCAATTTTTTTAGATATACAAAAGTGTAGAATTTACAGTCCCACCAGGAATGCACCAGATGCTAATTTCTCCACATCCTTGCCAACACTTGGTATTTTGTTTTCTTTTGTCTTTATTATAGCTATTTATTAGGCATGAAATCAAATCTCATTGTAGTTTTGGGTTTTTTCTTTTTTAACGTTTATTTATTTTGGGGAGAAAAAGAGAGCACAGCAGGGGAGGGGCAGAAAGAGAGGGAGACACAGAATCAGAAGCAGGCTCCAGGCTCAGCTGTTAGCACAGAGCCTGATGCGGGGCTCGAACTCACAAACAGCAAGATCATGACCTGAGCCAAAAAGTCAGACACTCAACCTTCTGAGCCACCCAGACACCCCTGTAGTTTTTTTTTTATTGTATTTTTTTTTTTTTTTTAATGTTTGTTTATTTTTGAGACAGAGACAGAACATGATCGGGGAGGGGCAGAGAGAGAGGGAGACACAGAATTGGAAGCAGGCTCCAGGCTCCTAGCTGTCAGCACAGAGCCTGACGTGGAGCTCAAACTCATGGACTGCAAGATCATGAACTGAGCCAAAGTTGGAAGCTTAACCTATTGAGCCACCCAAGCACCCTTCATTGTAGTTTTGATTTGCATTTCTCTTAAGACTATGTTGAGCATCTTTCCATATGCATATTAGCCATTTATGTACCTTCTTTAGAGAAATGTATACAAATTATTTGTCCATTTTTAAATTGGGTTGTCTTTTTGTTGTTGAACTGTAGAAATTCTTTGTATATTCTTGGCATTAAACCCTTATCAGATACATGACTTGGAAAAAATTTTCCCATGCTGTAAGTTGTCTTTGCACTTTCTTGTTAATGTCTTTTGTTGCTTGTGCTTTTGATGTCCTAGTAAAAGAATCTATTGCCAAATCCAAGGCCATAAAATTTTTTTTTTATGTATTCTAAGTATTTTATGGTCTTAGCTTATATTTAGGTTGTTGATCCATTTGGAGTTAATTTTTGTGTATGGTGTAAGCCTGGGGTCCAACTTCATTCTTTTAGATATTAGTTGTCCCAGTAATATTTTTTGAAGAGAGTATTCTTATTCCGTTGAATGGACTTGACACTCTTATCAAAATTATTTGGTTGGCCATAGATGTATGAATTTATTTCTACACTCTCAATTTTATTCCATTTATCTGTATGTTTATCCTTATGCCAGTACCACACTATTCTGATTACTGTAGCTTTGTAGGAAGTTATAAAATCAGGAAGTGTGAGTCTTCCAACTTTATTATTTAAGAGTGTGTTGTTAGTTTCCACATATTTCTGAATTTCTAGCTTAATTCTGTATGGTCAAATTTATTGAGAATTTATTGAGACTCTTTGTGGCCTAACATGGTCTGTTCTGGAGAATGTACCATGTACACTCGAGAAGGTATATTCTGCTATTGTTGGGTGGAGTGTTCTATGTCTTTTTAGGTCTGACTGGTTCATAATGTTGTTGAAGTCCTCTGTTTCCTTATTAATCTTCTATTTAAGTATTCTGTTCATTATTGAAAGTGGTGTATGGAAGTCTCCAAGAACTATCGTAGAACTATTTTTCCCTTCACTTCTGACCATGTTTGTTTGCTTCATATATTTTGGGACTCTGTTTTGGTGCATATATGTTTTATAATTATTATATCTTCTTAATGAATTGACCGTTTTGTCAATATATAATGTCGTCCTTGATCTCTCATAAGAGTTTTTGACTTAAGGTTTTTTGTCTGATATTGGTTAGCTATTCCAGCTCTCTTTTGGCTACCATATGCTTGAAATATTTAAAAAAAATTTTTTTTAATGTTTATTTATTTTCGAGACAGAGAGAGACAGAGCATGAACAGGGAGGGTTAGAGAAAGGGAGACACAAGAACCTGAAGCAGGCTCCAGGTTCCAAGCTGTCAGCACAGAGCCCAACGCGGGACTCAAACTCACAGACTGTGAGATCATGACCTAAGCCAAACTCGACTGAGCCACCCAGGCGCCCCGCTTGAAATATTTTTTTCCATCCTTTTACTTTAAACCTGTTCGTGTCTTTGGATATGCAGTAAGTCTTTGTAGACAGCATATAATAACTTAAGAGTTCAATCCATTTACACATATTACTCTGATAAGGAAGGACTTCTGGCATTTTATTCTTTGTTTTCTTTAGGTCTTCTACTTTTTTTGTCCCCCTCTTCCTCCAATTACTGCCTTTTGTGTTTAGTTTAATTTTATGTAGTGAATGGTTTTGATTCCCTTTTCATTTCCTTTGGTGTTTATTTTTTATTTCTATTTTGTATATGTATTTTTTTTTAGATGGTGTGGTTACCATGGGGATTACATTTAACATTCTAAATTTATAGCTATATAGTTTGAATTGGTACCAACTTAAAAAAATCTGTTTCTGTACAGCTCCAATTCCCCCTTTGTATTGTTGCCGTCACACAAAGTACATCTTTACACGTACCCATTATATGCCCAGTAACATACATAAATTTGTGATTAGTTTATACACTTTTCTTCAAATCATGTAGGAGATAAAAAGCAGTTACAAACCAATAATACTGATTTTTATATTTACCCCATATAGTTACCTTTATTGGCTTCAAGTTACTGTGTAGTGTCCTTTCATTTCACTTCATTTTCAGTTTAAAGGACTCTCTCTAGCATTTCCTGTGGAGCAGGTCTCATGGTAACACACTCTGTCAGCTTTTGTTTATCTAGAAGTGTCTTAATTTCTCCCTTGTTTTTGAAGCACAATTCTGTCAAATGTAGAATTCTTTGGCTTTCTCCCCCCCTTTCAGTTCTTTAACTGTGTCATCCCAATGCCTTCTGGCCTTCATGGTTTCTAATGGGAAATTGGCTTGTATGTGATGAGTCACTTCTCCCTTGCTGCTTTCAAGATTCTCTATGTCTTTGGCTCTCAATAGTTTGATTATGTGACTAGATGTAGATCTGAATTTATCCTCCTTGGGATTCATTGAATATTTTTACGGGTAGATTCATGTTTTACATTGAATTTGGGAGGTTTTCTGCTATTATTTCTTAAATTTTTTCTGTCCCTTTCTTTTCTGTTTCTTTGACTCCCGTAATACTTTTTGGATATGCTTGTTGGAATTCCATGGACTCCATTGGCTCTGTTACTTTTCACTCTTTCCTCTCCTCAGACTGCATAATTTGTGTTCCTGTCTTCAAGTTTGTTGGTCCTCTTGTTTGTTCACGTGTGCTATTGAGCCCCTCTAGTGAATTTTTCATTTTAGTTATTTTTCAACTAACTTTAGTTACTTTTCAACTCCAGAACTGCCTTTTTTTTTTAATTAATTAATTTAAGTAATCTCTACACCTAGCATAAGGCTCAAACTCACAACCCCAAGATCAAGAGTCACATGCTCCTCTCAACCAAGCCAACCAGACGCCCTTCAACTCCAGAACCTCTGGTTGATTCTTCCTCTATTTGTTGTTGTTCTCATTTTGTTCTGCATTGCTTTCCTGATTTCCTTAGTTGTTTGTCTTTTTTTTTTTTTTTTTTTTAGTTCTTTGTAATTAAGACAGTTGTTTGAAAGTCTTTGTCTACTATCTCTAGTAGCAGGGATAGTTTCTTGTCAATTTATTTTGTCCCTTCAAATGGGCCATACTTCCCTGTTTATCTCCATTATTGGCTTATTACCTTTAAAGAAGTTTCTTAATGGGAAGACTTTATTTTATATGTACTTACATGTTTACCATTTCTAGTATCCTTCCTTTTGTGAAGATCTGAGTTACCATCTGGCATAATTTTCCTTCTACTTAAATGTAGTATTTCTTTAAAAAAAATTTTTTTTAATGTTTATTTATTTTTGAGAGAGACAGAGACAGAATGGGAGTGGGATAGGGGCAGAGAGAGAGGGAGACACAGAATCCAAAGCAGGCCCCAGGCTCCAGGCTCCGAGCTGTCAACACAGAGCCCGACGCAGGGCTCGAACCCACGAGCTGGAAGATCGTGACCTGAGCAGAAGTCAGACGCTCAACCAGCTGAGCCACCCAGGCGCCTCTATTTATTTTCAGTTGAGAGAGAGACAGAGTGTGAGTGGGGTAGAGGCAGAGAGAGAGGGAGACACAGAATCCGAAGCAGGCTCCAGGCCCTGAGCTGTCAGCATAGAGCCTGACATGGGGCTCGAACTCACAAACTGTGAGACTGTGACACAAGCCCAAGTGTCTGCTAGAGACAAAGTCTCAGGTTTTGTTTGAAGAAGTCGATTCCTATTTCATTTTCATTTTTGAAAGTATTTTCATTGGGTATAGAATTCTAGTTTGACAGGTTTCCTTCAATACAATTTCGTATTTCATTATCTTCTGACTTGCATAGTTTCTTTTTTTTTTTTTTTAAGTTAATTCATTTTGAAAGAGAGAGAGAGTAGGGGAGGGAGGGGCAGACAGCGAGGGGGAGAGAGAGGATCCTGAGCAGGCTATACACTGCCAGCATGGAGCCCAAGCCTGATGTGGGGCTTGAACCTGAGCTGAAACCAAGAGTCAGTTGCTTAACCACCTGAGCCACCCAGGCTCCCTGACTTGCATAGTTTCTGACAGGAAGTCAGGTCATTCTTATCTTTGGTCTTCTGCATGTAATGAGTCATTCTAGCTGTTTTTAAGATTTTCGTTATCACTGGTTTTCAGGAATTTGACTATGATGTCCCTTAGTGTGATTTTCTTTGTTTTTACCATTCTTAAGGTTTATCATGATTTCTTGGGTTTATGGGATCAAGTTTGGAAATGTTTCACTCTTTGTTTCTTCATAAGTTTTTTGTCAACTTTCCTCACCCCCCCACTTTTTCCCCTGTGAATGCAGCTACAGATAAATTAGGCCATTTGGTAAACATCGCATGAGCCACTGTGGCATCATTTTTGGTCTGTCTCGATTGATTTTTCTTCTTTCTGTGGGTGTGTCATGTTTTCTGCTTCTTGGCATATCTACAGGTTTTTAATTGGATTTTTGATGTAATTTTTATTGTCTTTTTTTTTTTTTTAAGGATGTAGAGCCTTATAGGCAGTTGTTACATTCTGCCCACTTGATCAGTTGAAGTGTTGTTTGGAAGCTTTGTTAGTAGTCTTGTCTAGGGACTTTCCCCCGCTAAGTTTTATATATTTAAGTAATCCCTACACCCATCGTGGGGCTTGAACTCACGACCCCAAGATCAAGAGTCCCTCACTACTCTGATGGAGGCAGCCAGGCACCCCTCTAGGGATAGTTTGATCTTACTCTTAAGGCATAGCCCTTTTTAGGGTTCACTGTATGCCCTGAGTGATCAGTGAGGAATCTCCATTCTGATTCACCAAATGCTTTCCAGCCCTGTGTGAGCTCTGGGAACTGTTGAGTTTACAGCTTCCCCGTTGCTCTTTGCCTGACTCATGAAGCTTCTTCACCTCACACCTGTACATCCTTAGTCTCTATCCCAGATTTAAGGGAACCCCAAGCATTTCCTGAGCTTTTTTTTCGTGTATTTTGCTCTTCTCTGGAACTCTGCCTCACAATTTCCAGCTGTCTTAATCTCCTTGATCTCTTTCCTCAACTAGTGAGATTGCTTTGCTCTTTGGTAACCGTCTTCCTGCTCAGTGGTCTAGAACGTGCCTCCAGGCAGAAAGCCAAGGAGATAAGTTAGGGCTCACCCTCTTGGGGATCACAGATTTTCAGTGCCTTGTGTCCAATACCTGAAACAAGTTTACAGCAGGAGGATAAATCCAATCCCTGTTATTACACCATGGCTGGAATGGAAGTGATAGCTATATTTGTAATGCCTAACAAAATAAGACAAAAAGGAATTATAAAGAATAATTAAAACAACAACAACAACAACAACAACAGGAACTGGTGTTCAGACAGACTGTTCTAAATGTATGTACCTCTAATAAAATTGTCATAAAATATATAAAGCAAAATAAAACTACAGGGTGAAATGGATACATTTACTGTTGATAAGTCAAGAAAAAAGTAAAGTAATAGAAGAGTTGAATAACAAGGTGAACAACTTGATTTAATGGACATATGGTTAATAGAATGACATGCACAATTATTAAAGAATACAGATTTTTCTCAAGCACACATGGGGCACTTACATAATTTGTATACATATTGAGCCGAAAAAGCAAATCTCGATATAGATGGTTCCTGACTTATTATTATTTTTTAATGTTTATTTATTTTTGAGAGACAGAGCATGAGGAGGGGAGGGGCAGAGAGAGGGAGATACAGAATCCAAAGCAGGCTGAGCCCGGCGTGGGGCTCAAACACGTGAACTGTGAGATCACGACCTGAGGTGAAGTCGGATGCTTAACCGACTGAGCCACCAAGGCGCCCCAATGGTTCCTGACTTAGGATGGTTCAACTTACAATTTTTCAACTTTACTATGATATGAAAGCGGAAACACATTCAGTTGAAGCATTACTTTGAATTTTGATCTTTTCTCGGGCTGGTGACATATGGTACAATACTCATTCCCAATCCTGGCCAGCAGCAGTGAGTCACAGCTCCCAGTCAGCCACGTGATCACAAGGGTACACAATTGATAAACTTAAATCATTCTGTACCCATACAACCATTCCTTTTTTCACTTTCAGTGTAGTATTCAGTAAGTTACATGAGATAGTGAATATGTTACTATAAAATAGGCTTTGTGCTGGATGATTTTGCTTGGCCAACTACAGGCTAAAAGAGTATTCTGAGCACATTTATGGTAGGCTAGGCTGAACTATGATATTCAGTAGGTTACGTGTATTAAATGTATTTTTAACTTAACCAGTATCATCTTAACAGTGGGTTTATCAGAACATAGCCCAATCATAACTCAAGGAAGATCAGTAAATTTAAAAGAATCCTTGAGACTCTGATCACGGTGTGATTAATTATATTAGAAATAAATAACAGGGGGGCGCCTGGGTAACTCAGTCGATTAAGCATCTGACTTATGCTCAGGTCATGATCTCACGGTTCATGGGTTCAAGCCCTGTGTCAGGCTCTGTGCTGACAGCTCACAGCCTTGAGCCTGCTTTGGATTCTGTGTCTCCCTCTTTCTCTCTGCCCCTTCCCTGCTCATGCTCTGTCTCTCAAAAATAAATAAATAAATACTAAAAAAAATTTTTTTTAAGAAATAATAACACAAAAGTAAGTCCCCAAACATTACTGATTAAAAAAAACACTCATGGTTCAGATAAAACCAAGGGAAATTTGGTATTCAGAAGTGAATTACAATGAAAATGTTATTTTGAAGGAAATTAAAAAGACTTTTAGAAAGATAATAAGCAAAATACAAAGTCTGAATATTAATGACTTAGGTACACAGTTTAGAAAGAAAAGTAGTAAGGAGAAAGAAATCATACAGTAGAGAGAGGATTAACAGGCAAAATTTGGATCTTTCAGAAGACTAAGATTAGTCAAATCTTATAAGATTTCTAAAGAATAAAAGAGGATACAAATAATATTAGAAATGAAAAAAAAAGAACTACAAGTAACTAAGGAAATTAAAAAGAACATTAACAACTTTAAGCACACCATTGAAAAGACAAATTCCTAGAATAACATAACTTACTAAAAGTGACTCTAATAGGATGTCTGACTAGCCTTATAATCATGACATATATTAAATTAGCAGCAAAGACTGTTCTCACAACGAAAATGCCAGATCTAAGTGGTTTTACAGAGGAGTCTTGCCAATTTTTTTTAATTAATTAAAATTTACATCCAAATTAGTTAGCATATAGTGCAACAATAATTTCAGGAGTAGATTCCTTAAGGTCCCTTACCCATTTAGCCCATCCACCCCTCCCACAATCCCTCCAGTAACTCTCTGTTTGTTCTACATATTTAAAAGTCTCTTATGTTTTGTCCCCCTCCCTGTTTTTATATTAGTTTTGCTTCCCTTCCCTTATGTTCATCTGTTTTATATCTTAAAGTCCTTATATGAGTGAAGTCATATATTTGTCTTTCTCTGACTAATTTTGCTTAGCATAATACCCTCTAGTTCCATCCACATAGTTGCAAATGGCAAGATTTCATTCTTCTTGATTGCTGAGTAATACTCCATTGTGTATATATATATGTATACACACACACACACACACACCAAATCTTTATCCATTCATCCATCGATGGACGTTTGGACTCTTTCCATACTTTGGCTATTGTCGATAGTACTGCTATAAACATTGGGGTACATGTGCCCCTTCAAAACAGCATACCTGTATCCCTTGGATAAATGCCTAGTAGTGCGGTTGCTGGGTCGTAGGGTAGTTCTGTTTTTAATTTTTTGAGGAACCTCCATACTGTTTCCAGAGTGGCTGCACCAGTTTGCATCCCCACCAGCAATGCAAGAGATCCTTTTTCTCCACATCCTCGCCAACATCTGTTGTTGCCTGAGTTGTTAATGTTAGCCATTCTGACAGGCGTGAGGTGGTATCTCATTGTGGTTTTGATTTGTATTTCCCTGATGATGAGTGATGTTGAGCAGTTTTTCATGTGTCGGTTGGCCATCTAGATGTCTTCTTTGGAGAAGTGTCTATTCATGTCTTTTGCCTATTTCTTCACTGGATTGTTTGTTTTTTGAGTTTGATAAGTTCTTTATAGATTTTGGATACTAACCCTTTATCTGATATGTCATTTGCAAATATCTTCTCCCATTCTGTCGGTTGCCTTTTAGTTTTGCTGATTGTTCCCTTCACTGTGCAGAAGCTTTTTCTTTTGATGAGGTCCCAATAGTTCATTGTTGCTTTTGTTTCCCTTGCCTCCAGAGATGTGTCGAGTAAGAAATTGCTGTAGGAGTTCTGCCAAATTTTTAATAAATAAGTTATTTAACTCTTCTTACTTCCAGAAAACAGGAAAAGAGGGGATACTTCTTTTGATAATTACACCAAAGAATAATATGAGAAGATCCTGTACTTTTCTTTTGTCACTCATGAATAAGGATACAAAAATTCTAAATAATATTAAAACATAAACAGCAGTATATAAAAGGTATAATTTATCCTGACCAAGTGGGGCTTATCATGGGTAGTCTGTAGTCTGGGGCACCTGGGTGGCTCAATCTATTAAGTGCCTGACTTCAGTTCAGGTCATGATCTCAGGTTTATGGGTTCAAGCCCTGCATCAGGCTCTGCACTGACAATGCAGAACTTGCTTGGGATTCTCTACCTCTCCCTCTTTCTCTCCCCTCCCCCACTAGTTCTTTTTCTCTCTCTCTCAAAAGGAAAGGAAATCTATAGTTTGGGGCACCTGGGTGGCTCAGTCAGTTAAGCATCCAGCTCTTGATTTTGGCTCAGGTCATGATTTCACGGTTCATGAGATCGACCCCCATGTAGGGCTCCACAATGAGTGTGGAGCCTGCTTGGGATTCCCTCACTTCCACTGTTTCTGTCCCTTCCCCCTTTCTCTCTCTCAAAAAGAAAAAAAAAAATAAAAGCCTAAAAAAAAAAAAAAAAGAATCTTAGTTCAGTTCATTCATTATGCCTTTTAAAGAGAAAAACCATATATCATCTCAGTAGATGCAGAAAAATGATTGGATAATATTTAACAGTGGGGCTCAAACTCACAAACCATGAGATCATGACCTGAGCTGAAGTTGGACGCTTAACTGATGGCAACTGAGCCACCCAGGCGCACCATTTGTGAAGAAAATTTTAAATCTATTGAGTAGCATTAACGAAAACAAACTAAGGACTCCTGGGTGGCTCAGTCGTTTAAGCATCCGACTTTGGCTCAGGTCATGATCTCATGTTCATGGGTTTGAGCCTCATGTCAGGATCTGTGCAGACAGCTCGGAGCCTGGAGCCTGTTTCAGATTCTGTGTCTCCCTCTCTCTCTGCCCTTCCCCAACTCACGCTCTGTCTCTCTCAAAAATAAATTAACATTTAAAAAAACATAATAGTAATAAAAAGGAAATCAAACCAAAAAAGGGAGGGTGAGGGAAAGACCCACATGACCTCATTTCGTGAATATGGAATTTCAATACTGGTAACAGTAATTCTGATTTAAATCCCAATAGCATTTGTTTAAGGTTTGGCAAGCTGATACAGATTTTCTGAAACTCAAAAAAGAGCCAGCCCACGTCGCAAGGTTTATGATTGGAGGACCAGCTCTACCAAATGAAGAGATTTGTTAAAATTTTATTTAAAAACTGGGATATTGGAGGGATAGAGCATGTGACTCTTGATCTCAGGGTTAAGCCCGATCTCCATGTTGGTCTAGAGATTACTTTAAAATAAAATCTGTTGGGGTGGCTGGGTGGCTCAGTTGGTTAAGTGTCTGACTTCAGCTCAGGTCATGATCTCATGGTTCATGAGTTCAAGCCCCACATCAGGCTTTGTGCTGACAGCTCAGAGCCTGGAGCCTGCTTCGGATCTGTGTCTCCCTCTGTCTCTGCCCTGACCCCACTCACACTCTGTCTCCCTCTCTCAAAAATAAATAAATGTTTAAATAAATAAATAAATAAAATAAAATCTGTTAAGGGCCTCCTGGGTGGCTCAGTCAAGTGTCCGACTCTTGATTTCAGCTCAGGTCATGATCTCGTGGTTCGTGAGTTCAAGCCCTGCGTCTGGCTCTGCACTGACAGTGTGGAGCCTGCTTGGGATTCTCTCTCCCTCTCTGCCCTTTCTCTGCTCATGCTCTCTCTCAAAATAAATAAATAAACTTTAATTTTTAAAAATCTCGGGGCGCCTGGGTGGCGCAGTCGGTTAAGTGTCCGACTTCAGCCAGGTTACGATCTCGCGGTCCGTGAGTTCGAGCCCCGCGTCGGGCTCTGGGCTGATGGCTCAGAGCCTGGAGCCTGTTTCCGTTTCTGTGTCTCCCTCTCTCTCTGCCCCTCGCCCGTTCATACTCTGTCTCTCTCTGTCCCAAAAATAAATAAACGTTGAAAAAAAAATTTAAAAAAAAATCTGTTTAGGGGCGCCTGGGTGACTCAGTCGGTTAAGCGTCCGACTTCAGCTCAGGTCACGATCTCGTGCTCTGTGGTTCGAGCCCCGCGTCGGGCTCTGGGCTGATGGCTCAGAGCCTGGAGCCTGCTTCTGATTCTGTGTCTCTCTCTCTCTCTGCCCCTCCCCCGTTCATGCTCTGTCTCTCTCTGTCTCAAAAATAAATAAACGTTAAAAAAAAAAATCTGTTTAAAAAAATGTGATTGAAGCAAGATAGAAATTGACCAATAGTAGAGATTCTAACACTAAACTTGGTCACAGAGGGTGATTTTCTTGACGATAGGAGTGGCATAGTAAATAAACCGTGCTAGGACAGTTGATTTTCCACATGGAAAAAAATGAAATTGAATCCCTATTTCATATATAGACATAGTTAAATTCATAGATAAAACATTTGCATGTAAAAGGCAAACTTTAAAACCTCTAGAAGACATAGAGGCAGGCATTTGAGCATTCCACCTTGAGCTCAGGTCATGATCTCAGCAGTTTGTGGGTTCCAGCCCTGCATTGGACTCTTTGGGAGCCTGGAGCCTGCTTTGGATTCTGGGTCTTCCTCTCTCTCTGCCCCTCCCCCACTTAGGCTCTGTCTCTCCGTGTCTCAAAAATAAATAAATTGGAAAAATAAAAATAATACCAAATAAAATCTCTTGAAGACATAAGAAGCTATCTTTCTGACTTTGGGAGCATTAAAGGATTTATTAAATAACAAAAAGTTAAGAATAAAAGAACATTTTTAACTACATTATAATGAAAAACTTCTTGTTAACTCCATAAGGTGAAAATCAAAAAAACGAAAAAGCTTCAAACTGCTGGAAGATATTTGAAGACACTTTATTTATTTGTTTGTTTGTTTGTTTGTTTGTCATTTTGAAAGAGAAAACAAGTGGGGAGGGACAGAGAGAGAGGGAGACAGAATCCCAACCAGGCTCCACACTGTCAGCGCAGAGCCTGATTCAGGACTTGAACTCGTGAACCATTGAGATCAGGACTTGAGCCAAAACCAAGAGTCGGACGCCTAACTGAATGAGCCACCCAGGTGCCCTGCTGGAAGATATATGTAACACACATAACCAACAAGTGATTAACAACTAGAATATCTAAAGAGCTACAAATTAATAGGAAAGGGGTAGTAATTCAATAGAAAAATATTCAAAATACACAAATGGATTTTTTACAGAAGGAGAAACATAGCTAATAAACATGAAATCTTACCTCATTAGTAATCTGGGATATGCAAATCCTTATCTCAGTGAAAGACCTTACTATACAGAGTAGATTGGCAAAAGTGAAAATTCCAGGTAATAAGGTATATAACAACAGAAGCCTGTTGTGTATTGCTAGGATAGTATAAATTGACATCACATAAAGATGTGGTTTATATATACAATGCAATACTGCTTGGCAGTGAGAAAGAATGAAATCCTGCCATTTGCAACATGTTTGGAACTGGAGGATGATATGCTAAGTGAAAGAAGTCAGTCAGGAAAAGATACATGTTTTCACTCATGTGGAACTGGAGAAACTTAACAGAAGACCATTGGGGGAGGGGAAGGGAAAAAATAGTTTCAAACAGAGAGGGAGGCCAACCATAAGAGACTCTTAAATACAGAGAAAAACTTGAGGGTTGATGGGAGGCGGCGGGTAGGGGAGAGGAGAAAATGGGTGATGGGTATTGAGGGCACTTGTTGGGACAAGCACTGGGTGTTGTATGTAAGTGATGAATCATGGGAGTCTACCCCCAAAACCAAGAGCACTGTATGTTAGCCAACTTGACAATAAATTATATTGAAAAATAAAGTGGCGCCTGGGTGGCTCGGTTGAGTGTCCGACTTTGGTTCAGGTCATGATCTCACGGGTCTTGTATAGGGCTCTGCACTGACAGCTCAGAGTCTAGAGCTGATTCTGCCGCAGATTCTGTGTCTCCTTCTCTCTCTGCCCCTTCCCTGCTTGTGCTCTGTCTCTCTCTCAAAACTAAGTAAACATTAAAATATATATAAATATAAATTAAAATTTCTCTTAATGAAATGAAAAAAAATTTAAATGTTGGCATCACATGGAAGGCAACATGGTACTAGTTCGTCAAGTTTAACATTAACCTGCCTACAGCCCAGCAATTAATTCCTTAGAGTTCTCAAAGTGTGATCTGCACAATATTTCAGAGGACCTGGGAAGTGAAGATTAAAATGTTATCTGCCGATGACATGATATTATACATGGAAAATCCGATAGACTCCACCAGAAGTCTGCTAGAACTGATACATGAATTTAGCAAAGTTGCAAGATACAAAATCAATGTACAGAAATCAGTTGCATTCTTATACACTAATAATGAAGCAACAGAAAGACAAATAAAGAAACTGATCCCATTCACAGTTGCACCAAGAAGCATAAAATACCTAGGAATAAATCTAACCAAAGATGTACAAGATCTGTATGCTGAAAACTATAGAAAGCTTATGAAGGAAATTGAAGAAGACAAAGTAATGGAAAAACATTCCGTGCTCATGGATTGGAAGAATAAATATTGTCAAAATGTCAATACTACCCAAAGCTATCTACACATTCAATGCAATCCCAATCAAAATTGCACCAGCATTCTTCTCAAAACTAGAACAAGCAATCCTAAAATTCATATGGAACCACAAAAGGCCCCGAATAGCCAAAGTAATTTTGAAGTAGAAGACCAAAGCAGAAGGCATCACAATCCCAGACTTTAGCCTCTACTACAAAGCTGTAATCATCAAGACAGCATGGTATTGGCACAAAAACAGACACATAGACCAATGGAATAGAATAGAAACCCCAGAACTAGACCCACAAACGTATGGCCAACTAATCTTTGACAAAGCAGGAAAGACTATCCAATGGAAAAAAGACAGTCTGTTTAACAAATGGTGCTGGGAAAACTGGACAGCAACATGTAGAAGATTGAAACTAGACCACTTTCTGACACCATTCACAAAAATAAACTCAAAATGGATAAAGGATCTGAATGTGAGACAGGAAACCATCAAAACCCTAGAGGAGAAAGCAGGAAAAGACCTCTCTGACCTCAGCCGTAGCAATTTCTTACTGGACACATCCCCAAAGGCAAGGGAATTAAAAGCAAAAATGAGCTACTGGGACCTTATGAAGATAAAAAGCTTCTGCACAGCAAAGGAAACAACCAACAAAACTAAAAGGCAACCAATGGAATGGGAAAAGATATTTGCAAATGACATATCGGACAAAGGGTTAGTATCCAAAATCTATAAAGAGCTCACCAAACTCCACACCCGAAAAACAAATAGTCCAGTGAAGAAATGGGCAGAAAACATGAATAGACACTTCTCTAAAGAAGACATCCAGATGGCATGGATCCAGACATCCAGACAGGCACATGAAAAGATGCTCAACATCGCTCCTCATCAGGGAAATACAAATCAAAACCACACTCAGGTATCACCTCACGCCAGAGTGGCCAAAATGAACAAATCAGGAGACTATAGCTGCTGGCGAGGATGTGGAGAAACGGGAACCCTCTTGCACTGTTGGTGGGAATGCCAATTGGTGCAGCCACTCTGGAAAACAGTGTGGAGGTTCCTCAAAAAATTAAAAATAGACCTACCCTATGACCCAGCAATAGCACTGCTAGGAATTTACCCAAGGAATACAGGAGTACTGATGCATAGGGGCACTTGTACCCCAATGTTTATAGCAGCACTCTCAACAATAGCCAAATTATGGAAAGAGCCTAAATGTCCATCAACTGATGAATGGATAAAGAAATTGTGGTTTATATACACAATGGAGTGCTACGTGGCAATGAGAAAGAATGAAATATGGCCCTTTGTAGCAACATGGATGGAACTGGAGAGTGTTATGTTAAGTGAAATAAGCCATACAGGAAAGACAGATACCATATGGTTTCACTCTTATGTGGAGCCTGAGAAACTAACAGAAACCCATGGGAGGGGGAGGGAAAAAAAAAAAAAAGAGGTTAGAGTGGAAGAGAGCCAAAGCATAAGAGACTCTTAAAAACTGAGAACAAACTGAGGGTTGATGGGGGGTGGGAGGGAGGGGAGGGTGGGTGATGGGTATTGAGGAGGGCACCTTTTGGGATGAGCACTGGGTGTTGTATGGAAACCAATTTGACAATAAACTTCATATATCTAAAAAAAATAAAAATAAAAAAAAATAAAATGTTATCTGCCGATTCAAAATGGATCAAAGACTTAATTGGTAGAAACTGAAACTATAAAATTCCTAGAAGAAAACATGGAAAATAAGACCTTGGTTCTTGCCAATGATTTTTCGGATATGACACCAAAAATGCAACAAAAGCAGAAATAAACAAGTGGGACTACATCAAACAAGAAAGCTTGAACCAAAATGAAAAGGCAACCTATAAGATGGGAGAAAATATTTGCAAACCATGTATCTGATAAGGAGTTAGTATCCAAAATATATAAGGAGCCCATACAACTCAGTAACAACAACAACAAAAAAAAAAACCCAAGTACTCCAATTAAAAATGGGCAAAGGACCAGAATAGACGTTTTTCCAGAGCAGACATAGAATCGCCAACAGGTACATGAAAAAAGTGCTTAACATCACCAATCATTGGGGAAATGCAAATCAAAACCACAGTGAGATACCACCTCACACCTGTTACGATGGCTATTATGAAAATAAATAGATTAATTAAATAACGAGCTAAGCGGCAAAGAAAGACAAATACAAATACATGTACATGTAGAATCTGAAAAGACCAAACTCCTAGAAACAGCAGATTGGTGGTTGCCAGGGGTGGGGTTGGGGAAATGGATGAAGGTCGTCAACAGGTACAAACTTTGGTTGTAAGGTGAATAAGTGCTAGGGATCTAATGTATAGCTTGTGACTACAGTTAACAGCACTGTATTATATACTTTAAGGTTGCTAAGAGAAAAATAAAGGCTGCCTAGTATTCTGTTGGGGTGCCTGGGTGACTCAGTCAGTTAAGCATCCAATTCTTGATCTCAGGGTCACGAGTTCAAGCTTCATGTTAAGCTCTGTGCTGTGCATGAAGCCTACTTAGGTAGGTAGGTAGGTAGGTAGGTAGGTAGGTAGGTAGGTAGGTAGGTAGGTAGGTAGATAGATGGTAGATAGAGCGAGTGCGTGCACACGCATGCGTTCGTTGCTCCTTCGGTCAAGCATTTGACTCTTGATTTCAGCTCCAGTCGTGATCTCCTGGTTCTTGAGATCTGAGCTGTCAGCCTGGAACCTGCACTGGATTCCCTCCCTCCCTCCCTCTCTGCCCCTCCTTTCCTCTCACTCTCTGGATAAATAAATAAACTTAAAAAAAAAAAACAAACAGGTTATAGATCACTTATATCTCTATAGCTGGAAAAAAGTTGTAAAGATGTTATTTGCCGTTTTTACTATTTTGACATTTGTACTGCAAAAGTAGTACCAAAGCAATGATGGGAAAAGTTCTGGTGTCTTAGCACAAATCAACACAGTGGCACCAAAGTGTACCAGTAGTCCGTATATTTGCCACTAGCTCACTCACTGTTGGGGAAAAAAATTGCTGTGTCCTTGATGCAACAGGACAAATCCAACCTTTGAAAATGTGTCTGGAGGAAGATCGCCTGTGGTAATTAAGTTACTAGCTAAATTAGACGCTTTATAAATTGAAACTGTTTTTAAGGAAAAAAGAGACAAACCGGAAAACAGACTTAACTTAGACAACAAACTGATGGTTACCAGAAAGGAAGTGATGGCAGGGGAATGGGTCAAATAGGTGAAAGGGACTAAGAGCACACTTACCTTGATGAGCACTAACTAGTGTATACAGTTGTTGAATCACTATATTGTACGCTGATATAACACTGTAATTAATAGAACACTACTTGTTAACTATCCGAGAATTTTTATTTTAATTGCCGCTATTTTCACGTGACTGAATGACAGACTATTATTCAGATTTAGATATTGGGCAGATGTTTTCTCAACATGCATGCCATTCAGGATAGCATTTTCCTTTTGCCTGGAGTTGGGGTGGGGCTGGAGGAGCCTGTGATAGAATGAGAGCCCACAAGTAGATTCAGGCATATTGGTAATGTTCTAGTTTAGATTTGGTGGTGGGTTTACAGATGTTCATTGTATTATTTTGCTTGGTAACATTATATTTCATCTCTTTGTTTTTATCAAATATTACAGAATAAATTAAAAAAATTTTTTTAATTTGAAAGCTAGATGGTGGACGTTAAAGATAACAGTATCTCACTGAATTAGATGTTTTCAAGTTTATTGAGCAAGTCAAGTTTTCTCTGTTGTCATAGAGGGATCATAACTTGTGACCATTTACCATATGGCCTAGCATCGTTCTAATACTTCACAGTAGTATTAACCTATTTAATCCCTCCCACAACTCTCTGAAGTAGGAATAGTTATGTCCATGTTTTAAAGATGAGATGTCAGGTGTTAAGTTATTGAGATTATCAGCCCTCCTCGAGGAGCTTCAGTCCCCCTGAGTAGGGGGGGGTTGGGAGGCCGGGTGGAACCGAAGCCCAGTAAAAAGGAAATGCTGTCCTCTTAAGAGCCTTTATATTTGTATCTTCTCTTTTTCTAGAGACCATGGCGAGCCCAGGGAAAGACAATTATCGAATGAAGAGCTATAAGAACAATGCCCTAAACCCTGAGGAAATGAGACGAAGAAGAGAGGAAGAGGGCATTCAGCTCCGGAAGCAGAAACGGGAACAACAAGTAGGTTAACCTGAATATGCTCAAACATACTGTTCAGGGAAATGATCCAGCTGCCATGGTTGGGCTGCTCCCTGCATTTATTCTTCCTTTCCCCTTGGGAAAACAGCTTAGCTCTGGGGCCACTCATCCAGCTTTCTTTATTGTAGAGAAGTGTTGGAATCTTCGAAGAAAAGAACCAGTCCCTTACTCCTTTTCCACAATTTAGAACAACGTAGACATCATGTATGTCTTCTGTATAACATTCTAGTTCTAGCCCCTTGTTGCCTTCTCTCTTCTTCACCCCTATAGTCAGCATTAGGCCTGGCGCCTTAAGAGGTTCATCAGCTATTCTGGACTGCCTTACTTCTATGTCTTCAGTCCATTCTCTGGAAGTCTCCCTAGGACTGAGACAGTATGAATGCCTTATCAGCTATGCTCCACTGCACACCACCAACAGATTGGTGCCTTGCCCCGGTCTAGATGCTGTCACCTAACCTGCTTGTGCCCACCCTCTTGCTTTACTGTTACTCCTTTCCTTCAAAGCCTTTTATATCCATCACCTTTTATACAAAGGGCACAGAAATCTTTAAATGGTCTCTTAGGGGCACCTGGCTGGCTGGCTCAGTCGGTAGACCATATGACTCTTGATCTCAAAGTCATGAGTTCAAGCCCTGCTTTGGGCATATAGCTTACTTTAAAAAAAAGAGAATGTTCTCTAAAAAACTTCAAACAATTAGATATAAAACAGTCAAGTGCTTAGATATCTTTCCATGTCCATATATTAAGCTTGGCATTGTCTCAACTATCCTAGCATTTCCTTGGCAATTATTGACATAATTTAGCATTGGATCATTCTTTGTTTTCTTTATTACAGTGAGTAGTTTTACCACTATATCTTTTCTTCACTTTCAGCTTTTTAAACGGAGAAATGTGGAGCTGATTAATGAAGAAGCCGCCATGTTTGACAGTCTCCTCATGGACTCCTATGTGAGCTCTACCACTGGGGTAAGGCCCTTACATGTGCTTCAGGCAGGCCTGGGAAGTACCAACGTGTACAGAACAGGCAGTTCACATCATCTAGTGGCTTTGGCAACAACCACGCTAAGCTCTTTCTTCCATGGGCCCTTTTGTAGCTGGTTGGCTTAAAGAGTCAGTAGGGTTACATCTGTGATGGAGACACCTGAGAAAACATTTTAAGGGAAGCCCTTATTTGCCTCAGAGGTTAGGAATCATTCAAATATCCCAACTTGAAGCAGCCATGAATTAAACAAACACCTTCTCCTGAGCCTGCTGTTATGCCCTCCTCTTGCCCTCAAGTCTTTAACAAGCAAGATGCCAAGCAGGGGTGTGTGCTCATATCTAGCTCTAGTGTTGGTTTGCCAAGTCTTAAATCTGTCTTATGTTCTAGGAGAGCGTGATCACACGAGAGATGGTGGAGATGCTCTTTTCTGATGATTCTGACCTACAGTTAGCAACCACACAGAAATTCCGGAAACTGCTCTCCAAAGGTACAAATCCTGGTCTTCCCCAGAAGGCCCTACGTGATTTAACCTTATGTTTCCTTTCACTGACCTCATTTGCTGTTCCCCTTCACTCGTTCTACTCTAGTCATACTGCTTTGGTGTTCCATGGACAAGCCAGGCACATTCTTACCTTTGTTCCCTCTGTTCCCTCTGTTCCCTCTGCCTGATATCCTCTGGTTGCAGATGCCTGTGACGACTCCCCACTTGCATGATCATATTCTAGGTTCTCAACAAGCCTACCCTGATGCCCTGTATAAAAAAGCAGATCGCCTTCACTCTCAGCATTCTTAATCTTACCCTGCCCTACCTCTTTTTTTTTTTTTTTTTCCCATGACACTTATTAATATAATAGAAAGTCTCTCCTCGTTAGGACATAAGCTCTGTAAGGGCAGAGACATTTGACTTTGTTCACTGTAGTGTTCTCGGTACCTAGAACTGGCACATAGTTTGTACTCAATAAAGATGTGATGTATGATAGGAAAAATACTTCTTGTCTCAGTAAATGAAGCAGTCCTGCCGAGAAAAGAATGCTCTTCTTAGATGGGAAATATTTAGACTAGGGTTGCCCATCTCTTGGGCTTTCTTTTCCTTAATTACTTGCTTGCTTAGTTTCAGGAAGCCAAAGGCAAGTATACCTAAATTAGGGATTGGTTTTCTCTTTAGCATCCTAACTAGATCACACAGTTCAAAAATGCCTGACTATTGTGAAAACCACCTCACCAAAAAGGAGTTTGGAAATGTTGATAAGAACGGTCAGGACTACCTAGGAAGGATGATCGACCGACCCCAGTGAATGCACCAGCCGAAATCTCTCCTGACTTTTCCTCTCTTTCCTTTCTCCCCTCTTCCAGAGCCTAGTCCTCCAATAGATGAAGTTATCAACACTCCAGGAGTGGTGGATCGGTTTGTAGAGTTTCTGAAGAGGAATGAGAATTGTACATTACAGGTGAGGACTGGTGTAGAGGGGTACCAGATGAAAGCCCCTTTTCCAAGAAATTGTAGTTGAGTGTTTCTATAGACGCATCTCTCGGGAAATAGACAAGTAATATGAGGAACTATTTAAGAGATGCTTCAGAGGTCTTGGCCTCAGATAAGAGAGCCAAAACCTCTTCTCTAAAACAATCTCGAAGGACACCAGAATAGGACAAGCTGATTATTCAGTTATAAATCAAAGGTTCTGGGGTGCGTGGCAGGCTCAGTCGGTAGAGCATGCGACTCTTGATCTCAGCGTTGTTAGTTTACTTAAAATATATATCTACTTTTTTTTTTTTTTTTAACATTTATTCATCTTTTGAGAGAGAGAGTGCAAGCAGGGAGTGGTCAGAGAGAGAGGGAGACACAGAATCTGAAGTAGGTTCCAGTCTCTGAGCTGTCAGAGCCTGACATGGAGTTCGAACTCACAGACTACGAGATCATGACCTAAGGCGAAGTCCGGACGCTTAACCGAGTGAGCCACCCAGACAGACACCCCAGTGATCTCGTACCTCTAATTACCTGTGTGACCTGAAGCAAATCATTTAGCTCCTCTGCGTCTCTCTTTTCAAAAATGAGTGATGAGTCAATGCATTAAAACTTAACCGGAAACTCAGCTGAAAGGGACTTTGAGTCACACGTGTCACTCTAATACTGGTTTCAGAAACGAAGAATGTGAGTGAAGTTCAGGAAATCAACTTGCCAAAGGACTCGGGTGCTATGGTAGTGCAGAGCTAGACTTGGGACCATTGAAGCCCAGGTCCATTCTTCCCGTTGTGTCACATCACTGCCCATACTGTGTTTTGTCATTTAAAGGAGAAGAGGAAAAGGCTCAAGTTTTAGTGTTTTAGTCAGGGGCAAGAGGCCTACTGCTCTCAACCAGCTGGTAGGCATGGCTGCTCTGTCTGGAATGACCTCTCAGTCATGGCTTAATCTCACTTCCAGTTTGAAGCTGCCTGGGCTCTAACGAACATTGCCTCTGGAACCTCTCAGCAGACCAAGATTGTCATTGAAGCAGGGGCCGTCCCCATTTTTATAGAGCTGCTTAACTCAGACTTTGAGGATGTACAGGAACAGGTAATGCTCAAGTTTGGCTTAATTCTTGATAGTACATGTATCATAATAACAAATACATTTGGTCTTTGTCCCCGGTTCCTAAAAATTCCTAAACACCTTGGAATTTTCTGAGTGATAGGAGTGTCTTTTGCTATTTATAACGGAACACACCCAATGAGATGACTGGGTGGGGTTCCTAGATAGCGTCAAGATGAGGGGGTTGTCATCAGAACCTCCAACTCTTCCATCCCTCCACCCCACCTCCCCAGAGAGCTTCTGGGTTGGTGAACACATTGATGTGGTGCCCTGCAGAGGGCACAGAAGTTCTGCACCACCCTGACCTCTCACCCCATACCTTGCCCTATGCATCTCTTCCATTTAGCTCTTTCTGAGCTGTGTCCATTACAGTAAGCTAGTAGATGAAAGTAAAGTGTTTTCCTGAGTTCTGTGAATCATTCTAGTGAACTACTGAAACTGAGGAGGGCATTATGGGAACTTATGCATTTATAACCAGTTGGTTAGTAATATTATGACACCCAGGAATTGCGACTAGTGTTTAAAGTGGGGGAAGTATCGTAGGCCCGAGCCCTTAACCTGTGGGGTCTGCGCTAACTCTAAGCTTAATGTCAGAATTGAATTGGATTGTTGGACGCAAAATTGATGTGGGAGAATTGATTGCTGGTGTGGGGAAAAAACATAACATTTGGCATCAGAGGTAGGTAGTATTGGAAAAAAGACACCACAGTACCCATTTCTCACTACCTACACGTTGTAGAGATAAAGACACAACTTGCATTTCTTCACTGGACTTTATTGATTGGATAGAAAATGGAAAGTGGTACCAAGATTTTTTCCTTCGTTACTACATATGGAGTAGATCCTATCAGGCTGCAAAAATGCAACTTTCCAATCACTCTCTTTTTCTGGAGAGTGGGCATAGGGAGGTCTTGGTTTGGCTTCTTTGGCTGCAGTACAGATGTCAGCCTATCTTTCCCACTAAGCCAAGAACTCCCAGAGAAAAGGCCGTCATAGAACAAGTGCTCAATAAGGATGTCAACAAGGAGGGTACCTGATCCTGTTCGGGATGTCTTGGACCTTGATACGGTTTTTGTCCTAGTTACTGATGGGTACTCACTCTGGTGTAAAATATTGACAGGAGTCACTAGAGTCTGTGAGTGACAGTTCCACCGTCCCCTTTTCAGGCAGTCTGGGCACTGGGAAACATAGCTGGAGACAGCTCCGTTTGCCGAGATTACGTCTTGAACTGTTCCATCCTTAATCCTTTGTTAACGTGAGTACTTATGATCATCTGCAGCTGGGGCATCTATAAGGCAGACACATGGCAGATCTTTTCTTCGGGGCAGCTTACATTAAGATGTTAAGTAAATGCAAAAACACTAAAAGTATGCTCATTGCCAAGGTAAAAGATCGGTATCTTTTGAGAGTAAGAAGATTGTGCCACTGGTCTTTGCTGAGTACAGTCTTCTGTTTCCTGACTGTATGGCACTATAGATTCTAGTGTTGGTCATACCTACCTCATCATTGAGCCAGAAGAGAGAGAGGCAAGACTAGCTCATCTGGAAAAATCCAACCTTCTCTAAAGAATGCATTGATTTATCATTTTATGCATAGGTACATTGGAGAGCTCTGTTGTAAAGCACAGATCAAAGACCCCATGAAGGAGCATAGGAGTCCTTCTCCCGTCCGTCCCTCCCATACCCTCAAATAGAACTTCATCTAAACCAAAACAGATAGATAAACCGTTCTTCCGAGACCACAGCCCCATAGACTACCACTATAACTCTTTCTTGGGCCCTTCACAGACCTTTAGCTTTTATTTCCAAGGAGAAATAAAAGTATTCCTTGTTTAGATCTCGTGGCCACGGTTAGAGGCATAGTATGTCCTACCTTAAAAGGTTTTCAGACCTACTCAAATTCCAGCCCTTTGTCCTTATTAGCTGTGGTCTTAACTAGCCACAGCTGGTCCTAATTCTCTGTGAAGATGTAGGTCAGGCCTCCTGGTCCAGACAAGCACAGTTAACTTAGGTCTCTGGGTTGGAAGACAAGGTGAGGCTGCAAAAATCTTAAGGGTCTGATTGGACTTGCTCCTGGGGTTCATAGGTGACAGCCCTGTGCCAAGGGCATCATTGCTCAGGATCTGTCTTAAGACTTTGCTGTTTCCTTCAGACTCCTTACGAAGTCCACAAGACTGACAATGACACGGAATGCAGTATGGGCCCTGTCAAACCTCTGCCGAGGAAAGAACCCACCCCCCGAGTTTGCAAAGGTAAGAGAGCTTACCAGTTCCTGAGTGAAAGCAGTTTCCTTCATATGTAGGAATTTTGATATGGGAGTTTTCAAGTCTTTGGGTTACCCCTTAGAGTCTCAGTCCCTGGGAAACTAGAAGAGGCAATTGTCAGTGAAGTAGGTGATCTCATGCATCTTGGACAGCAAAGTCAAAAAGGTAGTTCTGATGGTATAATGTAGGAGAAATCTCTAGGGCTTAGAATTACTTGTAGAGGAAGGGACAGCCATGTTAGGGTTAGTGGTAGAGCTGATGTAGCCCTGTCCCTCCATGAGTCTCTCTCACTCTGCTTCCAACAGGTCTCCCCTTGTTTGCCTGTGCTGTCTCGCCTACTCTTCAGCAGTGACTCAGACTTGCTGGCAGATGCTTGCTGGGCCCTTTCTTATCTGTCCGATGGCCCCAATGAAAAGATCCAGGCGGTCATAGACTCTGGAGTCTGCCGAAGATTGGTAGAGCTTCTAATGTGAGTGGTCTGATTAGAAAGTACAGATTCCCTAAGTTTCTCCCAGGCTCTAACTAAAGAACTGCAATAAGCATTCTGCTGCTCTCTGCAAAGATCTAGAGCCATGAGAGTGCCGCCAACCTTGGTGGTTGGCAGGCTGATAACTGTGTGCTGGCCCTCTACTGATCAGTTCTCCCTTCTCTGTAGGCACAATGATTACAAAGTGGCCTCTCCTGCCCTGAGAGCAGTTGGTAACATCGTCACTGGAGATGACATCCAAACCCAGGTGAGGAAGAGAGCTGTTTATAGACAAAATCCTTCCCTGATGGGGGGGGGGGGGGGGTTAGAGTGGGCAGTGTGGTAAGGAGAGAAAGCATGGGCTTGAGTAAAAAATTCCAACTTTGACACTTCCTGTATGATTGTGGCCAACTTAGTTGCCTTCATTTCTTCTACAAGTTGGAAGCAAATCATCTTCCACTGGGAGCTTTTGAAGGAAAACTGAGTGGAGTAAACTGCCTTACTACCTGGGACGTTATAGGGTAATTCTCAAGTTTTGGAGTCCTGGTCCCCATGAGACACTAAAAGCTGCAGAACCTTATCCCTACTTCCTATACCTTTAGAATCCCATCTCATGTTAATAATACTTCCAGTGAGGGCACAGTAGGAACAGTCCTTTGTTCAAAGGCTAGAGATCAGAGTATTGTTTAAGTCTTGAGTTGGCATAATTTGGTAGGATTCTTGACAAATTCTTGAGTGATCTCACTCAAACCCACACTCACTACCTAGGTCATTCTTGTGTGTGTGTATGTGTGCACGTGCGCGAGCGTGTGCATGTATGTGCGAACATTCATAACATAAATTGTACTGCTTTTACCATTAAGTGTACAGTTTAGTGGCAGAAAGTCCATTCACCTTGTTATTTGTCAACACCATCCATCCCCACAACTTTCCATCATTCCAAACTGGTTTTCTGTACCCATTTAATAATAACTCCCCATCCTCCCCACCCCTTCCTCAGCCCCTGGTAACCACCATAACACTTTTTATCTCTTAGGAGCCGATTGCTCTAGGTACCTTATATAAATGGAACTATATATAGTTGTCCTTTTGTGTCTACTTATTTCACTTAGCATAATGTCTTCCAGGTTCATCCGTATGTAGCATGTGTCATGCCTTCGTTCCTTTTTAAGGCTGAATAGTAAGCAGTCCATTGTATGCATATATCCCATTTTGTTTATCCATTTGTTTGTTGATAGATTCCTGGGTCGTTTTCACCTTTTGGCTATTATGAATAATGCTATGTTGAACAATGTGTACAAAAGTATCTGAGTCCCTGCTTTCAGTCTTCTAGGTACATACCCAGAAGTGGCATTACGGGATCATATGCTTATTTTATGTTTAAGATTTTGAGGGACCACCATACCATTTTGCACACTAGCTGCACCATTTTATACCTCCAATAGCTATATACTAGGTTCCAATTTCTCCACAACCTTACCAACACTTGTATTGTCTGGGTTTTTTTATAACAGCCATCTTGATAAGTGTGAAATGGTATCTTATTGCAGTTTTGATTTGCATTTCCCTAATGATTAGCGATGTTTGGTATCTTTTCATATGCTTATTGGCCATCTGTATTTCTTTAGAGAAATGTCTGTTCAAGCCCTTTGACCATTTTTTAATTGGGTTCTTCAGTTTTTTTGTGTTTAGTTGTTAAGAGGTCTTTATACATTATGGATATTAATCCTTATCAGATATGATTTGCATATGTTTTCTCCTATTCTGTGACTTACCTGTTCACTCTGTTGATGGTATCTTTTGATGCACAAAAGTTTTTAATTTTGATTAAGTCCAGTTTACCTAATTTTTCTTTTATTGCCTGTGCTTTTTGGTGTTCTAGGTCATTCTTAACTGTTCAGCCCTCCCTTGCCTCCTCCACTTGCTGAGCAGCCCCAAGGAGTCAATCCGGAAGGAAGCTTGCTGGACCATTTCAAATATCACTGCTGGCAACAGGGCTCAAATACAGGTACAAGCAGTGGAGGAGAGGGCAGGAGCAGATGGGAAGGCATGGGAACTTGAGCAGTTGTGGGTTATTTGCTTCCAGAAGAAAGAATTTGTTTCCCTTTAGAAATTGGGGCCAATATGTGCTATTAAAGATTCTTTCTAAGAAGCCAGGCTCCTCTGTAGCTTCTCTACGGGGAGAACAGAGGATTCCCGGGAAGAGGAAGATGTCTGAATCATAACTGATTTTGTAGGCTAGATTTGCTTACTCTTTTTGAAGTGACTTTCTCTCTATCCTGCTCCCCATCTTCTCTCAGGCTGTCATAGATGCAAATATCTTCCCTGTGTTGATCGAAATCCTTCAGAAAGCAGAGTTCCGTACAAGGAAAGAGGCAGCCTGGGCCATCACCAATGCCACATCAGGAGGAACCCCTGAGCAGATCAGGTATCACATTCATTTTTCATTGTCTTGTGTGGTATGTATACTGTCCTTCTTGGTTCATGGTCTGCAGTGACTGCTAAACTGCCTTTTCTGGAATAGATATGCCCCAGATCTAAACCAGCAGCTGGTTTAACTGGTAAGATGCTAGATTGGTACTGAAATTTGGAATAGATTGCTGTAAAGCATGAACTTCTTTTCCTTCCTAGAGAATAGAGACCTATAACACAGACATCCATTTCTCCTCCACTTTTTTCTCCAGAGAAATTTAAATCCATGTAATTCCCAATTATCCATATAAATGAAAGAGAACCAAACTGTGGCTCATTCATAACAGCTTCTTTGGGAAATCACTTTTGGGGGTGACACTTGGGAGAAACAAATAGAAAGCCACTGTATGTGTGTGCGTTCTTTGATTCTGGTTTCCGTTATCAACATGAGTAAGGGTGATGGGAACTGGACAAGTGTTTTGCCTTCAGATTGTGGCCCAGGAAGAGAAGTAGGAATAGATTCAACATATTTAAAGCCTTAGGAGAAAGGGGATAGCCGTTGGTTAAGCTTTGAAGGACACAGGGTTGCAAAAGCCCTTTGGGACAGGAAAAAGCATAAGTAAAGGCACAAGAATCAGAAACTTGGAGATGTTTACACATTTGGAAGGTAGGGTCCTTGGAAGAGAATGATGGGAGGTGATGGGAGATGATGGGTAGGAACCTGATTGTTGGGGGTCTGTTTCGTCATGCCTGTAGAGCTTGGAGTGAAAATTTTAAGCAGGGAAGCAATGTGTTCAGAGTGGTAACATTACACTAAGGGGACATTAGAGATGAGAGGAATCTATGACAGCCTTCCCCATGGAAATGAACTAGACTTGGAGCATTGGGAGGATGGAGAGACTGAGATAAAGGATAGGTGGTTGTGAAGGCTCAGCAAGAGGGGGTTGCTCAGAGTCCTGATGTGTGAGGGAGACCCACAGGCCCCACAGCACCTGCCTAGCACCTCCCTTGCGCTTTGTTAATTTAGAACTTGCCCGGTCTCTGCCCTTAGGTACCTGGTCTCACTGGGCTGCATCAAACCCCTGTGTGACTTGCTGACTGTGATGGATTCGAAGATTGTGCAGGTGGCCCTCAATGGGCTGGAGAACATCCTTCGGCTTGGAGAGCAAGAGGGCAAGCGCAGTGGCTCAGGGGTCAACCCCTACTGTGGCCTCATCGAGGAAGCCTATGGTATGTGCCCTCTCCCCAACCTCACCTCTGCCTTCAGTAGAGAAGTTCTAGGTCATGACCCAGGGACTGTGAGCCCCCAAAGTAGTATACATGTGAGGCTGTGGGATTTGGGGGGTCATCATTGAATGCAAAGTTCTATCCCATCATATCCTTCTCCCTCTGAGGAGCAGTAGATCAGTTCTGTTTTTTGATAGGTTCTGTCTAGTAAGTAGGTATGGCGCAGATGCAAAAATAAAGCTCTAGAATTGATGAGAGAATCAGGCACTGGAAGGTATGCTTCCAGCTGAGTGTCTAGCAAGTTCCAGTAAGAGTGCTCATCTTACGACTTTAGAGAAACTAATGATTTGCCCAGGCCACACAGGTAGTTAAAAGCAGAATCAGGACTAGAACTTCTGGCTTATAGCTGACATTTTGGGCTTTTTCCTTTGGGGTTATGTAGTTTTAGGAAAAGGTCTTAATTCTCTTCTTTGGGGTCAAAGAGAGATCTGATCATATTACTTGTGTTGGTAAACATTAACATACCACAAGGAAGGAAAAACGGATAAATATTTCATGGCCCCGTGGAAAAGCAGTCACAGTTCACTCTTGTCCCTCCTTCCTTTTTGCCACCATAGGCTTGGATAAAATTGAGTTTCTCCAGAGCCATGAGAACCAGGAGATCTACCAGAAGGCCTTCGACCTCATTGAGCACTACTTTGGTGTAGAAGATGATGACAGCAGCCTGGCCCCCCAAGTGGATGAGACACAACAGCAGTTCATCTTCCAGCAGCCTGAGGCCCCCATGGAGGGCTTCCAGCTATAATGTCTGCCTCCGGGGAGGGGAGGGGATGGGAAGCACCACCAACCAGCGGAAAAGCAGCCCTCTGGTGGGCGGGAAACCAGCCCCCCCATCATCAGCCACCATACACCTCTGCTGCCCTGGAAACTGTGCTCTTGACCTGCTCCGCCCCCTTCCCTGGAGGGAGCACCCTCTGGACAGACAGAACCATCTGAGGCTCACATTTGGGTTTTGTGACAAGAAGGGGACGTGTTGGGTTTTTCTTCCTTACACTATATTTTGGCTGCACATATGTCTTTAACCCAGGAGCCCCAGGGGTAGACAAAGGAGGACTGAGGTAATCAATTTTGCACCTTTTTTTAATTTTATTTTTTCTTTAGTGGTGACTTCCTTCCCTTTTATCTTCCTTCATCCTTCCCAGTTCTCTGCCCTGATCTGTGTAACTCTTATCTTGGGTACTTGAGCAGATGGAATGTTCCAGAGGTGGGGGGTGGGAGGGGAGGGAGAAATCCAAAACAAAGTGTTCTTGCTCTGACAGAATATTAATCTTGTATGCTTGGATTGAGTTATTTAATTTTTTTTTCTTTTGCACATTTTTCTTGTATTAAGATTGCTCTTTCCAAGAGCCATGAGTTCCTGGTTTTAGGAATCCCAGCTGCCAGCATGGTCTGGGACTAGAGGCTGAGGGGGAGGTCACCATGAGACAAAGGCCCCTTCCTCTCTCTAACCCCTTTCCAGACCTCTTTAGTTTGGGAGATCTCCTTCCCTCTCCAGGGGCAAGTACACCAGTGGGAGGGGAGGGGAGGAGCACAGGCCTTCAGATAGGGCTTCCCATGTGTCGCTACTGATCCCATGTTTCCTACCCACCTTCCTATGGTGCGACCCAACTTCATTTGTTTACTTGAAAATTCCCCTCGGAGTTGAATGAACCTCTGAGGTAGCTGTATTTTCTCCTAAGCACGAGACAGGGGGCTGTGGGCCTTCCTCTCTCCTGAGGAGAAAGTCCTTGCTCTGGTGACCCATAAGTTGCAGAGGAGGCTGGAGTGAGAGCGTCATGTATTGGGATAGCCAGGGATCCCTGCCTTTGGCCTTTCTTCTTCCTCTTCCTCTTCCTCTTCCTCTTCCATAGTTGGATCATGTATATTTTACTTCCAAAGGAGAGAATGTCAAAAAGTTCTGTATTTTTTTATATTCTATATATTAGGTAGGTCAATCTTAATTGGTCTCAAGAGGAAGAACTGTCTGTAATTTCTAGAAGTAGGATACTGTGAGGAAGACCAAAAAGAGATGGGGAAGCTCCTTTGCTCAGGGAGCCTGAGCTTGGTCCTTTTCCTCTCTGCTTAGGTTCTGGGCCACCAACCTGGGACCAACCCTTAGCGCTGGAACCTTTACATAGCAGGTCAGCCTGGTCTGATTGTCCCAGTACCTGAAGGGAGCAAGGATGGCCCCAGGGCCCAGTGAAGTCTACCACTCTAGTCCTTACTGCTAAGCGTCCTGCTTATATTAGGAAACCCAAAAAGCAGTCTGCCTTCTCAGATTCAGTCTCAAAGGCCCTGTCCACATAAGTTATCACACATGGCTGCTTCTCCAGTTATCACAGAACTTAGCAGCCTCCGGCCTTTTGTGAGAGTCACTGGTATCTTTCCTGTTTGGGAATTCTTGGACCTGGTTTGGGTCTTGCCCTTCCTGGTGATAGTTATAATCCTAATGCCTTTTCTCTTTGAGGAAAGCTAGAGTGATGCTTCAGTGGCTTGCCTGCGCTTTGGTGGATTACAGGATAGTAGAGCCCAGTTGTTGGGGAGAAGGATGGAGAAAGCTGCTGGCTAAGTGGAGACCAGCTGCGGAGCTGTGGGCACAGTCGGGTCCCTGCACCAAGCTGTAGTTCCCCTTCCCCAGAGACTGTGCCACTCTTGCTCCTGTTCCCACATATCCCCCCCGGCTCAGGTTAAACCTATACCCCTCTGCTTACAGATCTAAAGTTTAGGTGCTCACTGTCGGCCATTGGTCTTGAATTTGCCCTCTCCTTCTAGTGTTGAGATCCAACTCCAGAACCATTTTCTAAGGAAGGTGGTTTGGGGCTTGTGGTTGTCACTAAAAAGTCACACCAATGCTGTTACACTTTAGTGAGTCAGATGCTGTTCTTCAGCTTAAGAATGACAACTACCAACCCACAAGTAGGCAAGGGGCAGGACCCTTGTCATTTAGCCAGCTGACTCCATCACAAAACTATTCTCCTACAGTTCAAAGAAAAGCCCCCCGCCCCCCGCGCATGCCCCCCATCCTTATCCAAAGGGCAAAGCACTTTAGTAGGACCTATTTTATACATCTCAAGCAATAGTTGAGTCCCTGACATTGGGGCCAGATTTTTCTTGTGAGACATACACATCCTGCTTTTCCCAACTGCGCCTCTAAAATCTTACACTTTAGATCTGGGGCCTGTACCAGATGGAAGATTCTCTTGATCTTCTGGCTGCTGCTTAAAGCCAGTTTTCTCCAAGGACTTCAAAGGTGAAGTCTCCCAGGGCACAACATGAGGACAGATTTCTCATCAGATAAAGTGGCCTCTAGGAGCTTTCCTTTGTTGGTGTCTTCCTCAGACCATATTTTCCCATTATTTCCCTCTAACCTACCCTTTCAGCCAGCAGGTAAGATTCTTCCAGCCCACAGGGGCAGTAATACCACCTTCTCTGTCTCCTCCTCTCCTTTGGCCCTCTTGGGAAGCAAAACATTATTTCTGTGGCCCAGCCTTGACAGCCACTCTTTGTGGGCAGCCCCCACTTGGACTCCAGACCCTGGCCGTGGTGAAGTCGAAGGCCACTTTTTGGTGGATTTCTGAATGGATGTTGTAGGGATGAAGGGGCTCCCCAGCCTGTCGTAGGGAATAGCCTGAAAAGACATGTTTTTAGAATCTCCCTATGTTGGCACATGGCTGGTCTATCCATTTTAAGATCTCTGGTGGAGGTGGAGGTATCTAGGTGTGGATTAGAGGACAAGGAGCCGCCTTCTTAGCTCAAGTGTTCTAGTACTGTTTTGAACAGTGCCAGCTTTTCTTTATTGCCAGCCCCTCTGGTTATCCAACCCCCTATATCTTCTCTAGTACTAATAAAGTCTCTAATCTCAGAAACCTGCCTTCAGTTCTGAGCTATCCCCAGTGGCTAACTGCCTCACCTTGGTGTTGGCTACAGCCTTCCGGTAGAACCACATGGGTTCCACTTTCAGCTGGCCAGCCTAGTTACTTGGGGCATTGTGTACAAATGACCCTTTGGAGGAGCAGGCATTGATGACCTCAGCTTTCAGGAACCCTTGCTGTCTGCTCCCGCCCCCCCCCCCCCCTTACCTAGAACCCTTAGGCCTACTCCTACTCTTTGCCCTGGAAGCCACTTTCCCAGAGCCCTGTTTTTTGGAGCTAAACTGCACAGATTATAGCTGCTACTGTACTTGGTCAAGGAAGAGCAAAAGAAGGCTCTCAGGCACACTCTATTTCTCTCAAGCCACACCAGTTTAAAATGAAAACCGTCTTAGCAGAATGAACTGGATTTCCATTTTCTCATGTCTACTACCTGCCTTTCCTCTACATCGTAGAGTTACCCATTCTAGCAGACTAGAAGGGAAGGAGATGAACACCTAACAGTACTTACCCCTCTTCCCACAGTGTCCTTCTATGGAGGCCTCAGCTCATTTGTTCTGGCCACATCTCCTCCCTGAGACTCATTCAGCTTGGTATCCATCATCTCTGACTCCTCAGTAGATTCATCTTGTGAGCTCAGATTCTGGAGTTTGAGTTGAAGGCAGGGAGCTGTAAGGAGAACAGGCTGGCTGGAGGCCTCAGGACTGTGTGTGCCTTTGTGCCTCCCTGGAAGAGGGAAGGGTGCAAGGCTCAATGTGCTGAACCATAGGAAGTGTTCATAACCAGCAGCAACATCTTCCAGGTAGGACTATCCTAGAAGTGAGTGCGTGAGACTTGAGAATGTGCTCAGAGTAGGTTTCTTCCACAGCCGTTTAGGATTTCACATTGTAGACCAATCTTGTCCAGTATTTTTTGTTTTAACTTTTGAATTCTTTTGTTAAGCCAGCAAGCTGAGAATTTGGCCCTGCGGGGATCCATGTGGTAGACACTAGCTGCTCTTTGGCCAAGGCCTTCATAAATGATTCAGTCATCCCACTGTCTACCCCCTAGCCCCACCCCCACACTAAGACCACGATAAGGGAAGAATTTGAAGTCCATATCAATCAAGTCTGTGAATTAAAGCTGTTATTTTTCCTCTGAGATGGCATTTTGCATCAGGCCTGGGGTATGTGTAGAACCAAAACTAGGTGTGGGAGTCAGCATTAACTTTTGGGTTGGGCCCAGAGAACCCAGGAAAAGGTTTGTGTAGTGTGTTACAAAGGTCTCCAGTGGGTCTGGGCCTACCATGCTACTTCTGGGCCAGCCTGACTGCTGATGTTCACATTAGCACATACCTGAACGGCCAGACTTGCTCCCCTGTGTTGGTTAGATTTTCAGCCCTTGGGTTTGGGGAGAGAGAACTGCCATGCCTTGGGGGCAGTGAAGGAAGTCAAAGCTCAGATCCAGAGACTGGCTGGGAACCTCCGACTCAGGATGTCTTTAATGAGTCCACCTCTACAAGAACTCTCAGGCCCTGGAGCTAGGTACTGTCTCTTTTAGCCAGCTTCTGTGGGAACTATCTGACTGAACCACTGAAGAAGCATGGGGGGTGGGAAGGCAGTATGAGGTCCCAGCCACCCAAGACAGACTGGACGTCCTTCAAAAACAGCTTGGGTTCCCAGCTAAAGACCCTAGGAAGCTGAATCGAAACTTTTTCCTCACTGGTTTATTCTTTCCAAATTCATTTGCTTTTAGTTTTCCAAAAACTATAAACTCTGGCTGTTTTCCATGTTCTCAGGGCCCCTGGGTAGACAGACAAAGCTTGATGATTTCAGAGCAGACATAGGCCAAGAAGCCGTGGCATTGAGTGTGCTGAGTCCAGACAAATGATATTTATATACACATCCAAATTTGAAGAGAAAATGTATTTCTTTAGGTTTCAAACACTGTACTAGATATAAAGCAAAAATAAAAACCTGTTGCAAAGTTCTAAATTGTCTTCTTTGGAATGATCCTAAACTGGAGTTTTTGGAAGTGAATGAGGAAAGGGTGTTTAAACTTAGGGCCTAACAATGGAATTAGGATTGCAGCAGCTTACTCCTGCTACAAAGAATTTTTTTAAATCTGCTTTATTGAGATATAATTGGCATACAGTAAATGGTACATATTTAAAATGTACAACTTGATAAGTTTTGACATATGCACCCACGAAACCATCACAATCAAGACAGTGAACATATCCCATCACTTCCAGAATTCTCCACAAGCTCCTGTGGAATTCCTCCCCACCCAACCCCCAGCAACCACTGCTGTGTGTTCTGTCACAATACTTTAGTTTGCATTTTCTAGAGTTTATAGGATTTTGGCATTTTATCAGCCCCACTCATAGCCCTTTGAGCCCTACTCACATTTAGATCAGTTCCGGGACAGAGATTACAAACAAGCAGCCAAAAAGCTGATTCAACCCAAAAGGAGGATTTTAATGTTTAGTAATGTTTAATGTTTATTTAAACATTAATGTTTAATGTTAACATTAATGTTTAATGTTTATTTTGAGGGAGAGGGAGGGAAAGAATCCCAAGCAGGCTCCACACTGTCAGCACAGAGCCCGATGCGGGGCTCGATCCCATGAACCTCGAGATTATGACCTGAGCCAAGATCAAAGAGACGCTTAACCGACTGAGCCATCCAGGGGCCCCCTTGCTAACTTTTTTTTTTTTAAAAGACCTATCTTGAAAAATAAGCTGGCACTACTGGGTCTGAGTTTCTGCTTGAAAACAATCTGCAAGAGCTCTATTTTACCACAATCTCCACCATTCCAGTCTCCTTGACTGACTGGCAGGTATTAATATTGCTATTTTCTTTTACAGCAAAAGAGAAAATAACTTTCAACCCGTGTTTCTCAAATTTTCTTATTCCTTGCCTGCCTACTCATTACCCAGCTGGCCCCTGTAGGCCACCGTTGATCCTTCCGGCTACGTTATTCCACCCATCACCCCATGCATATGTTGTTCTTATGATACCTTTATCTCTGCCTAGAACACCCTCTTCCCATGGGAATCCATCAAGGCCTGATTTGTATGTTACCTCCTCAAGAGATTTCCAACATGTTTGTCTGGAAATAATCAGGGCCTTGGTTCTCAGAGACCTGGATTCCAAACCCTTCTGGCTTGAGTTCCACCTTCAGCCACACTGACTCTCAATGTTACCTGGTAAACAGCAGACTAAGGGATGGGGAAGAGCATTGTCCCGCAGTCTAACTGAGGAAAATACTGAACATCTTGAAGAGCCCCAAAACAATGCCCGATTTGCACAACTTCATTCTCAACCTCACTGCCCCAGACTGATGCTAGGCTGTAGGACTAGAATTTAACCAATAGGTCTTACAATGTTCATTGACTTGTAAGCAAATAATTTCAACATCCCATTACTATGCTGTTACAGAGCTCTATCCAGCCCGAGGAGCTGTGACAGACTGCAGAGCACCGGGAAGGCTCTGAAGTGAAGTGGCCTTTGTGCTGGGCCTAAAAATACTGTTTTTGCCAGAAGGGCATTTTGGAAGCTGGAATAGCACCTGCAAAAACTGGGATATCCTGGAAAGATTGAGAGTATACTGGAAGCAAAAAAGGCAGAGGGCATGGACAGAATTGGCTGGAAACAAAAGTCAAACCATTTAGGCATTAAATTCCAGGCACGTGGGTTGTTGGCTGTTTTTCTCTTATCTATAGGCAGCTGAAAAAAGAACTGATCTCACGTTCGGAGAAAGTTTGGGTTCTCCCCCGCTTTAGCCCAGTGCAACTGGGATTTTGTCTGTAGAGGGTGGGCCAGTCAAAGTAAAGGCTCAGGAATCTGCTGTGGCCAAACTGCTTGCAGAGGCCCCTCAGACCCTTCCAAAGAAGGACTAGGGCTAGTAATGGAGAAGGGATGGAAATAATTTCACAAATTACCTTGACTCATCCTCAGGGAAAGTGTGCCGTGGTTATTTCTCCTGGGTACGAATCAGGGTACTGAACAGTAGTTAAAATGGGTACTGGTGCCAGACTTCCTGCTTTTGAATCTCTGCCTGAACCACTCATTAACGATGTGACAAAGTTATCTTTTACCTTACTGTCCTCAGATGCAAATGGGAATAACAAATACTACTGTTCTTGATAAGTAGTTACGAGGATTAAGCTAGTAGACGGGAAAGCACACGGTAAACTCTCAAAGAACTGCTATGGTTAGGAAGAGTTTTCATTTGAATACAGAAAATGAGGCCCTAGGAGAGACTGTCTGGTCACAGCAAATTAGTGATGAAGTTAGGACTGGAACGCATGTCTCCAGATTCCCAGCCCAAAATTCCTTCTATCCCTTGTCCTCGGAGTTCCTCCTAGTCATAGATGTTCACAAAAGGGGAGTAAGGCTTGTCGGGGCTTGCACGAGAGAACAGCCAGTAGCAGGGCTTTGGACTTCTGCATGACAGAAACGGGCTGGACTCGTGTACCCGTGTAGAATGACTAGCTCCTTTCAGACCTCCTGGGTATCCGGCTCCTACGACTAAAGTTCTTTCCATTGCATCTTGGGAGATGGGGGCGTCAGCCCCGGCGCCTGGCGGGACTTGTAGTCCTTTCCCCTCCCCCGCCTTCCCAACTCCCCCACCTCAGAGGCCGCCGTCGCTTCATCTTTCCCAGCAAGCACCGCGAGAGTGCCGGCTATCGATTGGCTGTAGCGGGAGAAGGCGGCTCGGCCGGCAGCGGTTGCCCAGGGTTTCCGGTGCGAGGCCAGAGCGGGCGAAGCTGTCGGAACGTCGGCAGTGAGGTTCGTGTAGCGGTCTGGGGGAACGAGGCGACCAGAGGGTCTGTGGGCCTGAACGCTCTCGGCCAGTGGTGGGACTCACGCCGATTCCGCGGGAGGACTCAGGCCGGGCGGGGGACGGGGGGCGGGGGGAGGGGGGGGCAGGGCTGAGGCCTTTGCGCATGCGCTGGCGGGCGGTGCGCGCGGCTGGAGGGCGCGCGGGGCGTGGGTGGCTGCGCGCGCGGGGGGGCCCACGTGGGGCCTGGGGGCCGGGGGAGGGATGGGAATCGAGCGTCCCGCCACGTCAGTCTCCGGCCCTGAGCCTATCCCGCGCTGGGCCTGCAGTGAGGGGGTCGTGTAGTGCCGAGAAGCGGCTTTGATCGAGAAAGGAGGCCTCGCCTGCCCCGCTTCTGGAGCGGCGTTCTGCAAACCTGCCTGGGCGCGTCGAGCTTCCTTCACTGGCCAGAGGCAGAACCGTTGGCTCCCTCCCGTGAAGGCCGGCCGGCGTGTTCTAAGAAGCTCTGAGCACCCGGTACCGGGGTCTCGGGTCTAGGCTGTGAAGACCATTGAAGTCTGGAGAATAGAGAGTGTGTTTGTTTCTATAGGATCCGCGCCCAGCCTAGCACCGCAGACCACAATGAAGAACCAAGACAAAAAGAATGGGGCTGCCAAGCAGTCGGGCAACACTTCCAATGCAAAAAGCAACCCGGGGCAAGCGGAAGCAGGACCAGAGGGAGCCCAGGGGCGGCCCAGCCAGTCGGCTCCTGCGACAGAAGCCGAAGGTTCTTCCAGCCAGGCTCCGGGGAAGACTGAGGGTGTGTGCCAGCTCTGCTTTCCAGCGGGCAGGGGGAGGAGTTTGTGGTGCGCCAGGGTAGCTTCTGGAGTCAGAGGCCTTGGCCGCTGTCTGTGCCACCCGCTCCCCCACCCCCAGATCCGTACAGCTTCCCGGAGTGGGGAGGGTGGGGGGGTGATAGCGCCTCCCACTGTATGCACTGGAACAGAACTCTTGAGAGAAGGCTCTGGCAGGATTAAATCAGGGGGCAGCCAAAGAAGACACCCAACCAGCCAACCCGGGTTAGAAACCCCTCATTCACCAGTGGGTAACTGCTCTTCATATTGGAGCCATTCCTGGAACTTTTTTAATAGCAAGAAATAATTCTTGCAGTGAGGAGAAGGGGATGTACTAGACGTTGAGCTCCAGCTGTGTGCCAGCCCTATGTGCTGGATGCTTTATTTCCTTGATTTGACACTCACAAAACACATGGTTGGGCAATAGTAGGACATAGTTGTATCATTTTATAGGTAAGTAAACTGATGCTTAAAGAAGGTGGGCAACATTTAACCCAAACCAGTAAGTTTGGGCCTGGAAATTCCAACTGCTGGTGTAACCATCTTGTTTTTCATTTTGCCCCTTGTCCTGCCCTGCTGTAGGAGCACAAGCCAAAACTGCTCAGTCCGGGGCTCTCCGAGATGTCTCTGAGGAGCTGAGCCGCCAGCTGGAAGACATCCTGAGTACATACTGTGTAGACAACAATCAGGGGGGCCCAGGTGAGGATGGGGCACAAGGTGAGCCTGCTGAACCCGAAGATGCAGACAAGTCCCGGACCTATGCCTCGAGGAATGGGGAGCCTGAGCCAGAGACCCCAGTAGTCAATGGTGAGAAGGAGACCTCTAAAGGGGAGCCGGGCACAGATGAGATCCGAGCAAGTGACGAGGTCGGAGACCGAGATCACCGAAGGCCACAGGAGAAGAAGAAAGCCAAGGGTCTGGGTGAGCAGAGGGCAGCTTCTTGTGAGGCTGGTAAGGTGGGGAGTTTGGACCCAACATTCCCTGGGCTAACCTGCTCTGCCAGGATTCAAAGGAAACTACTTCCCAGAGCAGCAAGTTACATTAGTTTGATCTAAGCGGGGGCTGTAGGCCGTAGTACAGAGAGGTGTGTGAGTTGTTCGTTGCATAGGGACTTCTGGCCTTGGAAGGAAGTAAGAACCAAAATCTAGCCTGCTTTCTGTGTCTTTGAGAAAATGGAGAGCAGGAGGCCCGAGTGGGCTCCTATGTCAGCCAGCACTGTCTCTAACCTGCACTGTGAACTTGGGCAAGACCTTTCTCCTTCTGGTCCTTAGTTTTCGCTTGTCTACAATAAGATTTAGACTAGACCAGGGTTGAAAACTCAAATAAGCCAAGTTAGACAGAGGGCCCCATGAAGACCAAGACATCACCTACTTCATCCAAAGAGGTGATTGCCACTTGGTCCCAGTTTGTTGATAGCATGTAACATTACAAGCTAAGTATAGCCATAAAATTTCTCTGGAGTTTTAGCAATTGACAACTAATATGCTAGGAGGCAAACAAAACCCTTCTTTGGGTTGGATTTGGCCTGTGTACGTGTGCTTTGCGGTCTCCGCACCCATCTTTTGGAGCCTCCCAAGGTTGACACTCCAGGAGCCTGATGCTGTGCTATGTACAGCGGCCTTCCAGGGAGACAGAAGGCAGACTCGACTCAGGCACAGTGAGGGGAAGTCATTGGAGGGTTGGGCGGCTAATGTGTGTTAAAGAATCATAGTTAGGTGATATTATATCCGTGTCTTAGTCCCTGCTTCCCCACCTCCTGCCTGTCATCCTGATTGAAAGAAGGTTTTTTTGTTTGTTTTTGTTGTTACTTACTCTTAGAGTCAAATATTGGAAGGTATATGTGTTTTAAAGTTCACTGTCTGGAAGGGGTGGGGGAGGGAAAAAATAAATAAAGTTCGCTATTTGACTGCCTCTGTTGAAGAGAGTTTTGTAGTTCTCAAGGAGACCTCTTCCTTTTTGCATCCTTCTTTCATGAGGGCCTTCCTTGCATTGAAACAGTAGCACGTAATTTGCAGATGGGACATTTTTTTTTCTCCTATTGGTAGAGCAGGCAGCTTTTGTGGTCCCACCCCTGGTGTTCACCAGGGAGTCTTCACATATATTCAGTCATTCATTTATTAAGCATTTGTTGAGTATGTCCTCTGAGGTGGGCACCGGGGACGGTACCGGGCAGTACTGGGACCACAGCAATAGGCAGAATTGGGTTGGCAGCAAACCTCATAAAGCACACGGTCTAACGGTTCGGCAGCCAGTTCAACAAACAGAAGTGTAAAGTAGGAGGAGAGAGGGCTGCGGAAGAGTGTGGGCCCGGGCCTGGGGAGACCCCCAGAGAAGGGGGTACATTTTTTTGCTCCCTGTGCTTTGCAGGGAAGGAGATCACGCTGCTGATGCAGACACTGAACACGCTGAGCACCCCAGAGGAGAAGCTGGCAGCTCTGTGCAAGAAGTATGCTGAACTGGTCAGTTCTCCCCCTTCTTGCACCCGCCCTGCCTTGGAAAGTCAGCAGGCCACCTGGCATGGGGTGGAGGGTGCAGGGGCAGGTGGGTGGCTTAATTGCTCTTCAACCTCTTTGAGTCTTTTCCCCATCTGTTAAGTGGGGAGTCAAGTCCCAGCCGGCCTCTTCCAGGCTGACTAAGAGGAGAAGCTTCACATTCCAGTGGTCGAGCCCTAGCTGCCTGGCCACCGTGCCAGACACCGTGTCAGCTCACCTCTGTGCGCTTCAGTGTACATCTCCCCAAAATGTGGAAACGCCAGTGCCGTCGTCATCCCACTTGACAAGACTAGCATGAATCATGTGATGTTCTTTAGTACACAAATTTCCCCAGTTGTTTAAAATATCAGTTTGGTGACAGTCGGGCCAGAGGAGGTCTATTTAATACTTTGGGTCCTTAACTTTTTTTTCCTTTTACTCCAAAACAGTCTTCATCTTACTGCCCACTGTTTTCCCCATGACATTGATTTATTGCAGGTCACTTATTCTGTAGGGTATCTCACTTTCTCACTTGGTGGTAGCATTTAACTTGTCCCTTTACCTCCTGTAGATAAAATGGAAATCAGCTGTAGAAGCTTGATCCGATCTGAGTTCAGCTCTTTTGATCAGAACTCTTCATAAATGGTCCTCTGTAGAGAAACAGAGTGTGCTGCTCCCACTTTCAGTGATGGAAGATTGTCCACTGGGTTCAGGTGGGGCCAGCCAGGTTCCTCCCTTGACAGCTTTCCATCAGAATTTGAGTGAACGGATTCATCCACTGAGGGTCATTGCCTAACTACTTATTTTTAAATTCTTTCATTCCATTTGCATTTATTACCTGGAATTCTATAGAGAAGTGGTCTCGTTTGTAAAATGGGGAAAATCGCATCTGCCTACTGGGGTTATTATAACCACTAAATAAAGGACAAGGTATGAAAAAGATAGCACCCCTTCAGAATGAGCCAGCTAGGGAACGATTGATGAAGCCAGAGAGGAGGAGCTGAGTCACTAGGGTGATGTTCTCAAGTAGACGAGGCGGTAAGGGCCAGAGCATGAGAAGAGGGTCGGCTGTGGTGGGAAGCACGCCTGGGGCCCGGTGACTGGAGGAGAGAGCAGGTGGAGGTGGATGGGCAGGGGTGTAGCTTGTGCCACCCCCTCTGGTTGCTTCTGTTCCCGGGGAGATGGGATCTCCCTGCTGGGGCTGAGGAGAGGTGAAAAGGAGGAGGAGATAGTTGTCTGGGGGCACCTGGGTGGCTCAGTCTGTTAAGCATCTGACTTTGGCTCAGGTCACGATCTCACAGTGGGTGGGTTCAGGCCTCACATCTATGCTGACAGCTTGGAGCCTGCTTCGGATTCTGTGTCTCCCTCTCTCTCTCTGCTCCTCCTCTGCTTGTGCTCTCTCTGTCTCTCAAAAATAAATATTAAAAAAAGAAAAGAAGTAGTTGTCTGGAAGAGGAGTATGAGCGACAGGAGGGATGTAGTTGGGCTGCGAGGCAGACGAGGGTCTTCCCCAGAGGGGTGGTCACAAATTTAAAGTGCAGTTCTTCAGGCAGGGCTGGTTCAGTGCCAGTGCAGAGGACTCAGAAGGTTGATATATCAGGGTTGGGGTTTATCAGGAAAAGGGGGCAAGAGAGTTGAGGATGTAAGAAATCTAAGCCAGGTGAGAAGGTCGGTGGTCATTTAAAGAGGGTTTGGGACCCCTGGGTGGCTCAGTCGGTTAAGCATTGATTTTGGCTCAGGTCATGATCCCAGGGTTGTTGGATTGAGCCCTGTGTCAGGCTGAGTGTGGAGCCTGATTAAAATTCTCTCCCTCCCTCCCTCTCTCTCTGCCTCTCTCCTGCTCACACATGCATGCACACACACTCTTTCTCTCTCTCAAAATACACTTTTATTATACATGTTTTACATATAAAATAAAGAAGGTTCAAGGAAAGTGAAAGGATGGTTGGGTCATTGAGTTGGAGGTCCAGCATGGTAGAATTTCTGGGTCCACAGATACTGGAATGAGCTAGAATGATAGGTCATAGTTGGTCCTGCCCTGGGATGAGATAAGGGAGGTGCATGTGCTTCTGGGTAATGACAAAGTCTAGACCTGACTGTCCAGGACAGTAAGCACTGGCCAATTGAAGTACGCCTCGTCTGAGTTTGGATGTGTTGTAAGTGTTGTAAGATACACATCAGATTTGAAACACCTGAGGAAAGGGGAAGAATTAAATGTCTCCAGTGTTTTGTGTTGATCTCGGGTTGAAATTAAAATATTCAGGTATTAGATTAAGTAAATATTTTACTAATGTTAATTTCATCTACTTTTTACCTTTTTAATTTTTTTTTTTTAACATTTATTCATTCTTGGGAGAGAGAGAGAGAGAGAGAGAGAGACACAGTGTGAGCAGGAGAGGGGCAGAGAGAGAGAGGGACACAGACTGAAACAGGCTCCAGGCTCTGAGCTGTCAGCAAAGAGCCCAACACGGGGCTCAAACTCATGAACCATGAGATCATGGCCTGAACCAAAGTCGGACACTTAACCGATTGAGCCACCCAGGCGCCCCTACTTTTTACCTTTTTATTGTAGCCACTAGAAAAACTGTAATTACATAACTGAGTCACACTGTAGCTGCGTTGAATAGGCTCATGGGAGGGAAGCTGATCTGCAGAGAGGACAGGGTCTGAGGACGAAGTTAAGGTCTGTCCATAATGTAAGACCAAAATGATAACAGCAATCGTGGTGAGAGAAGTGGTGCTAAGTCTCGGGGTAGCAAGAGGGAGTGATGGGTCTAGTGAGTACGTGTTGGGGGTGGCAGGAGATCTCGTCTGAGGGCATGAGTGTCCCAAGAGTTGAGGGAGTGTAATGGCCTGAGAGTCTTGAGAGCTGTTTCTTGAGTCAGAGCAGTCACAGAAACTGGGATCTGCACCCCTGCTTGTCCTGGGCACTTGTCTCTGTGTCCTCGAGATGGGGCCTCTGGGTTTATCGAAGTGTGTAAAGCTCCCGGGCCACGTCCAGCTGGAGCGGTTACGGCCAGGGTCGGGAGATGGGGTTGGGGAGGGGCCCTTGGGAAGAGTCCCACGGGGCACTTAACTTGCCCTCCCTGCCCCCAGCTGGAGGAGCATCGGAACTCCCAGAAGCAGATGAAGCTGCTACAGAAGAAGCAGAGCCAGCTGGTGCAGGAGAAGGACCACCTGCGTGGGGAGCACAGCAAGGCCGTGCTGGCCCGCAGCAAGTTGGAGAGCCTGTGCCGCGAGCTGCAGCGCCACAACCGCTCCCTCAAGGTGGGCACCCCCCCCCCCCAGCTCCTCTCTGATGGGCTTTGCCCTCGGCAAGTAGCGCGGACTTGGAGCAGAGAACTAGATGTCCCCAGCGGTGCCCTACCTTAGAGCATCTAGTCACCACTTGACCTGGACTAGTAACCCGTAAGGTGAGGGCCGAGGTGCCGAGGGAGCCCAGGACGCAGGGCTTCAGCACCGCTCCGTTCCCTAGCAGTTCGCAGGGAGGCCGGGGCCCTGCGCTGCCGGGTGGCTCCTCTTGCAGATTCCAGCAGTCCCGGATGCTGGCTCTTTTCTCCCGGTTCTGCCTCTCCTAGGAGGAGGTTCATGTGGTCACAGCCTAGTCACTGCCGTGACCTCTGGAGGCGGTTTTATGTGTATCCTTTATTCCTCACAGATTTGGGTTGGCAAATATGTGGTAGTTTGCAACTTGTTTTGCTCATTTTTAGTTTGTCTTTGAAAACATTTCAACTTTAACATAAACTTGATGTGAGAGATTCAGAGGTGACAAAAGTATAACAAAGGTGACAGTTGCCCACCCTCCTCAACCCCAGTGTCCCGCAGAAACTGCTGGGAAGTAACTACTTACATGTAAGTTTACGTACAGACTTTAGACTTTCCTGAACACGTATGTAGTCTTATATAGGATTTTCTAAATGGAATAGCTATACTTCTATTGTTTCATATTCTGTTACGTTTTGTCACTTTGCATAATGAATGCCTCTCTTTCCTTATCAATTTAGGAGTAACTCATTTTTAACAGCACTGTTGTATGGATATACTGTATTTCATCAGTGCCTTAGTTAAGGAATCGCTGGGGTTTTTTCTAACTTTTCACTATTACATTAGTAGAGCAAAGTGAAAATTCTTGTTACATATATCCCTGGCTAATTATATAGAATTTATCCATAGGATAAGTCTCAGAAGTGAAATGTCTGGGTCAAAGAGCATGCACGTTGTAAACGTTAATGGTTTAGCCAGATGGCCTTCCTGCCAATATGTCTGCGTGCCTGATTCTGCACAGTCTAGCCAACCCTGGGATTACTGCATTTGAGTTGGTTGGGGGTGGGGAGGGGGGAGAAGAAAGCACAAAAATTAAGACTTCTTAACCTGAGGTGTGGAAGAAAGGGCTTCGGGAGATCTAGGCTGCTCTATTAGAATGGCAGTTACGTGTATGCCTGCGTTTTTCTAGGAAGACAATCTCTCACTTGATGTCACCTGATAGACGGGTTCGTTAGGAGCCCTTTTTGCATGACTTCTTGGAACCTGGCTGCTCCTGACTTGGAGAGCGGGGGCGGGGGGTGTTGGTACAGACCATTGCTGGCTGGGGAGCAGCGGGTGATGAAGCTGGGGCTGACTTCTCTGCCCAGGAAGAAGGTGTGCAGCGGGCCCGGGAAGAAGAGGAGAAACGCAAGGAGGTGACCTCACACTTCCAGGTGACACTCAATGACATTCAGCTGCAGATGGAGCAGCACAATGAGCGCAATTCCAAGCTCCGCCAGGAGAACATGGAGCTGGCCGAGAGGCTCAAGAAGCTGATCGAGCAGTATGAACTGCGGGAGGAGGTGAGGTGTCCCTCACAGCCATCACCCGTCTCCAAGCCACCTCTCCTTCACTGTCCCAAAAGTATATAAAATCCCCACGTTCCTTTTTGTCAGTTGCTTTGACCTCTGAAGTAGTACTTGAGTCCATCACCTTCTCTCCGTTCCTGCCCTCTCACCTGGTCCCGGCTCCCAGGGCTCCTCCAGCAGTTAGGACTGCCACTCCTCGAAATGTGCACATCTAATCTTTGTAGGTGGGGCGGGTCTTTGCCAACTGAGCTAAGCTGTTGTGTTGGTGGAGGTGTCGTTTCTGTCCTTTCTTCCCATCTACAAAGGAGTCGGGCCACAAAAGGGAGGGTTGTTAGCCCAGCGGAGTGAACTCTTGGGGCTGGAGGTTTGAGGGTATTCATTTCTTGGCTTCCTGGGAGCCGATTTCATCCCTGTGCACACCCAGGACTGACTGGAGAGAAACAAGGTGAGGTTGGGAAGTAGGTCTTCCTGGGATCTGGGGCCCACGTGCTATAGTAGATGTGGGAGTCAGAGCGAGATGGGAGGATGGGCAGGAGACCCTCGTCTCTGCAGCCACCAGGCCTCCCTGAGAAAGAGCGCCGCTGACAGGTGGCCCTCCCACCGTGCTTTCCTGCAGCACATCGACAAAGTCTTCAAACACAAGGACCTGCAGCAGCAGCTGGTGGACGCCAAGCTCCAGCAGGCCCAGGAGATGCTGAAGGAGGCCGAGGAGAGGCACCAGCGGGAGAAGGATTTTGTGAGGCTCGGGCCCCGGGGGTGGAGGGTCTGGGATGAGGTGGGTTGGGTTCCAGCTCAGCTCATAGTTAAGCTGGTAAGGGAGGCTGCCGCCTGGCCAGACCAGGACACTTTTCCCTCAGATAGCAGTCTGAGAGCAGGAAGCCTCGGCGGGCTCTGGGGCATGTGGCTTAAAAAGGCCAAACAGCCCCTAGGGGTTTCTGACAGGATCCGGGGTTCTGTCTTGGAAACAGCTCCTCAAAGAGGCAGTGGAATCCCAGAGGATGTGTGAGCTGATGAAGCAGCAGGAGACCCACCTGAAGCAGCAGGTGAGACCGCGTGTGTCCTGACCCTGTGCATCTGAGGCCCTTCGCTGGGATCCATCCTGGGGGAGGGAAATAGGACCCTCGTTCTAGGACCACTTTGACTGCTGTGTGACCTTGCTGAGCCTTTGTTCCCTCTGGACCCGCCAGGCACCTGTGGTGTGACCAGGTGGCTAGGTGAGCTTGAAGGACCTCGTTCCTAGTTGGAAGCGTGTGCTACTTTTGAGGAGGCAGCGATACGACGGTTGTTTTTTTTTTTTTTTTTTTTTTTTTTTTAATTTTTTTTTTTCAACGTTTATTTATTTTTGGGACAGAGAGAGACAGAGCATGAACAGGGGAGGGGCAGAGAGAGAGGGAGACACAGAATCGGAAACAGGCTCCAGGCTCTGAGCCATCAGCCCAGAGCCTGACGCGGAGCTTGAACTCACGGACCGCGAGATCGTGACCTGGCTGAAGTCGGACGCTTAACCGACTGCGCCACCCAGGCGCCCCACGACGGTTGTTTTTAACTACATAAGTTGTACTTAATTTCCGAAGGAAAGTTTGAAAACAAACATAAAGGCAAAATGTAAGGCAGCATAAATCCTGCTTTCCAGGCTTAGCATCTTGGATTCTGTCCTTCCAAATACACAGTTTTTTGCTTTAAAGAAAAAGGGTACCTCAATAGAATTGTCAGGTCAGAGGTCCAAGCGTGGATCTGACCGTGTTAACCAGAAGTGCCCCCCGGAGAGGCGTAATCTTTGGACTTCTTTTTCACCCAGCTTGCCCTGTACACAGAGAAGTTTGAAGAGTTCCAGAACACTCTTTCCAAAAGCAGTGAGGTGTTCACCACATTCAAGCAGGAGATGGAAAAGGTAACAGTGTCCAGACTACATATGGCTCCAGGGCACAAGTTGCTTCATTCAGAATTGAGCACTGGGCCTATGGTCAGGAAGCCCCAGCCCCTGGGGTGCTTTGTGTGGGGAGCTGTTTACAGTAACAGTGTGATTGTCAGCAAAGGTGGGCTGTAAGGAGGCATCAGAGCCTTTCCACTCCCTCAAGCATCACTGATATGTGCATCCTTCAGGTTGTCCGAGGGGAAGGGGCAGCCTTGTCATTTTCTGTTGTTGGTGGTGGCACTTAACTTGAGATGTCCTGGTGTGGCACCAAAGGCACCGACTCTGCCCTGTAATGCCTTGCTCCCTCAGGACTGTTCCCCCACCTTGGAGACACAGATGCGTAGACAGTCTGGCCCCTGACCATTTCCTTCTGTCTGCCCCATAACCCAGATGACTAAGAAGATCAAGAAGCTGGAGAAAGAAACCACCATGTATCGGTCCCGGTGGGAGAGCAGCAACAAGGCCCTGCTTGAGATGGCTGAGGAGGTGGGCTGCGTGTGCTCTGCCGCTGGGGGGAGGCGGGTGCAGTTTTTGAGTGTTCGGCCCTTTCCTCTACTTTGACCAGTAAGTCCTGCAGCTGGCACGAGGTGAAGCGGGGACTCACGTGTCCGTCTGTCCAAGTCCAAAGGCACTGCCAGCTGTTTCCCTGTGGGAGATGGTGAGCCCAGTAGCAGGTCTGCAGTAGAAGCAAAGAGAACAAATGGAAGAAAGAAACACAGGAACGGAAAAACTAAGGGCTACAATGATGGACACAGTTTATGTGCAGAGTAGTTCAGCTACTTTGATTTCGTGGATTGAGATGTAGGAGAAGGGAACTAACTGCTGGCGTAGCTACGTATGCCAGACCCTCCTGAATGATTTAGATAATGCCTGTTCATCGAATCTTCTCAAGATCTGTGAGGTTGGTGTTAGTAGTCCATTTTCACAGATAAGGGAGTAGGCTCAAAAGCCAAGTCTTAACTTTGCCAAGGTCATCTGGTGGATAAATGGAGAAACACACTGTCATGCCCCCTCTCTGCACCACACTGCCCCCTACCTACAGCCACGTCTTGGCATCACACCAGGGCTGTTTTCCTAGGAAGGGACCAGCTTTTGACTCTGGTCTGCTCCCAGCATCATTCCAGTGTGGATGTTTTCTACCAAGAGGTACTGTTGCATGGGGGTTTGATGGCATGGCACTAAAGGCTCCGTTTCTCCCCCTAGAAAACACTCCGGGACAAGGAGCTGGAGGGCCTGCAGGTAAAAATCCAGAGGCTGGAGAAGCTGTGCCGGGCGCTGCAGACAGAACGCAATGACCTGAACAAAAGGGTACAGGACCTGAGTGCTGGTGGCCAGGGCTCCCTCACTGATGGTGGCCCTGAGCAAAGGCCAGAGGCTCCAGCTGCCTCCAAGGAGCACGGTGGTGAAGGGCCTGGGGCTCAGTCACCTAGCTCCCCAAGGGCCACAGAACCTCCTTGCTGCCCTGGAGCACCAAGCACAGAAACACTCAGCCAAGCAGGGCGCCAGGAGCCCACCTCCACCACCGCCTAGGGAGCCTGGCACGGGGGGCATGCTGGGAAGGGAGCAAGCCGCCCAGCCAGGCCTGGCCCATGCAAGGCTCCCACCGCCAAGCAGTCCAGTGCTGAGGCCCAGGGTGCTCTGACCTGGCTGGCATCTGACACTTCGCAGTTTTGGATTTTGTGGGTCAGTTTTACTACATACGGCATATGTGCAAGGCCTCCTACATTTCTATCTGTAAGTGTAAAGTGGGCTTGCACTGGAGGTGGGGTGTGTACAGGTGAAGTCACTGGCTCTTCTAGGAGCTCGAGAGTCTTAAAAAAGCTGTCATCTGTAGCTGCTGTCACAGTGAGCTGGCAGGACAAGTGACTTAAGCATTCCCCTGCCTGATTTGAGGCTTAGACCCCTCCCTAGACCTGCCCTTCAGGGCTCGTGACAAGTGACACACTCAGGCCTTGACCGTGTTTCCCTTGTTAGCAGGGCTTGGGCAGTCCTGGCTCTCCTAGCTCCCCTGGAAGTTCCTTTGCTTCTCAACCTGGAGAAGGGGTCCCCGGGCAGAGCCCTGGCAGGGCCCGCACAGCCAGGGATCCAGCTGCTGTCCTGCCTCGGACGGGGGACCAGGGGAAAGTTGCTGTGGGCTGGTACACTGTTAGGGAGCTCCCGGGCACCGCTTCCCCTGCCCTCAGGTGGTGCCAGGACCAGGCCAGTGATGCTTCTCAGTAGCCTTATCATTCACAGGTGCCTCTCTAGCCTGCACAAATGATTGACAAGAGATCACCCAAAGGATGCTTTCTGAAGGTTTTTGTTTTTTGTTTTTTTGTTTTGCACATGACCGTGTGTGTGTTGATCTGAGGGAGGAGGAGGGGTCCTGGAGCAGTTGGGTCTCCAGTGCCACCACCCTCACCATCCGACCTGGTACCTTTGCCACGTTGGTGCTGAGGTTTCCTGTTTGGTGAAACCAGATTGTGGTAGGAGAAAGGAAAGGGCATCTAATGGTTTTGCCACAAGCTTGCCTTTGTGTTTCAATCCTGGGAGGCCACCGCTGATTCCCATCACTATTGTCTCCATGCGGAAGTTGCTGGGCCCCGTGCCCAACTGTCCCTTTGGCTTTTATGAATCTGTTTCTGCTTCTAACCCCGTCCCTAATGTGCAATCCTTGAGATTTGCCCTGGTTCCATTGCCCAAGGAATAAGAGCTGAAGTATGTCCTCCTTGACATTCCACCTCCCAGCTCTTGTCTGATAGCTAAGGGATAGAGTGAGACTTGACAGCTGAGCCTCGGAAATCCCACAGGTGGCTGCAAATATTTGTGTCTGGTCCCTGCCCCCCAAACTTGCTACTCTAGACTGAAAGTTCTGCTGGTTGCACACTTGCCAGGGCACTAGCCAGTCTGTGCAGAGCAATTTTCTGGAACAACAGAACGAGTCTCACACCCAGAGGCTGGGCTCTGCTGGGCTTGAGGTTCTAGATCCCACCTCTAGCCAGGCCTTGGCTTCGGTGCAGCTGAGGGAGGCACAGGGTCATAGAGTTTTTCTTGCTGGATTTCCTTAAAGCTGGTTCATTATCCTTCAGGTCCCTTCATCTTGCACGACCAGCTCACTCTCCACACCTTTTACTTCAGTCCATCACATAAATAGGTTCATGAAGAGTGTTAAGTACTCCTGAATCATGTTATGACCTAGAACAGAGATGGCAAATGAATGGCACACCATTGTCCCTCTGCCCCCCATGGCAGGTACCACTAATTGGCCTAGAGTGTTTTCCACTAACCTCTGGTATATCCTCATTAACCAAGATTCCCCCAGCAGCCAGTAGAAGTGTTGAGACTTACTTGCCATCCCTGGCTGAGCTTCTTCCCTCCTGTGGAGAAATGTTCCTGAGATCTTTCCCTCTGAAATTCCTGTGTCTGGAATGGTCCCTGGATATGCCTTTTCCTGCCCCAATAAGGCCTTCTTCCAACAATGCCTGTGTCAGGCTGAGACACACAAGAACTGCCAACCCCATACAGGGTTTGCTGGGTTCTGGAAGCACAGGGAAGAGGCAGAAGCTTCTGCCTGCCTGCTTTAAATAGCAGGAGGCCTGCGGTAGCCCATGTGATTGCCTCCCTTGCTTCAGCTACCTCGTAGAGCCTATGGGGTCGGGGGGGGGGGGGTCGGGGGGAGCTGTTGGAGCCCAGTGTGGTGGTGGGGAATCATGACTGTACAGCACAGGAGCCCTCTGAGACCCAGTCTAACTACTGTGGGGCTACAGTGAGCTACGGTGTGGCCCCAGCTGGTCTTCCCAGGTCCAGAGTCTAGGTCCTGGGCAAGTCAAACCTTTGCTCTCAGCTCCAGCCATGTCTAGGTATCCAGACCAAGCTATAGATGGGAATCCCATTTTCTCTCTTCCTCTCCGTTGACCACATCACAGCAATCACTACAGCTGCTCTGTTCGTTCTGCTTTCCAAAGTCAACCCAGGTACCTGGGTGCTGCCCTCACCAGCCAGGAGCCTGGGCCAGATGCGGGGAAGGTGGCCTATCTGAATGAAGGCCAGTGCCTTCCTCACCAGGGCAGGTCCCGTGCACGTGACCTCAGTTTTAGGACCAAGTGCTGTGTTGGATTCTTCAGTTGCTAGCTTTTCCTCCAGGGGACCAGAGCCGGCGAGGCTCACAGCCTTGAGCCCTTGTCCCTGCTGACGGTAATTTGTGTTCAGGACCTTGTCCAGCTGAGAGCCTCACATACACCAGATTGTGAAGAGGTTTCAGCAGCACTTTGTTATAATTTGTTTTCCATGAGGCTTTCGGACCATGGGCTGAGCTCAGGCACTTTCTGTAGGAGAATGTTCTGTCTGTAAAGATGGTTATTTCCATTCCTCCGCCCCCATCACCGTGGCCCTGCTGAGGGCTGACCAAGAGGCCAGTCGAACTGCCCTCGTGGCTTTGGGGAGGGCCAAGGCCTGCTGAGTGGATTATCCAGCTGTGGCTCCAGCCCTCCCACCTTTGCAGCACAGAGGTGGTCACCCCAGGGACAGCCAGGTATCTGCCTGGGGGAGGGGTGCTGCCTTCTGTCCCTGTAACTGCTTCCCATGTGGCTCAACCTGGCCGCCCAGATTTGTTTTAAAGCTGTGCTGACAGCCTCTTTGTCTCCTTTTGGTATTCACAACAGCCAGGGACTTGATTTTGATGTATTTTAAACCACATTAAATAAAGAGTCTGTTGCCTTACTTGTTTCTCTTTTGACCTTTGTGGTCATTGGTGCTTCTGGATCCATCTAGCCAGCACTGACTTGTCTGGCTCTACTGCAAAGCTTCTGGCTGTGCCCAGCTTTCGTGCATCTTGCAGAGCACCCCTCTGGCTGCCTTCCAGGAATTACCATGGGCTAATGCATTTGAGCTGCCCAAGCAAAGCCGTTGCCAAAGTTGGCATGATGCTCATATCCATAGAAGGATCAGATATTTTTCATTCAAGTCAGAGGTTACCCCTGCCCACTAAGGGTCAGGCTAGTGATGAAGAAAGATACTACATTTTATTTATTTTTGAGTAATCTCTGCACCCAACGTTGGGCTTGAACTCACAACCCCTGGGTTAAGGGTCCCATACTCTACCACTGAGCCAGCAAGCACCCTGGAGAAAGATACTTTCAGATACAGAAAAGTCAGTGGTGCTGTGGGAGCATAAAGGAGGTCTCTGTCCCCTTCAGCAAGGAGATAGGGGTGGACACCTGGAAAGGAATTATGACCCAAAAGGCAGGTAGAAGTTTGACAACTTAGTAGTGAAGTAGTTTACCTAGAAATGCAGGTGCCCAGGATGGGTAGTGGGAGATCACCAGGAGCCTGTGTGCCAAGTTAAGTGATTTGGGCTAGATTCACAGGGCAGGAGGAACCACTAAAGGTATTTAGGACATTGGGAAAATCGACAAAGAAGGCATAAGGTAAGGAAACCAGAGAGGCATAGGCCAATTGAGGCCCAAAATCAGATGGCTGGATACTAATCCCTGCTGCTCAGGGCTGTCACAGGCCACATCCTCTGGCACTGACCTGCCTCTGAGTTCTTTTGATTTTGTACATTCCTTGAGAAGACCACATTCTGCATGCAGTCCTGAAGAATGGGCTGGTTTCTTAAACACTCCTGTTCACCCTGCCAAGCCTAGGCGCAAAAGTTTAGGCTCCTGTATGGGAGGCATCCTATTGTGGCTTCACCAGCACCCTATTCTCTCCGGAGCCTGGGTTTGGTCTGGCACAGGGGATGGTATGTGAATGCCCAACAAATAAATGGCAGAGACAACTAAAGGGCCCTTCCCTCCAGGCCTCCATGAGCAGTTGTGTCCACACTGGCTGTGACAGTCCTCTCAGAGCCTCTGCCTTTTCTAATCAGGGTCCAAATGGGTTGATACTTTTCTGTGCTGGTCACAATGGTTTCCGTCAAAGATCCTTTGGAAGAAGTCAGGGGAGGCTGCCGCAACTGTTAAAACTCACAAAGCATCTCTGAGAATAACTTCACCCATAGCGGTGTCTCAGGACCTGCCACCATTTTCCTGGAGGAGCCCTGGTTCTCCTCTCTAGCAGCTGGAGGACAGCAGCTTCCCAGTTGTCCTCTCGGCCTGTGCAGACCCCTCCCTCCAACCTCTGGTTATTTAAAAAGTCCTGGGTTAACGTGTCCCCTTCTGGGACAGTCTAGGTGTTGGAAGAACCTGGAAAAGAGCCCCTGCATGGGTGCCTGTGGGAAGGATTAGGTGCAGGAAAGCTGTTCCTGCCCATTGGTAGGGGAAGGTGAACAGTGGGGCTCTGCACATTGCCCTGGGGCAGTTATTTGAGACTGCAGGGCAGCCTGGCCAAGGATAAGCCTGTCTCCTGTTGCATCAGATGGTTCTCTGGGGACCTGAGCTGGGAGCCTCTGCCAGGTCTTTAAATAGCTGCCTCATTGATCTGGCCTCCCAGGCAGTGCGGGCAGCGCTGGGTCGCCCTCCATGTGGCGCTCAGGTTTCCCTCCTGGGGGCTGGGGTCAAGTGCCAGGTAATCGCACCGATTTTCCTCTGATCTGGTGCTCTCCACACGCGTCTCCTAGAACTGGGGAAGGGGAGGGAGGAGGCGTGGTCCCACCGCTTCATCAGTGACTGAATATAGCCTCCGCTGCTTACCAGTGAGGAGTGTCTGGTATTGTGGAGTGAGTGGTATTGCCCTCAAGACTATAGTTGACTTTCAGCACAGGGGATAATGACAGTAACTTCCTGCAGGATTGTTACAGGGATCAAACGCACATAAAATGCTTAACAGGGGACCTGGACTCAATAGACGGTTGTCTTTTCTTGTAGTTTCTTCCTGCTGCTGCTGCTGCTGCTTATAGGCTTATGTGTGTGTGTGTGTGTGTGTGTGTATATATATATGTGTGTGTGTGTATATATATATATATATATCTTGTATGCTTATATATATTTTACATGTGTCTGTCCATTTTCTCCCCCCCCCCCCCCCCATCCATATCCCTCCACCCTGGCCTTCTGACAAAGCCAGCACCATTTTGTAAGGGACTGTAGCTTCTCCCCAAAACTGATGGGAAAGTGAGATTTTTAGATTGCCATCACACAACAAACATAGCCACCTTAGTTCGGGTGGGCAGGTAAAGTCCAGTGAGAGGGGCAGCCTGGTAACTGTTGTAGGCTCCTCCCATCTCCCAAGCACTAAAAAAAGGTCACTTTCTCTTTAAATGCAAATTACCTCCTGCAAGCTCTGCTTCCACACGCTCAGTTCCCTAGGAGGGGAGCGCTAAGAGCGGAGGGAACCACGCTTCTGCCTCACTCCAGACCCCAAACCTCCAGGTCAGTTGCCCGCTTCCGGGGTTTGGGGGGGTGTGGAACATCGCGGGTCCGATGCTGCATTTCGGATCCTGGCTCCCCAGCTGAGGGATCCGTTTGGCACACGGCTTTGAAGACTGAGTGTAGGAAATAGATCCCAGGTGGCCCCCAGCCATTCCTGAGAAGCAGGGGCTCCTGCTCTTCTATCAAGACTTTAACTGGGCCAAGCTGCAGCAACGCATGGCAGAGGACGTGCTCCTATCTCCTCTCCACCACACACACCCCTGGGGACCAGCCAGCCGGGTGCCAATTTCAATGCTTATGCCCCCAGTGCCGCCGCCACCATCCTGGAGTGCAGACGCGGGCTTGGTGGCTGCAGCCTGGAGTGAGCAGCTGGGGAAAGCCCCTGTAGAGGGCCCCGGGCCTCCATCGGGAGGACCTCGGCAGACCTGAGACTTAGGGGGTGGAGCTGGACCGGAGGCTGAGCGGTACCAGCCACAGGCGCAGCCATTGTTGGAGGCCCAGACAGCCAGCTGCCCGACCACCCACCCCACCCTGGCTGCAGCTGAAGCGGAGCAGGGCCTTTCTGACCGGGGATGGTGAAGCAGCAGGAAGCCTGTCCCAGGGAACTTCTGGGAGTTGCCTGATGTTTGCAGTTGGGGGTGGGCGGAAGAGGAGGGATGCCAGCGTACAAGTAGCGGAACCCACAATGAACCCTGTCCCGGAGGCCGTGGCTTCTCCCTCCGTCCCCCATCCACTGCGTGACACCGAGGTCTTCCCAGGTGCCCCCACCCACACCTTGGTCACCGCCCTTTGCTGACAGGGTTTGTCAGCATCTGCCCGGACACTCGATTAAATAGAAGAAGGTCTAGTTAATACACCCCTAATCCTCAACTGGCCTCTCCTGCCAGCTCACATCCACCCTGCCCCTCCCCTCCGTGTTTCCTCTCCCAGGTCCGCCCCCTCAGCTCCTGGGACAGGAAATCCCAACAGCAGAGGAACGGTGTCTGGTCCAGCCCTTTCACGCAGGGCTCAGGTTTTCAGTTAGGGCTGGAGGGCAGGTGGGAGACCTGGGATGGGCCACGGAAGGTCCTTCACGTACACATTCAAGACCCTAGCAGTGAGGCGCCAACATCTGGCCCTGCCCATACTTGACAGAGAAGGGGACAGAGGTCCCAGTTGGTATGAGGGGACAGTTAGAAGTTCCCAGGGCCCTTCCTTTGCAGCTCTCAGGGGTTGCTGGGGGAAGTGACGACTTAGCCTCTCATTGTCTCAGTGGGTCCTGAGGCTCAGCCAGCATCCAATGGAGGACAAGAAGAAGAAAAGGAGTCCCAAGCCCTGCCTGACCCAGCCAGCCCAGGCCCCAGGCACACTACGAAGGGTCCCTGTGCCCACCAGCCACAGCGGCTCCTTAGCCCTGGGACTCCCTCATCTGCCATCCCCCAAGCAGCGAGCCAAGTTCAAGAGGTGGGTACAGAAGAAAAGTAGGGCAAGGAGGGAGGGACCCCAACTCAAGCCTTGTGGGAAGGAAGTAAAGCCAACCTTAGCCTAGTTACTTAGCAATGATTGATGCCTTCCCTTGGACTAAGAACTCGGAGATGCCTCAGATCCAGTCCTTGCCCTCAGTGTAGGGAAAAGGCTAGATGGGTCACTGGGATCCCACACTGTGCTGATGCCCTCAGCAGGGAGTGAGCAGTGCTGCCGGAAAGTGACAGGGTGTGGGGCACACCGGGCAGAGACAATGTCTAAGCTGAAGGGCTTGCCTGACATAAGTACGGAAGAAATACATTGCCTGGAAGGTTCCCAGAATCACAGGTGGTTGGGGGCCCTGGAGTGTCAGGGAGCAGGAGATGGTAAGGGGATGCTCAGGAGTACAATTTGAATTTTCTGCTTAATTTTTCTTAATGGTAGGGAATTTACACCTTACCCTAAATGTGTCCCTGTTAGTGTCCCGCTAAACACCAGGTGCTCTTTCTCCCATTACTGTGCCTCCCTGTGGCTTTGCACACTACCTGCCCAAGAGATATGGCTGGGGATGACCACAGTAGGGTGTCACTGGAGCTCAGGGCTGGAGCAGGAACAGAGGAAATGAGACAGAAGAGAAGGTTCTGGTGGGTAAGGGAGGGGCAGACTGGGAAGGGTCCTTCAGTGTTTTCCTGGGGACAAAGAAAATTCAAAACCGTTTTGAAATAGAAGAGGAGCGCAGAAAGACATTTTTGGGAGAGGTAAGAGGGCTCTAGTGGCAATAAGGAGTAACTGTCCCCAGTGAGGACAAGTGATTCACCCAAAGCCATGGGAGGAATGAGTGCAGGGCTCAGACGAGAACCCCCAAGCCGCCTTCCAGGCATGGTTCTGGCTTTGAGTGTCATCTGCAGAAAAAGACTTCTTTTGACCTCTTCTGCCTACCCCTCCTCACCCACTCCCTTCCCTTCCCAATCCTGGTGCCAGGGTAGAAGAGAAGAACAAACATCCCTTTATGGTCGGGAGTAGATAGGAAGATGAATTAGTGCATAGACAGATGGCATAAAAGACTTTGGGGTACCAGGCCACCCCCACCCTGTGACCATGGTCCATGCCCACCCCACCCAGGGTAGGCAAGGAGAAATGCCGCCCGGTGCTGGCCGGAAGTGGGGGTGGCTCTGCAGGCACCCCGCTGCAGCACTCGTTTCTGACCGAGGGGACGGACGTCTATGAGATGGAGGGGGGACTGTTGAACCTGCTCAATGATTTTCATTCAGGCCGGCTGCAGGCCTTCGGTGAGTCCCATGGGCTGGGCTGAGAGGGTGGGGGCGGGGGCAGACACGGCTGGAGGGCCTGGTCTCCGGGCGGTGGCTGGGGCCAGGGTCCCAAGCTGCTCCCAGGGCTCAGACAGGTGTTGTCCAGGGAAGGAATGCTCCTTTGAGCAGTTGGAGCACGTGCGGGAGATGCAGGAGAAGCTGGCCCGGCTGCACTTCAGCCTAGACGTGTGTGGGGAAGAGGAGGAAGAGGAGGAGGAAGAGGACGGGGTCACTGAGGGACTGCCAGAGGAGCAGAAGAAGACGATGGCCGACCGAAACCTGGACCAGCTGCTTAGCAATGTGGGTCAGGGCTGGGTGCTTTGGTTCTTGGGGACATTAGAGGGTGGGGGAGGTACATCATCCTAAGACTAGTCCTGGACCCGGGGTGAAAAGCTGGGGGGTGCATGGAGCCTCAGCCCCCACCAGAAGATGGCTGGAAAAGCATCTGGGTCTGGGCCTGGTGCCTCTCCTGACAGAAACCTCCTTTCCTCTCTGTTGACAGCTGGAAGATCTTAGTAACTCTATGTATCCTTTTCAAGGGACCTTGCAGCATGTACATGTGTCCCCACCTCCCACAGGAGAAATCAGTTTTCTTCTCCTCACCACCCTCTAGGACTATTTACAATATAACCAACATCTCCCCTTTCAGTCCTGCTAAAGCGGAATTGGCCACAAACTGCCCCCATGCAGAGTTCTCCCGAATATCAGGAGAAAAGCCATTGCAGGGAATGTGATTTATCTACTTATGAAAATCCCTGCAAGTGAGGCCCCTGGCTGGCTCAGTGGGTAGAGCAGGGTATTCTTGATCTCAGGAACACGAGTTCAAGCCCCATGTTGGCAGAAAATCTTTGCAAGTACTTTACTGACACCATGGCAAAACTTGCCTGATGTCTTTCTACTTTTTCAACATTCAACAATTATTTTTCACTGATTTAGATGATCTCCGCATCTAGTCTCAGCCAGAAGTAGTGCGGGTGCATGTAACTGCATGATCTAGAGGAAAGAGCAGGCGGGCGGGGGGAGGGGGAGGGGGGTTGGTGGGAGGGGAGGGAAGCCACCCAGCAAGAAGGGCAGGTGTAGCCTGCAACCTGGACCACAGACCACCTGAGTCCTTCGCCCCTGCCCCTTTGTGCAATTGAGGAAACTAAGCCTGTTCAGGATGGGGAGACAGGGCTGGAAAGACTGGGGTCCAAAGCATCGCAATCCTTGACTGGCACAGACAGAAGTTGCACCTGGCCGAGAATGCCGAGCCTGAGGAGCAGTCAGCTGTGTAGGTGTCGGACCCAGGACCAGACTGCCTCTCTCATTCCCTTCAAACTGTGACTTTTTACGAACTCGATCGGGTATTCCGCGGCCCCCCAGGTGCTATGGGGGAGGGGGGCGCTGGATGAAATTAAACCAGAAAGAAAGACACCGGCTCCGTGTGCTCCCTCCCCTCCTTGCGCCTTTACCCGGCCGGGGACCGCAGGCCCGGGCCTCCGCAGAGACACCTCTGCGCGACACACTGGTTTAGGCGGAACCGCTCGGGAGCTGGAATTCCCAGCGTAGTTCTGGAAGCTGGAGTTGGAGGCAGGTGCCAGGACCTGGCGGCCACCGCGGGAGGGGCAAGGTTGCCGTGGAGACGGCGGGGGCGGGGCCCGTGCGCGGCGCGGACTAGTGACGCACGGCGCAGGCGCGCGGCAGGCGGCAGGTCCGTTGGCGCCCGGATGGAGCGGGAGCGGTTGCTTCGCGGGGTGTCGGTGCTGCAGGTGCGGAGCGGGCTGGGAGTGCATGATTCCCACCATGGGGTCTCGGACTGGGGTCTTCGAACGAGATGAAGCTACCACGTTCGGTCACCTACCCTTGTGCCCGCCTCCGGAGTTACCGACCCACCCCCACCGCCCTGACGAATGCTGGGACCCACGGGCCCCCACCGGCCTTCCACTCCCACCACACGTTCCTGCGGGATCCAGGAAGTGGCGGGAAGGGCCTCAAATCGAAGAGGGGGATCCAGTCCAGCATCCTCCCTTGAACCCCCGGAGACTGTTCTGACAGCGTCACCTATCCTTTTCCCGCGGCCAGGTCCCCTCTTAGAGTCACTGGGATGAGCTCTCCGGGAGAATCCTCCAGGAATCCCCCCACTTTTGGAGTGGAGTGATAAGCGTTTTCTTTCCCCTTATTCTCCACACCAGGCCTGCGTCCGGGGCTTCTTGGTCCGACGCCACATCCAGAGACTGCGAGATGAGTATGAGGCTGTTGTACGCGAAATCGAGGGTGACCTGGGCACGCTTCAGTGGACAGAGGGTTGGATTCCCAGGCCCCAGTTTCTCCCAGAGGTAGTACACACCCCAGTGGAAGAAGGGAGGGAAAGGAGGGACCTGGGCAGGGGATTCGAGGAAACGGTAGAAACCACCCTTCCTGTTGACAAGTTTTTCTCAGTGGAAGGACCAGCAGACTCCACTCCTCATATCCCAGTCCTTAGTCCTTACTGCCTTATACGCTACATCTTGGCACCCAGAAATTTGGAAGGTTTAGCTGTCGGGTTCTCCTACTTCTGTTTTCTCAGAAAGCAAAATCCCATCGGACCTGTAAACCCCAAGAGAGGGCACCAAATCCAGAACAGCAATGGCGGGGCCGCTTCTCATGTAAAGAACCTGAGAGAGAAGCTGTCTTTGGGGAGATGATGCTGAAGCAATCAGGACAGAGCTCAGCAAACCCGGGAAGTCTTCCCTGCAGAGGTGACAGCCCCCCGCCTCAGGATGAGCACAGCAGGCAAGCCAGGAATCCCAGCCAAGAGGAGACCAGAGCTATGTCAGGGATGGAAAACCCAGGTACCTCTCTGCCTAGACTGAGGGCAAACCCCTGACACTCTCTGAGCCTTAGCTTTCCCATCTGCAACGCCAAAGGCTTGTGCTAGATAAGCTGCATCTCTCTTCTTCCCGATGCCTGGTTAAGGGCAACTTAGGGGTGGGCAGGAGGAGAGTGTCAGGGCCAAATGATAGGCCAGTGCCCAGTGTATACCCCTAAAAGCCTTCTCCCTTTTTCCCTCCCTCCTTCACAGAAGCTGTAGGTCCAGAACTGCCCCACAGCCAGACCAAGCTTCAGGAACTCCAGTACCACCACAGCCACCTGGCCATGGAACTGCTGTGGCTACAACAGGCCATCAATAGCCGTAAGGAGGTAGCCACTAATTTGAAGCCTTTTCTGCACGTTTAGGGCCAAGGGAGGCGGTTAGGGAAAAGCCTCCTGCTATGCTCAGACAGTCCTGCCTGGTACAGTGTCTTTTCTCTTCCCCAACAGTACCTAATTCTCAAACAGACACTGACATCCCCGGAGGCGAGCCAGATGAGAGACAAGCCCAGCATGTGCCCAGACCACAGGGCTCAGACCTGTGTGAGGGCTGGGTCACAAACAAGCCCACCACTGAAAGACAAGTTCTACAGAGACAGGACCATTAAAGACCCAGACCATGTAGATAACTCCTCCTGGAGGCTGGAATCACAACCCCACAAGTCCCTGGAAAGCCTGGCCACTACAGACAAAACCACTGCTGGGGTCAAGTACAGGGATCCATGCAACAGGAGGGCTAGAGCACAGCTGCCCACACTATCCAATAACCAGGCCTTAGAGAACAGGCTCACTAAAGAGCCACACCATGGAGGGCCCTGCCTGCAGTTGATGAGAGTCCCGGAGGACCAGATCCCCAAAGGCCTCGAACCTAGGGGCTACTGTTCTGAAAAAGCCAGGATGCAGGTGCCCACACTCGGTGAGGACCCGGATATTGAGGATAAGTCTCCCAGAAAGCCAGAACGCAAAGAGCCTGATTGCCAAAGAGCTAGGCCACGAGAGTTGGACCTCTCAGAGGACCGTGGCATCTGGGATGAGACCTTGGCAGAGCATGGTGGCCAGGATCTCTGGGAGACTAAGCCACCCAAGGGCCAGATCCCTAGTAAGAAAAGCTCCAGAGATAGAACCTCCAGTGAACCTAGCCATGAACAATCGACAAACCAGAGGGCTGTACCATGGCGATCGAGGCCACCTAAGAAACTGTCTTTGACAGAGTCTGCCCACACAGGAGAGGACCACTGGAAGGACAAGCCATGGAAAACAGGACCACCAGGCTAGACCCTGGGGAGCCAGGGCCTCATCCTTGCTCCCTGGTACTAGCTCTACCTCCTGCCCTTGGCCATTGGTGGCTCATGGGGCCAAGAGAAGCTGGAGCAGAGAGCTGGCACCGGTATAGGGAGGGGTGGGAGAAGGATACTCTTTCATCTTCCGCCTGTGGCTTACTCCAAATTTGGGGGCAGGGAGTTACCTGGGATAAGTAAAGCGGGGAGCCTGGTGGAGAATAAAGGTTTTTCTTGGCTTCTGCACCTGGCTGTGTTTGTCTTCTGCCTCTGTTTAGGACAGACACTGGGGCCCACGTGTTCCTTTCCTGCTGGCATGGGGCATCTTCCCCAGGGCTGGCTGGGAACCACAGTCCAGGGGCGGACTGGCCATCCTTAGGAACAGTCCCCAAACCTGAAGCACCTTTGAGCTCAGCCTTTGGGCTGCAGGGTGGCAGAGAGCTTCAGAGAATTCCTCCCTCTATCCAGTATCGGAACATCTGTGTTTCAGTGCAATCTCCACCACTGCCTCCCTCACTGAGCCCCAGGGTCTTCCCTTCCAGTATAGTGATCAGATCCACCCTACTCTGTGTGGCTGGATGAGACCCTGAACACAGACAGATGCTCCTGCGGAGTCTCTCCCCACCTTCCTGGGCGAGGGTGCAGGACTCCGCCTCTGATTGGCACTGCTCCCAGCCTGCCTAGTTGCCTGGCAACAGCTCCGCGTCTCTTGCCGAGGACACACTATGGCCAGTGGTGGCAATCCAGCAGCCAAGAGGGTAGTGGTATACCGGAATGGGGACCCCTTCTCCCCAGGCTGCCAGCTGGTGGTGAGTCAACGCCGCTTTCCCACCCTGGAGACCTTCCTCTGTGAGGTGACATCGGCTGTGCAGGCCCCAGTGGCTGTGCGGGCCCTCTATACGCCTTGTCATGGCCACCCTGTCACGGACCTGGCGGACCTGCAGAACGGAGGGCAGTATGTGGCCGCTGGCTTTGAAAGATTCCGCAAGCTGCAGTGAGTGGGCTGGGGCTGCTTAGGGCCTTGGGAGGGAGGTAATTGCAAGCGCAGTAGCACGTGTTCAATACTATGTACGTGCAGGCACTTTACGTGTTCTCTTCTGGAATATGGCAGCCCTACGCAGGAGGTGGTCTTATCCCTGTTCTTTAGAAGACAATCAAGGAAACCTGCCTAAGTACCCAACAAATAGTGGAGTCATGGCTCTGGGTGAAGTCTGATGTTCATGCCCACCAACGTCAGGACCAGAACATTCTCCAGCAGGTTGAGCCCCTTTTTCCAAAGGCTCTTGATTGGATTCTGCCACCTCCACCAAACACTTAAATCCATCTAGCACTTCCTCCTTGCTGTGATTAGGTCTCCTATGCTCCCCACTGGGCTGGGGCCACCCCCTTTGCAGGGTGGGGCCATGCCTTCCAAGATGGGAAAAGAATTTGAGCATCTGCGCTTCCAGGTGCTACTGAGCTGTTGATGGTAGCATAAGGAGCAAGGGGTGGGAAGTCATTCAGACTTAGAACCTGGGCCCTGTCACCTGTTACTTCTGTGTTACTTTAGGTGAGTACTTAGCTTTCAGTCTTCTAGAAAATGAGACAAAACCTCATGAATGAGAAAACTTCTGAGCTACAGTAAGATGCTTAATGAACTAGTTTCTCTTGACCTTTAATCTTAATGGTTTGTGTCTGAGACCCCGGTCTGGGTGGTCAGCCTGATGCAGGGCCCTAAGGCAGGCTCAAAGGCCAGGATGTTTCTGGACTGAGGTGTCTTGAGACCGGCCCAGTGGGAATGGATACCTGCTAAGCTGAGCCCCAGACCCTCACTCTGGCAGCTAGCAGGGTGTTGAGGTCCCAGGCTCCCGAGATGACCTGTGACCCATCTGTCTTTTCAGCTATTTACCCCCTGGACGGAAGGCTCCAGGTGGAAAGAGCAGCAGACGATCAGTGAGTGGGGGTGGGTGGGTGAGTGCTGGCTTCTAGCCCTCTGTCTTCTCCCTGCTCTTGGGATTGTTCCCAGTTCAATCTGGGAAGTCAGGGGCCCTGGAAGTAGCAGGATCTGCTGCTGGGAGGCGGGGCACTCTCCACACCCTCTCTGGAGCCAGCTGCTACCCTTCCTGGGGTGCAGGATTTCAAGATGCTATCCCTTGCTCCTTTCCCGGCCTCTCCCTTTACCTCCAGGTTGTGGTCCCCAAAGGAAAAAGGAAGCTGTAAAACACACGAGGGCAAGGGGATGGTTGGAATGTGACTTCAGGGAGGGAGAAGCTCCCTTTGGTGAAAGGTGTGACCAGTCCCATCCCTCCTTGTCCCCTCCTTCAACCACCCTACCCACCTCAGACGAACCCACCCCTAACCAAAGGCCTCAACTGTCTTCTGATCTGAGGGCCTGACTTGGGTTTCAGGATCCTCCTGAGACTCACTGCCCATGTGATAGGACCTGTGGACCACGACCACCGGCAGGTTCCCCCTGCTATATCCAGTGAGTGCTGGTGTCGGGGAGCAGGAGCACAGATTTTGTTTCAGTAAGACCAAGATGTGGGTGGGATTGTTCCAGAAGCCCCTGGTGTCTGGTGGGGATATAAAAAGTCCCAACATGCCTGATGGGTGAAAATGGACCAATGTTCTTAGACCATTTTCTGGCCCTGTGCTACCCTTCTTCCTCTCATACGTGGGGAGTGCTGGGGACCCTTCTCCTTACCAGGCTGCTCTTTGTCCCAGTGTGTTCAGGAATGGGGACCTGTTAAGTCCCCCATTTAGCCTGAAGCTGTCCCAGGCGGCCAGCGAGGACTGGAAAACAGTGTTGAAGCTCCTGACTGAGAAGGCCAAACTACAGACCGGAGCTGTGTGCAAGTGAGCATGGGGACTGAGGAGACCTAAAAGTCCCTGGAGGGCATCTCCCTACAGATTTCGGCTGTCCTTAAGGACAAGAAGGCAAAAGAAAACGTTTCCCCAAATGGCACTTCCTTCTATGCTGAGCCCTTGGAGCCCGGGCAGAGCCTAGGAGACTGGCCCAGATGTCCAGAGGGCAAGTGGCCAAAGGGTACCTTGGAATAGTTGTACCCAACCCGTCACAGTCTGCTAAATATGAACAGGGATCTTGTCTACCGGCCCTTACCCACCTACCTCTCTCTCCCAGACTCTGCACCCTGGAAGGGCTCCCACTGTCAGCAAGAGAGGCTCTGGTGAATGGCCATTACTATGTGGCTGTGGGAAAGGATGAGTTCAAGGCCCTCCCCTATCTGGAGCTGCTGGTGCCTAGCCCCTCACTGCCCAGGGGCTGCTGGTATGTATGTGTGAGGCGGTGGGTAGCAGGGTAGAGCAGCGGAAGCCACCCTGATTCCATGCCTTTCTCTGCCTACTATAAACTTTTTCTTTTTTTTTTTTTTGTTGCAGGCACCCTCCAGACCCAAAGTCTAGGCCTCACAAGCAGCGGGTAGGTAATGGGGGAGGCCACGGGAGGCAGGAAAGATGAGGGGTGACTGGCTGACCTCTCTTCCAGCTCGGGCTCTCACCACATGTCCCTGCGTCCTCTCAGTCACCTTGTGAAACAGAGGTTATCGTTCCCATTTTCTAGTGGAGACACTGAAGTTCAAAGGAGTGAACTAATTTGTGCAGGATGGCACAATTATTGAGTGGCAGGGGCCAGACCAGAACCTGGTCTAAGAGACAGCTCAACCAGGCTCCTCGAAGATCTTTAGACTGAGTTGCTGGTCCTAAAGCCTTTCTGCCAGGTTGGATGCTGGGAGAAAAAACTGGCATATCTGACATAGCAAGATCCAAAGGAGCTTATCCGCTCCTCAGCTGATCCCAGACCTGAGCCCTCCCAAAAGATGAGCCAGTGAGCACGGGGGGGCTCGGGGGCACAGCCTGGCTTCACTGGGCTTGAGTGCCAGGCACCAGCTGTTCTGTCCCTGGATAAGGCAGCCTGATGGGAAGAGGGAGCCAGGAGGGAGCATGCAGGCTATGAAGATGGACGGCATCTCTCCCAAGCTCCCGCAGACACCAAGGGCATTCAAGCGTGGCCTGGCAGGAGAGAAGGCAAGAAGAGCCAGCATCCACAGCCCAAGCCCAGTCTTCCCTCTACAGGCCCATGGCCACGGGGCACAGGCAACCCAGCCCTCTACAAAGGAGCCAAGCCAAATTGAGCCATCTGCTTCTCATGCCAGACGCCAGCAGGCCATTCAGCCAAGAAGCAGGCTCCCCACTCTCTCATTTCCATCAGGTGAGGGGACCCTGGGACCCTCTCACCCACCCTCTGACAGGGATCCAGGACGGTCCCTGCTGTCATGGGAGAGGTCTATGGGGGCAGAATGCCTGGGTACAGGGCCGGCCCTGATCTCAGCACAAATCTTTCCTGCTCCCCCGTGTGCACATGAGGTCCCTGGCCTCTTCGCAGGGACCTGGCAATACAGAAAGGCACAGGGAAACTCAAAGCACTGAAACTTCAGCGGGGGGTTTGAAAGGGATGGAGGCCAAAGGCCTGCCTGGGAGCTATGCTGCCATCCTCTGAGGTAGTAGGGAACGTGGAGCAAGGCTCAGGGGAGGGCAGGGGGAGGGGCTGGGAGAGAAGGTCAAGGGAATGATGGCTCCTCAGCCTGGGCATCAGCCCGCACTGCGTCCCTCATCAGGAGTCAAAGGAGTATATGAGGCTCCCCACCCAAGGAAGGAGACAGCGGGGGCCCAGGAAGTGCCAGATGATGAAGACACCTGTGCAGAGCAACCCTTGGACCAGGTGTGCCGGGGCTGGAAGCAGTATGTTGGTTCAGGAGTTCTGAGCTGGAATCGCAGCCCTGGGTCCCAGGGGCAGTTCCCCCTTGGCGCCGTAAGCAGATCGAACTCTCCAAGCCCAACCTCCTACCTTGTTAAATGAAAAGCAGATCCAAATTTCTAGTCTCTTCCTTTCCTGGGGTCAGAAACTTCAGCTGAGGGCTGGAGACAAGGGATGCTAATGCTCCATTATGTACGGCCTTCCGCCTCCTCCAGAGGGCAGCGCAGATGGTGGACGAGGCCCTGTGCCTGGAAAAGCAGCCTGGGACTGGGGCAGCGATCTCAGCCTCAGCCCTGTCTCTGCCATCTTGGGCACCAGCAGCTCCAGCCGGGAACTGGGGCGTCCACTCTGCAGCCACCATTTATCCTTGCCTCCAGCAGCCTGTTCCAGGGGACCCAGCGCCCCGCCTGGGTTCACAGGATACCCTGTAGCCCCCTCAGCCCTGCCCCACTCTTCTGCTCCTAAACCCACATCCTACTCTTACTTTCCTTTGAATAGAGCAGCCCTAGCCATGGAGGCCATGTCCTTAAGGGATTATCTGGCCAGAGAGAAGAGGAGCCAACCAACCTTTGTAGCCAAGAGAGACTACAAACTTGAGAGCAGGCCTGTCACAATAAAAGAATACTTACTATCCTCTGTCTGTTTAGTGCAGATTTATTTCAGGCTACTGCTTGCCAGGTACTGTACCACATGGCTGGAGTGAGGTGGTGCAGGGGCCCACAGGAGGCTGGCTGTCTGAGAGGGGCAGGCTGGTGAGGATTTCCACCCATCTCATGGGTGGGACAGGCGATGCTACCAGACCGCTCATCTCCTCTACACCTGCCATTCATCCCCTCAGATGCCCCTCAGGCAGCGGGGGCCCCTGACTGCCCTGGAGGCCTTCTGTTTGCATTTCTGGCTCAGACTACAGCTGGCTGTCTCCATGCAGTCCGTGGACCCTGCTGCTGTGACAGTCCGGATCAGGCCATAGTGACAGTGGCTGGGCTGGGGGCCTGACATGAAAGCACGAAGAGGGCTGCTGGGGCAGAAGGGTCGCTGGAGGAGCGTGAAGTCTCTTGTGCTAAATCCTAGCAGTCGAACAGATCTCGGAAGTTACAAAACCCTTTTGCTCCAGTTCTCTTGTGCAATCCACCACGAGGTAGCTCTTAGCCCCCTAAGAGAGGAGGACGCTGAGGCTCAGGCGGGGAAGTGCTAGGTCCATCTGCTGCACCTCACGTGAGGCTGCACCTCACAGCTCAGGGGCTTCCTGGAGACAGAAGCGCTGCAGGGTGGCATCGGCCCACTCAACGGGCAGACAGTTGCCCCTGGGTCTTGCTCACGGAGCTTGTGACGCAGAGTGTAATTCCTGCCATGGTGAGCACCATGCCTGTGAAGGCTCCTGGGAGAATGGGCAGAAATCGAGGGGCTGAGCCCAGCCACGCTAGGAGGAGCTGGTGCAGGGCTGAGCGCCCAGCTCAGATGGGGTCTGTCCCCAGAACGCCCAGGGGAAGGAAACTCTGATGGCTCTAAGGAAGAGCTGCAGAAGAAAGGGGTGGGATGGGGAAAGATCCTCTCCTCCCCTGCCCTTGGGAGATAGCTCTGGAAAGGACTAACCAGGGGTGGCAAGGCCCAAGTAGCAGCTTCCTGCACTTGCAAGCAGTCTAACTTACCTTTTCCACCAATATCTTCTCCAAGGACCTTCCCAACAATCAGTGTGAAGATGATGGCCAGAGAGTTGCTGATGGGTACAGCTAGGGTCAGATCTAAGTGATCAGAATGAAAAAAAATCTCTGAGATGCCAAAAAATGCCTTTCTAGGCACAAAACAGTTTATCAAGACAGCCTGTTTAAAAAAGAAAGAAAGAAAGAAAAAAAAGTATCTCTTTCCGGATGAAATCAGAGCAAAGCTTAAGATTCAAGCCAGGTTTCCTGACTCTAAATTTGGTGCTCCCTCAATTCCAGCATGAAGACCTGAACTATATAGTGGTCGGCGACCACCTGGTTGGCCGATAAGGATAAGGTCTTTGTACTCAGAGAGCTTCTGAGATCCCAAGGGTATCTGGACAGGCCACAAAGCCCAAAGGATGCAGGAGGACGAGTGCAAAAACACAGTCATCACTTAGTAAGTGCAAATTGTGTGCTGGGTGCTTTGTATCTTACAGACATATCTTACAACACTGCAAGAAGAGCGTTGTCATTTTGCAGAAAGGAAACAAAAGCTCAGAGGGGACACGTAAATTGAGGCCGACTGAGAATGTTATTTATTTATCTATTTAGTTTAGTTCATTTATTTTTTGAGAGAGAGAGAGAGAGAGAGAGAGCAGGGGAGGGGCAGAGAGGATCCCAAGTAGGCTCCGCACTGCCAGTGCAGAGCTAGATGCAGGGGCTTGAAATCACAAACTGTGAGATCATGACCTGCGCTGAGATCGAGTCAGAGGCCTAACCGACTGTGCCACCCAAGTGCCCCCATCTTCTTAAAAAGTTATATTTTAGGCTATTTAAGAAGATGGGGGCGCCTGGCTGGCTCAGTCGGTACAGCGTGTGACTCTAGATCCCAGGGTCGTGAGTTCAAGCCCCACATGAGCATAATGCTTACTTTAAAAAAAAAAAAAAAAGTTTTAAGAAAATAGACCTCATGTTAAGTGTGCTTATTATACAAGCATACAAAAAAAAAAAGTTTAAATCAGAAACTGAGCTACTTATGATGACAAGACTAATAACTGCCAGGCCAACTGCTCACGTTGGCTCCTGAGTCAGTTCATTCCTTCCCAGCATTCCCGGCCTCACCTGCTTCAGGAAGAGGAGGAACTGTCCTGTTTCTCATCCCGAGAGTCCCCACCATGGATGGCATTCCCCACCCAAGAAACTGACCCAACTACCTACTCAGAGCTGCTTCCTGGGGCTCACACACCTTCCATGGAATGCGAGGGCTGCTATCGACCGGTGTGCAACAGTAGATGGGGAGGGGAAGCAGCATGGGGCTGTGGAAGAGCAAGGGCCCTGGAGTGAGGCTGACCTAGGTCTCCCTGTGCCGCCTTGGTTAGGCCCTTGACCTCTGCAGTCTACAAGTACAACAGTGATAGCAAGGTGACAACGCCTCCGCCTCCGCCTCCGTACCACAGCGCTGCGGTAAGATAAGACGATAAGACGGGATAATGTGTCTAGCTCCTGGCTGAAGATATACATCTTTGATAAAGTGACCACTGTTGTTGATTACTAGAATAGACAGATGCTAAAAGATGGATGTAGGGGCGCCTGGGTGGCTCGGTCAGTTAAGCGTCCAACTTCGGCTCAGGTCATGATCTCGCGGTCCGTGAGTTCGAGCCCTGCGTCGGGCTCTGTGCTGACAGCTCAGAGCCTGGAACCTGCTTCGGATTCTGTGTCTCCCTCGCTCTCTCACCCCCCCCCCCCCCATTCATGCTCTGTCTCTCTTTGTCTCAAAAATAAATAAACATTAAAAAAAAAAAAAAGATGGATGTAGAGCAGGAGAGGAGATAACAGGACCCTAACGTTGCCATCTGCTCAAAACTTGGTAAGGGGCTAACTGCAGTCAGCTGGCTTTCTTGGGCAGCAGGGAGTGCCAGAGGCTTTCAAACTTGCTTTTATTTGCTTTGCAAACTTTTGGGGTTTAAGTTTTATTTAAGTAATCTCCACACCCAACAGGGAGCTTGAACTCACGATCCTGAGATCAAGAGTCACATGCTCTACTGACTAAGCCACCCAGGTGCTCAAACTTCCTGTTAAATGATGTTTTATGGGGCGCCTGGGTGGCTCAGTCAGTTTAGACATCTGACTCTTGATTTCGGCTCAGGTCATGGTCTCACAGTTCGTGAGTTTCAGCCCTACACAGGACTTCATGCTGACAGCGGTGAGCCTGCTTGGGATTCTCTCTCTCCCTCTCTCTCTGCCCCTCCCCACTCGCTCTCTCTCTCTCTCAAAATAAATAAATAAACCTTTTTTAAAAATGACGTCTCAGGGCACCTGGGTGGTTCAGTCAGTTAAGCATCTGACTTTTGATTTCGGCTCAGGTCATGATGTCACAGTTTGTGGGTTCAAGCCCCACATCAGGCTCTGTGCTGGCAGTGCAGAGCCTGCTTGGGATTCTCTCTCTCTCTTCCTCTCTCATTGCCCCTCCCCTACTCATGCTGTCTCTGTCTCTCTGAAAATAAATTAAAAAAAAAATGATGTCTTATGAGAAGCCCCACATGTAAAAGGGATAAATGTAGCCTCTAGTTGAAGCTGAAGTGGTAGGTCTTGAGGTCAGCCTGTCTCCTCACCCTTCTGCGGCCTCTGAGGGGTTCTCCAGAGCTCTCTGGGGCCTGGGTGAGATTCCACGGGAGACGAAACCACAGCAGGGGGACTTCTCATAGTTAAGTTCAAGAACATAAACTTGGAGTAATACATAGCTTCAAATCCTTCTGCACTAACATGCTTGACTTCAGAGCAGGGAAATAAATTGCCCCAAGTTTTGTAACTTCACCTCCTACACGGATGTCATGTCTGCTTCATAGCATCATGATCACAATCCAATAGAAATCCGGCGTCATTTCATTGCACTTCTCTTGATGGCACTTTGCAGATACTGTGTTTTCAACAAAGTGAAGGTTTGTGGAAACCCTGCATCGAGCAAGTCTATCGTTGTCATTTTTCCAACGGCATTTACTCACTTTGTATGTCTGTGTCACATTTTGGTAATTCTTGCAGTATTTCAAACTGTTCCTTATTATTATACATGTCCTGCTGATCTGTGATCAGGGATTATGACTTGCTGAAAGCTCAGATGATGGTTACCATTTCAAGCGATAAAGTATTTTTAATGTTTATTTATTTATTTAAATTTATTTATTTTGAGAGAGAGTGGGAGGGAGGGGCAGAGAGAGAGGGAAAGAGAGAGAATCCCAAGCAGGCTCACCGCTGTCAGCATGAAGTCCTGTGTAGGGCTGAAACTCACGAACTGTGAGACCACGACCTGAGCCAAAGTCGGACCAACTGAACTTAACCAACTGAGCCACCCAGGTGCCCCAGCAATAAAGTATTTTTTTAAGATTTAAAAAAAAAATTTTTTTTACTTATTTGTAAGAGAGAGAGAACACATGCACACAAGTGGGGGAGGGGGAGAGAGAGAGGGAGAGACACAGAATCTGAAGCAGGCTTCAGGCTCCAAGCAGCACAGAGCCTGACATGGGGCTCAAACCCATGATCCGAACCAAAGTCAGTCTCTCAACCAACTGAGCCACCCAGGTGCCCCAAGTATTTTTTAATTAAAATATGTGCGTTGTTGTGGTAGACATAATGCTATTGCACACGTAATAGGCTACAGAATAGTATAAACATAACTTTTTGTTTTTTAATTTTTATTTTAAATCTTACTTTTTTAACTTTATTTTTTATCTTTTAAAATTTACACCCAAATTAGTTAGCATATAGTGCAACAATGATTTCAGGAGTAGACCCCTTAGTGCCCCTTACCATTTAGCCCATCCCCCCTCCCACAACCCCTCCAGTAACCTTCTGTTTGTTCTCCATATTTATGAGTCTCTTCTGTTTTCTCCCCCTCCCTGTTTTTATATTATTTTTGTTTCCCTTCCCTTATCTTCATCTGTTTTGTCTCCTAAAGTCCTCATATGAGTGAAGTCATATGATTTTTGTCTTTCTCTGACTAATTTCACTTAGCATAATACCCTCCAGTTCCATCCACGTCGTCGCCAATGGCAAGATTTCATTCTTTTTGATTGCCAAGTAATACTCCATCGTATATATATACCACATCTTCTTTATCCATTCATCCATCGATGGACATTTGGGCTCTTTCCATACTTTGGCTATTGTCGATAGTGCTGCTATAAACATGGGGGTGCATGTGTCCCTTTGAAACAGCACACCTATATCCCGTGGATAAATACCTAGTAGTGCAATTGCTGGGTCATAAAGTAGTTCTATGTTTAGTTTTTTGAGGAACCTCCATACTGTTTTCCAGAGTGGCTGCACCAGCTTGCATTCCCACTTAAATCTTATCCTTGAGTAAACTCTACACGCAAATTCACAACCCTGAGATCAATAGTTGCATGTTCCACATACTGAGCCAGCAGATGCCCCTAAACATAACTTTTATATGCACGGGGAAACGAAAAAATTCATTTGCCTTGTTCCGCAATATATGTTTTATTGCGGTAGTCTGGAACCAAACCTGCAGTATCTCTGAGGTATGGCTATAAAATGTGTAAAACCAGCACAGTATCTGATGCAGTAGAGGACAGTCATCAATCAGTGGGGGAAAGGAAATTTATATTTATTGAGCTCCTACAGTGTGCACCAGGTACTCTGCTAGATGCTTCTCATACACTGAATTTAATTCTCTCAATGGCAAGAAGACCATCCTATGAAACCGACGCTCAATTAAGAGACTTACACAGGGTCAGACAGGTAGCACGCAGTGGAAACAAGAGTGTCAGCGCCAGCCATCAGCACAGCAAAATGAACCTTCCCTCTTCCTCTGCTGCTGCGCAAGACTGCCGGGCTTCAGATCAACCCAAATGCCTGGCAGCATACTCATCATCAGCCCACTGTGCCCCAACTGCTCAGGGAAGAGGGTGCAGAGAGGGAACTGGAGATAGTGGGCTCTCCCTCACTCATGGAAAAAAGGTGTCTCAGGCACCCTCCCCAAGTGACTCTTCTGGGTGGCTTCCACCACTGAGCATGGCAGTTCTAAGTCAGAAACCCACCTGTTGATGCCAAGGTGAGGTAGTAGAGAAGGGAGCCACACTGGTTGAGGAAAAAGGGCATCAAGTACTGGAAACAGAAGAAATCTGCAGTCAGTGTGATGCTGGACTGAGCAGCATTGCCTTCTTTGAGCTTCTAGCTATGCCTTTCTTTAGAAGGAGGGGTAGCTATAAGGGCCCAGAGAGTGTTTAGCCTTCTGAAAAGGACCCTTCAGGGCAGACAGGAAGTTACCGACTGAACTCCTTGCCTTTGCCTTGAATGCCCCTCCCACAGCCCTGCTACTCCCATCTTCCCCCTCCTGCGAGTCCCTGAGTGCCAATGTCACTCCCTCCAGAAAGCATTCCCCCAGGCTCCTAGCTCCAACCTCCCTCCTGTGAACTCAGGAGGCACCTAATCTGTACCTCTTTCATAGCCCTTAGCCCAGAGAGGTGGTTGTGTCTGTGTCTTGTCTTTCCCACTAGCCTAGACGGGCAGCACTGAGGTCAGGGGTAGTTCTCTAGATCTTCCCACCCCAGGGTCAATTTAAGCCCCAAGTCCTCCCTTGGAAAGGTCTGTTGGAGGGATCACCATAATAAAACATTAGTAACAGCAGCCATAGATTGAACACCAAGTGTGTATTAGTTAAGTGCTTTATGTGCCTCACCTCACTGAATCCTCACAACTACCCTATAAGATGGTTACCATTCTTTCCCATTTTACAGATGATGAAACTGAGGCTCAAGCAGGACAGGTGTCTCATCTAAGAGCTTCCAGCGAGTAAGCTGGTGGGGAGCAGACTCTGACTCAGATTTGTTTGACTCCAGAGACCACATTTTTAGCAGCTATGCGCGAGAAAGGGGCCATTCACAGACGTACCTCAGTGTTCAAGAAGAGGGTCTTCATCTCCTGCAGCAACTGCCGGGCCCAGGTCCGCTCATGAACTTGCTGCAGGCGGGAGGAGGCCCGCTTCAGCAGCGGTTGTGTGCCACCCCACAGGGCAGCCACCAGCACCAGAGCCAGCACCTGCCCTGGATGGAGACGCGAGTGACCCTCACCCCCACCAAACTGCCGCCCGCGGGGCCCAGCCCTCCTCTGGCCTCCCCTCCTCAGCCAGCCGCTGCCACATCTCTCCTTCGCTCTCCAACGCCCCGGGTGAGACTGGCGAATAGGGCAGGGCCCTGGAGGCCGAGGAGATGGATCCAGGAGCCCAAAGTTTGGGGCTGAGGTTAAGTGGTGAAGGTGGAGCAGGAAATGAACTCGGGGCAAGGCTCGGGAAGCCCCTAGAGGGGCGGGGCCGCCTACCCACCTAGAGATGCCGCCATGGCAACGCCGCTCCCGGCCACTTCCGGGAGCGAAGGGGCGGAGACCCACAATCCGGAAGTGGCGCTAAGCCCCTTCCGGTCCCACTCACGTTGCTGCTTTCCTTTCGTCAACGCAGGGATGGTGAGTTCCCCTGAGCTGGGGTGTTAGCATGGGGGGGTCTTTGGGGGTCTGGAGCTGGAGCAGGGGCCGATATTTGGCGGTGACACTCCCGTCTTGTCTTCACAGAAGCCGATCCTGCTGCAGGGCCATGAGCGGTCCATTACGCAGATTAAGTACAACCGCGAGGGAGACCTCCTCTTCACGGTGGCCAAGGACCCTGTGAGCGTCGGCAGAGGGCGGGCTGGCGGGACCTTGCAGCAGGGGCCGAGAGGGGGCGAGTTCACTCTCACTGGGCGGTGGGTGGACAAGCCAGTTTTGCCCGAGAGGAGAACCAAAGAGCGCCCCATTCTGAGAAGTAGGGAGAGACCATCCCGGGATGGTCATTTTACCGGAAGCATTTTACCGGGAAAACGCAGTTGTTGGTAGAAGGAAGGAGTAGCCGGGAGGAAAAAAGCCACAGACCATTGTGGAAGGGGGACGGAGATGAGAGTCAGCCCCTTCAGGGGACTGGGAAGGGACCAATCTGAGAAAGAACAAAACTATTCTTCCAGGTAGGGGAACACACCATCTCTAGAAAAGGACAGCTGATCCTTGGACTGTGAGGGACAACAGAGGATTTATGGGGGTGTCCCTGGGCTCATTTCAGTCGGTCCTTCTGGGCCCCATCTCGCCTTTCACTGAGTGCAAACAGCCTCTCACAGCACTGCCCTTTGAGGAACCTCCCTATGCAAGACGTTAACTCTAGTGGCTCAAAGTGGGAGTTGGGAAGCCTACAGACCTGATTTCAATCGTGACTCCCACGTCCAATAGCAGCGTGACTTTGAGCCTGTCATTTAATCTTTCTAAACTTCATTTCCTTTTTTATACATTATGGGTACAAATAGTACCTCCCTCGTGGGGTTGCCTTCAGGGTTAAATGAGATTCAGGTAAGGAGCTTAGCACAGTAAGTACCCGGTGTGTATGAGTGAAGAATTGTTAGTCATTTATATTTTAAATCCCTTAGACACCATTTTATTGAAGCTTCACAGCTACCCTTTGAAGAAGGCATTATTGTTGTGGCCATTTTACAGATAGGAAAAGAAGCTCAGAGGAGAGAGGCACTGTATTTGAGAGTTTGGGGGAGGACTGGGACAATGGCTTGGAGATGTTTTTGCAAGCCTCCTCGTGCCCCTGCCACTTACCTGCAGGAAGGGGAATCTAGGAGTTGTTCTTTTTACCAGCAACCTGCTGTTTCCCAAGAAATGAGCAGGAGAGGGTAAAACGTGGCCTCAGTAGAGGCTGTGGAGGGTTCCTGGGGAACCTCTAAATAGAAGGCCATTGCTCTGCTTGGGATGTTTACCACGTGTCGCTGTCATTAACTCCTCCAGATCGTCAATGTATGGTACTCTGTGAACGGTGAGAGGCTGGGCACTTACATGGGCCATACTGGAGCTGTGTGGTGTGTGGATGCCGACTGTATCCTTGTCTTTGCTCTGAGTCTGTGCTCCCAGGGTCTGCCAGCAACGGAGAGGCCGCCAACTTGGAGTTGAGAGTTTGGGATGATATTGTGGGTCTAGGGAACGATATCTACCTCCTAATCCCCAGTCTGTACCCTGGTTGGGGGAACAGTCAGGACAAGTTGCAGTTCTAGATGAGGAGGGTAGAATGCTCCGAGGTAAGAGAGGAAGGAAGGCTGGCGGGGGCTGAGTGGGGAGGTGATTCAGTTGGTGTTCCAGGAGGACAGGGGCTCAGGGAACTGGGTTCTATTTCTTAACACCCTCTTCAGGGGACACCAAACATGTCCTCACCGGCTCAGCTGACAACAGTTGTCGTCTCTGGGACTGTGAAACAGGTAAGCCTGGATCGTTTACTTTTTCCTCAAACAGCAAGAACCTACAGTATACCTGTTTAGGTGAATACGTTTTGGGGAAGTAGAAATCCAGACATGGCTCCTGTTCTGAGGAACAGGAAGCAGACAAGGAAAGGACAACAGACAAGAAAAGGGGTGCTACACAGGGCACTTGGGTGGCTCAGTCGGTTGAGGGGCTGACTTCGGCTCAGGTCATGATCTTACGGTTTGTGAGTACGAGCCCCGCGTCAGGCTTTCTGCTGTCAGCATAGAGCCCGCTTTGGATCCTCTGTCCACCCCCCCCGCCCCTCCCACACTCTCTCTGAAAATAAATAAACTTAAAAAAATAAAATAAAAGGAGGCACTGTGGTGAGACATAAGCCATGTTGGAGAAAGCACAGAGCACTGTGGAAGGCCAGAGGGGGGCAGCTGATGTCTGGATTGGGGATGGAAGCAACCCGGGAAGGTTTCCCAAGAAAAATGTCATGTGAGCTGGGGTTTAAAGGATGAGAAAGAGGTCATCACTTTGGCACAGACTGGAACGAAAGCATGGCAAGTGTCCTGTCCAAGTCATCTGATCTGTGGGGAGACTTCTTAGGAGACAAAATAGAGAAGATGAGGCCGGCAAGGGTCAGAATAGGCCATGAATGACAAACTCAGGAGCTTGGCTTTGTTCCGTCAGACTTGGCGTGCTGTCCCTCAGCGGGGCAGAGCATGTTCGGTTTTAACAAACTCCGGTGGCGGTGGGGAGCATTGGAAGAACAGACCGAAGACACGGGAGCCTATAAACTTGCTCCATTGAATAAATATTTACTCGGCACCCAGTTCTGTGCCAGCTCTATGCTGGGTACTGGAGACACGCAGAGAAATTCTGAGAAGACAGATACATTTGCACTCCGCTATGAGAGCAGTGCCACAGCGGCAGGATGTCTGAGGAGAGACAGAGAGGAAGTTAAAAATCTTGAGCCAAAGCGTAGCCACCAAGGTGGCGGTGGGTTGGGGTCACTAGACCAGGAGAAGCAGTGAACAGGAAGATAGGTAGATGTAGAGAGTGTCCTCCTCTCAATGGCGTTGGACAAGGGGTAGCCCAGATTTCTGCCTGTCTCCAGGGAAGCAGCTGGCCCTACTCAAGACCAATTCAGCTGTCCGGACGTGTGGCTTTGACTTTGGGGGCAACATCATCATGTTCTCCACGGACAAGCAGATGGGCTATCAGTGCTTTGTGAGCTTCTTTGACCTGCGGGATCCAAGCCAGATCGGTGAGGCAGAGCTCGGGGGGTGAGGACCGGGGCTGGGGTACAGGGCGTAGCTCTAGAACCCAGGGCCTGACCTCTTCTACTGCACACAGACAACAACGAGCCCTACATGAAGATCCCTTGCAACGACTCCAAGATCACCAGTGCCGTTTGGGGACCCCTGGGGGAGTGCATCATCGCGGGCCACGAGGGCGGAGAGCTCAACCAGTATAGTGCCAAGGTGAGGAGGTGGGTGGGGCCCAAGTCCACCAGAACGATTCCCTTCAAAAGGCAGGATAGCACAGCAGTGAAGAACGCCACTTTTTAGCTGTGAATTTAGGCAAGTTACTTCACTGAGCCTGTTTGTCTGTAAAACGTTGCAAGGATCAAAGGACATCAGGCATTTGAAAAACTTGTCACAGAGTACTCTGGATAGGTTAATAATGATCACAAGTAAGCATTTTCCTACCACTACTGAGTGCCATGCTGGGCTCTTAGGACAAAGACATGAATCAGACATGGGCCCTGTCCCCAGGGAGACGGACTGGCAAACAGCTAGCACATGAGTCAGGTTGTGAGTTGTGCCACCACAGAGGTCTTGAGCCAAGCACAGAGAGTGCCCTCCGTCACAGAGAAGGTGGCACGTACATTAAGCCGTGAAGAATAAATAGAGCTTCAAGCAAGAAGAGAAGGCAGTTCCACAGGTGAAAGGAACAGTGCACACAAAAGCACAGAGTTAAGGGAGTAGGGGGACTGGTCAGAAGAGAGTCTGGTGTCATTGGGACACGGTATTGGAGAAAGTGGATAGCGACTAGATTTTTCGAGTGTCAGGAGGTAAAGGAACTGTGATTTTCCTTTTGGTAGCGGGGAATCTTCAAATGGTTATTGCTGATCAGATTTTCTCTTTAGAGGCTTTTGCAGGCATAGTTCAGAGAATGGACCTGAAGGAGGCAATAGCTCTGGAGGTGTGGAGCACCCGAGAGTCAAGAGATGTAGGGGTGACTGATGAGATGGGGGATGAGGACAGGGCCAAGCCCAGGCTGTCTTGATTTCTTGTCTGGGTGCCTGGGCAATGCTGGAGGGCACTACCATAAAGGTTAGTCAGTCGCTCAGCAAACATTGGCTGTAGTCCACTAGCCCCCAGACCTACCTGCAGAAAGGGAATGGAAACCAAAGTCAAAGGCGTGAATCATGCTTGATGCCAGCAAAGAGTGGAACTGATCTGTGCCTTCAGATAGGCCTGACTGTAAAGCTGGTGTGCTTATTCCCCGAAATACAGGAGCCAGATATGTCCCTACCATGTGTCCACATTGATGGAGGAGACAAAAATACATCCTTCCCACAGAATAGGTAAAAATAATTCAGGAATGGGGCGCCTGCATGGCTCAGTCGGTTGAGCATCCGACTTCAGTTCAGGTCATGATCTCACATCGGGCTCACTGCTGTCAGCACAGAGCCCGCTTCAGATCCTCTGTCCCCCCTCCCCCCCCCCCCCGCCCCACCCCCACTTGTCTTCTCTCTCTCTCTCTCTCTCTCTCAAAAATAAACATTTTTTGGGGCGCCTGGGTGGCGCAGTCGGTTAAGCGTCCGACTTCAGCCAGTTCACGATCTCGCGGTCCGTGAGTTCGAGCCCCGCGTCAGGCTCTGGGCTGATGGCTCAGAGCCTGGAGCCTGTTTCCGATTCTGTGTCTCCCTCTCTTTCTGCCCCTCCCCCGTTCATGCTCTGTCTCTCTGTCCCAAAAATAAAAATAAACGCTGAGAAAAAAAAAACAAACACATTTTTTTAAAGAGGTTAAAAACTAATAATTCAGGAAAGGGGCACCTGGCTGACTCAATCCATAGAGCATGCAATTCTTGATCTTGGGGTCGTGAGTTCAAGCCCCGCAATGGTCATAAAGCTTACTTAAAAACAACAACAAAAATAATTCAGGAGAGGAAAGGAAAATTCTCTGAGGGTCTAGTGTGTGTGAGGCTCAGTGCTCAAAAGACCTTTTAATCATCTCACCAGTGTCTGCACAACGAAGTCAAACAAGACACAGTCCCAGTCTCCCTATAGTGAACCTCGGTGGTGGGCTTTTAGTAATCTTGTTTTCTAGATAGAGAAGTTGAGGCACAGAAAGGTGCTTTTGAGGGCAGACTCTCAAATTCTGCTTTGTACTGTAGAGGCTAGCCGGTTGCTGAGTGGGAAGGGAAATCAGGAGGTGAAATGGCCCTTGGAGAGGATCTAAAAAAAGCTGGACACACAGCAGTGCTTGTGGACTGTGACTCCACCCCTGGCTGGGGAGGGCTGAGCTCAGGCACTCTGCCCCTTACAGGTTGCACGATCTCCAGCGGGTCACACCATCGCTCTGAGCCTTCCTTTCTTCCTTTGAAAATGTCCTTTAGGGGCGCCTGGGTGGCTCAGTCGGTTGAACACCCAGCTGTTCATTTCCACTCAGGTCATGATCTCTTGATTCATGAGTTCAAGCCCCGCGTCAGGCTCTGTCCTGACAGAGCCTGCTTGGGATTCTTTCTCTGCCCCTCCCCTGTGTGCTCTCTCAAAAAAAAAGAAAAGAAAGGAAAGAAAACAGGTGTTGAGTATATAGTACAATGCTTGGCAAATTGTGACTGTTCACAATTCAGTGACTATTGAAAGGAGTAAGTGAAAAGTGCTCTGCCCTTGTAATGTGCTGATTAATTAATAGGTCCGTAGGTGTGTCACCATAAGCATGTATTTTCGTAGATGGACTACCAGTGTTGATGAAATGTATACGTGGGCCACGTTTGGATGTGGGCTTTGCAGGGGGTAAATGTTAGTTCAGGGAATACTTAGGCCATCCCAACCCAGACCTCCCTTCCCCCGGCCGGGACAGGGGGCAGTATAGAAGCCCTGCTGAGCAGTGGGGCCTGTGGAAGTCAGGCCACCCAGAACCTCACTCTTCCGCTTCTGCCTTCCCCAGTCTGGAGAGGTACTGGTGAATGTTAAGGAGCACTCCCGACAGATCAATGACATCCAGTTATCCAGGGATATGACCATGTTTGTCACTGCCTCCAAGGACAACACAGCCAAGGTGAGCCTGGGGAAGGGGCCTGGCGGGGGGCTCCTCCCACCATCCTGCAAGGCTTTCAACTTGCCCGACTTCCCCGAAGAAGACTCCTTTTACAGATTGCTTTCCCCTGTCTTCTCCAGCTCTTTGACTCCACAACTCTTGAACACCAGAAGACTTTCCGGACAGAACGTCCAGTCAACTCAGCTGCCCTCTCTCCCAACTATGACCATGTAAGGGAAGCGCACCCAGGCTTCTGCTGACGCCTCGGACTGCTTCCAGCATCTGGGTGTCAATGGAGATCTGAATTCTGGAGGAAATAATGTCAGCTAGAGAGGAGATTCCCAGAGCAATGATTCAATGATTGGGCAGCCCCGGGGGATAGGGCAGGAGGTGGCTAAAGTACCTGTTGGGCCCTGCCCTTAGCATCCTTCCAGTCTGATGTGGGAGATATTAAAAGCTTATGAGCTGGGGATAAGAAACAGAAAATGGACTTGCCTGCCCTTTGGGCCTGTCTAGCTTTTCTTCTTCCCTTCAGGTGGTGCTGGGTGGTGGTCAGGAAGCCATGGATGTAACCACCACCTCCACCAGGATTGGCAAGTTTGAGGCCAGGTAAAGGGGGGGGGGGGGGGGCTCTTCCAAGTCAAAACCCCATGGAGTGTCTTTCATGATGGACACAAACCATATACCCGAGACTTCCCTTATTTCTTTGGCTGCTAGGAGGTGCAGCCAGATTTGTGGCCTTCCTGGGACAGGTGTTTGATACAGCAGTTACAGCATGACCTTGGACCCACTGTGAAGCCCTGGACACATCCTTGTATTTCTCTGTGCCCGATTATCGATCGTATAATGGGGACAGCGATAATACACTTACCTCATACAGTTGTACAGATCAAATGCATGAGTTAACGAGTTAACACTTGCTGCACAGCACGCAGTAAGGAAGTTAGCTATCCAGTCTGCCCCGTCTTATTTTGTTCACATTCCCCACTCTCTACTTTGCATTTGGGGAGTGGTACGTCCAACGTGTCTCGGAAGGAGATGGAGAGTGAATTGTCCCTTCCCACCACCCTCCTCCAGGTTCTTCCACTTGGCCTTTGAAGAAGAGTTTGGAAGAGTCAAGGGCCACTTCGGACCCATCAACAGTGTTGCCTTCCATCCCGATGGCAAGAGGTAGGGCTCCGTGCAGGGAGCTGAGCTTAGCCCGGGACTGGCCTCTATCCCTTTACCATGCTCTGCCCGACAGGCCTGTCTCCCTCCCCCAGAGGGGGCACCTGACTGGTCCCTGGCTCTTCTCTCTCCAGCTACAGCAGCGGTGGTGAAGATGGTTATGTCCGCATCCACTATTTTGACCCACAGTACTTTGAGTTTGAGTTTGAGGCTTAAGAAGCTTGGATCTCCATCAAGACCGGGGAAGTTTCTGGGCCTGGACTCACAGAAAGTTTTGGACTCTGAGAAATAAATTAGTTTGGAAATCAATGGCTTCTGGCGAGAAGTTTTATGGGAACTGTTAACATCATTTTCCCTTCTCAGTGACACCCAGGGAGCTGATACCAGTCATAGATATCTTTATTATTTGGACCTTCTCCCCCACACTACGGACACTTCAAACCTGGAGCTTCGGTATTAAGGGCTAGGCTGGGTTGCAGGCACCGTCATCCAAGGCCCAAAGGTACTGAGGGACCTGGAGAGGTCTCAGGAACGTCTCAGCCACTATCCAAGGAGCCAGCCCTTAAAGTTGGGGCTCAGAGGCTGAAACTGTTGGCTGAGAGAGCTTGGTCTTCTCCTTATCTGTCACTATTTGCCACACCTTCTCCCATGCTACCTCTGAAGGTTCAGGTGGGCGGATCCAGCGCAGAAATAGGCCTGAGGAGGAGGAGGACAGAGAAGGAAGCTGAGCAGAGGGGTTAGCTAGCTCCCCAGGGAAGAAGTTGGGGTAGGGGGTCACCTTGCCAGAGTCGCAAGCTCTGGAGCTCCACGGAGGGCCAGATGGCCAAGGGATTGGGGGCGTAGAGCGGGTTCCGGAGTTTCCGTCGCTCTTTTGGCTGGTTGAGCCCAGACCACAAGGAGTGTGTTCGAGTCCTCACTTCACAAAGGCATCTGTAGGAAGTGAGTTTCCAGACTCAAGCTATGCCTTCTGGGATTCTGGGTTGGGGACCCTGGTTAGTAGGGTGCCAGCCATTCTGGGGCAGTGATAACCTCTCCTTTTTCCTGCACGTGTTCTTGCCAGTCAGATACATGTACTGGGCACTAGAATAAAGTAGAACAAAACAAAGTCCTAGTTGTTCAGGGGTTCTACTTAGTTCTGCCTGGAAGTATCAGGGAGGCTCATGAGAATGGGCCACTTGGGCTGGGTCTGGCTGCAGAAGTTCACCAGGTGCGCAAAAGCGTGGAAATACTCAGGAGGGGAGACTGGGGCCGAGAGCAAGAAAGTGGGAACAGGCCCAAGTGAATGTTGGCGAGTCTTTTTAAGCTGGTGACGGGAACTACAGCAGTGAGACGGCTGTCCCAATAGCCCACGTGGGAAGGAGAGTCTGGATTGGGGTTAGCAGGAGGGGTCTTTGACAGGAAATGACCAAGTAAGAAAGTTTTAGGAGAAAGGCTGTATATGAAAGACGGGAGAGGGAGTTACACAAAGATAACCATTTCTAACCTGGATGACCCAGTAGTGGAGTCAGCGAAAACTACATGGGGGATGGGGACCCAGGCAACTAAAGAGAACAGTCTCATCTCAGACCGATGAGAGATGGCTCTGGGGGGGCTTGGGAGCACATGGAACGAGCCAACCAAATGGTAAGAACAACCACTGCTTGTGTGCCAGGCACTGTGCTAAGCACTCCCCATGCCTTAACTCCACTAATCTGCACACAGCCCTGCTCTGCAGAGACTGTGGCTGCCCTTAGAATCCTCTCCTTGCTACAGATGGATAGAAACTGAGACAGGTTTCCTAGGATGCCCCAACAGGTGAGTGGTGGAGCTGGAAGTTAGGCCCAAACAATCTGACTCTGTTTTCAACCTCTACACCATTGCTTCACTAGAATCAACCCTGCAAGTGGTAGGGAGCCCCAGAAATGATTTATTTTGCAGCAACTCTCCCCATCGGTCCTTGTTTTTAAGCTAGGGGTGCACGTACCCTTGGTTCTGGACAGAGTAGGTAGGTCTGTAGGATTGGCCTTGGACCCATTCAAATCTGGGTTTGCAGAAATTAGGGGAAAGGGTGGGGTTTGGAGGCAGGGGAGGAGAGAACACTCCAGAGTTTTCCCCAAAGAGAAACTCATTCGAAGGGCAAAGATGCCTTCCAGGGACATAGGTGCTGACACAGCAGGTGTCTGACCCCACCCTGTGCCTGGCCCCTGACTCACCTTGACACCCCCTTAGCTCACCTCTCCTTTTCGCTGTTGCAGAGGAAGGTGCCAAAAGGGGAGGCATACGCGTGCTCAAACAGGGCCAACAGCAGCCCCTCCCCAAACTCCAGTGACAGCGGGAACTGGCGGCCCAGCTGCCACACGCAGTCCAGGAAGAGGAGAAAGGTGGGTGCCTCGTGCTTGGAACGGGCATGGGAGAAGGCCGAGTGGGCACAGCGCAGCTGGAAGGGGTGGCCAGCCTGGGAAAGGGGTAGAGCCATGGGCACAAGGAAACAGGGTTTCTGGATAGAGGGGCTGGGCTGGGGCTGAGTGGCCACTTACCTGGATCCACTCCCGCTCCACCAGTTCCTGGAATCCAGCCATGGTCCGGCTCAAGGGGTCCAGGATGAGCTGGGCCAGCGAAGTCACAAGCAGGGTGCTATCTGTGCCTTCAGCCCCATGCACCAAGATGCAGGCCCCTTCCCTGTGGGCCAGGACTTATTAACTGGCCAGTCCCTCCCTGCCTGGGGTGGCCGGGCCAGGAATCGAATGGGCCCATTTCTAGACTGTATGTGCTTACTAAGACGTGGTTGTGTGCCCAGGGGTTGAGAGCCCTGCCCGTCCGCCCTGTTCTCTGCCTTGTAGGGTGGGGCCTTACCTCTCCATGCCCTGGGCTGCTAGGCAGGCGGTGCTCAGTGCCTCTTTCACATGTGCCAGCCAGCAGCAGCCTTCTAGTCGACGGAGCCAGCTATCCGTGCTCTGCTGCAGGTCCCCACAGGCCTCCACCAGGCGCACGAAGCTCTCCTGTAGGGGCTGTCCCCTGCACAAGTGGGAATCTGGTCATCTCATCTCCAGCCCAAGCTCTGGTGAGCACAGCCTGGGAGCCAGTGCTCCAGACCAATGAGGGAGACAAAGAACCCTCAGAGGAGCCCATTCGACAAGAGGGACACAGGACCCTTTGGGGAGCTCACTTAACCTGATGGGAATGATTCAGTATCTTTGGGGATTCCCCAATCTGATGGAGGAGACCCAAGACCCCTTGGGGGAGACCTAGTCTGTTTGGGGGGGGGTACCTGGGGAAAGGTCACACAACTCTGTCGGAAACAATGACATGGGAAACGCCCAATTTGATGGGAGCAGCACAGTACTCCCTGGGGAGTCCCCGTCTGACAAGAGAAACACAATACTCTTAGGATTCTGGTATCTGCCCCTACTTCCCAGAAACTGCTCTGCTCAAGATCACCAATGTGACCTCCCACCAGAAAATCTAATGGAGATTTTTCCAGCCCTGTTTAAAAGCCTTCAATGACTCCCCTCTGCCTTTAGGATAAAGTCTAAGCTCATAATCGTGGCATTCAAGACCTTTTCTCTGGTCGCTGTCACCCCTTTAGCCCCATCTCTCTATACACTCTACCTCACACTCTATACTCCCACCAGACTGACATACTTGCAGCTCCCCAGGCAGGGCAAATGGCCAGGAACTCTGCAGTTCTGTCCACCTGCAGTGTCCTGCTCTCCGGCTAACTCCTTTCCGGTGCCAGGTGAAAGGGATGCTTTCTTTGCACTAGCCACACACAAGAGAGGGGCGCCTGCTCTATGCTGCTGCTTATCACACTGAATCCTAACTGCCAATTTACTGCGGATCTCTCAGCCACGTCTGGGCTGGCCACCATCTCAGCCTCTGGTGCTCAATCAACACTGGCTGAATAAAGGAATAAACGGGTTTGTATTCTGGACAGGGGAGCTTCCTCAAAGCACAAAAACTCCCTTAGGACCTCCTCTCGGTACTACCAGCACCTGGAGACCCAGGTAATAGTTACAGGTGTGCAGGTCCAGCACTCAGGGCAGGGCTGAGACCAATGGGGAGGGGTGTGTGTGTGTGTGTGTGTGTGTGTGTGTGTGTGCGCGCGCGCGCGCGCGTAGTGTAGTTGCTCCTGGAAGTCAGTTTAATGGAGAGAGGCTTTTTCTTTTCCAGGCAGAGTTGGGGTGCCTGGAGAGAAATGACATCTGTCAGTGGGGGTGTGCAAGTGGGGATGCCCACCTGGTGGGATGGCTACCCGGAAATGCCTGACAATTCCTAAGGTTCCTGGAAGACACCCCCCTACTCCTACTCTTCTCCCGCCCCCCGCACACGTTCATGGAGAGTCCTGTAGGAGACCGCCTAGGAGAGGATGAAGACCCTTCACCTCTCCAGCGGCCGGTGCAGCCTTTTCCAGCCAGGGTAGGCGGCTTTGGCCTCGGTCCCGCCGCCAGTCATGCGGGCCTGTTTGGCGGCCTGAGACGAGCGCGTGTCCACGATGAAGCCCCGGGCCCCGGGGCGAGCCCCCAACAGCACAGCTCGCAGCAGCTCCTCGTCCTCAGCGCAGCGCCTTTTCTGGGGACCAGTCAGGGGCTGGCTGGAACGTACCAGCACCTGCGGACCGGGACTGCGCTCCGGAAGCCGTAGCCACCCAGCCTTGGCTTGGGGACTCCTCTCCCGGAGCCCCGAGGGAGGGTCTACACACTAGGGCAGGTCTAAAGCTGGCAGGGGCAGGCCGGAGCCTAGGGCCTTAGCGGCAGAACTGGCCGGGCGCCGGGCCCGGCCTTGGGTGTGTTGTAGTCAGAGGGGAAAGGGACCCGAAGAGTAGGCCGTGGACGAGTCCAGGGTTGACAAAGAAGGGACTAAGCTCAGGGGGCCCGACCGGCCGGGGGCGGGGCCTGGGGTTGGCGAGACTCCGAAACTGGGGAGAGGGGCGGGGTCAGAGTCAAGGAAGGCCGGAGGGGGCGGGGCCTGTTGGAGGCAGGACTGGGCGCGGCCAAAAAGGCTTGGAGCCGGCCGGCGGCAGCCGCGCTGCGAATTGGCCGGACCGGTGCAGAAAAGGGCCAAGAAGGGCCGCAGTTGGTCCAAGAGGCAGAGTCTGGGGAGGGGCGGGCTCACGGTTCCGCTGGGCGCGTGGTGGTAGCTGAGCACAGGGAAGCGGCCTCCCTGGCGGAAGCGGGCGCTGCGTGCCAGGGCACCGTCGTCCACAGAGCGAGGCACGATCACCGCGCGGGGGTAACTGGGGCACACGCTGAAGTCCTCGTTCACCTCGCTCAGCCGCCAAGCGTTGGTCTGCGGCCCAGGGAGAGGCGAAGGCCAGGTGTAGGGCACCCAGTGAGTGTCCGGACCCCACGCCCCTTCCAGGCGCGGCGCTCGCACAACCGTGGGCCCCCAGGACCGCACCCACCTCGCGAGCTACTCGCTTGTAGTAGCGTTCGGGTGGGTGGAAGTGCCAGGCGTCGCCCAATCTCAAGCCCTTGGGACGGTAGAAGAACGGAAAGGAAGTGATGACCGATTCCAAGGAGGACAGCGCCTGGGGAAGGAAGTTGGGCGATCTGGGCAAAGTCGGAATCATCTCGCCCGCACCCTCCCAGCCCCTTTCGCCCCTCAGCTCCCTCCTCTGCACTTACTCCAGACCACCCTGCGTCCCTCACCATTGGCTACGTTCCAGGGTAACACTGGATGCCGAGTCCCCTTGCGCAGTAGCCCCCGTTTACTCCTCTCGTTACGGAGTAGGGGTAGTTTAGGGGCCTCGGGTGCACTGCTTGTGTACCTCGATGGACCGGGCGATGTCCAGCGACGCTTCCACGCCCTCTATTTCCAGCTGCAGCACTCGGAGGTCCTTACAGCGCAACGTGATGGTGCCGGAGTCACTCGCGACCCTGGGGATGGACGGGCTTAGGTTGAGTGTCACCCGCCCGTCACCAGGGGAGGAGAAATGAGTTTCTTAGGACTGGACGTAATGCAAGGGTGCAAGGGCTCCAACTGCTCTTGCCCTCCTCCCTCTCCTCCCGGAGCCGCAAACTCCCCGACTACGGGGACGCCCCCGCCACGTCTCACCGCTTCTCGATAGAGTCTACGCTACGCAACAGCAGCAGCCACAGCTCTGAAGTCGCCTGGGGCCCTGGCGACAGCAGCAGGTGGTGGCCGGTGAGGCATAGCGTGCCACGCAGTGGGGGTGCCTCCGGACCCCTCAGGAGCTTGGCTTGGGCCCGGCCGGTACGAATCAGGTCCGAGAACTCCATTCCGCCTGGGGTGGGCCTAGGGCCCAGCAGAAAGACTCCAGGAGCGTCAGGCGGGGCGAGCGCGGGCTCCGAAAGGGACAGGAACTAGCTGGGCAGCTGGCGACGCCGGCAGGACAGCTGTTAAGGAGGCCCCTTGGAGGAAGGGATCGAACAGTTTCACAGCAATTTCCCCCTCCTACTGCCAGCACCTCTTAGCGAGGAACCCGGCCAGAACCTGTTAAGGAAACCTCAATTTCATCATCTGTGAAATGGGAAGAATAGTCTTGCTTACAGCCCGTTACCTCGTGTCTTGGTCGCAGGTGGCACTTAACAATTTTGTTTTTTTAAAACTCAGGTGCTGCCACTCTCGCTGATTTAAAAAAGAAAGAAAAATACCATTTCTTGTACCCTGGTGGAAGGGGTTGGAAAGTGTGGGTGTGAAACTGGAAACTGTCTACTTCCTCCCTCTACATCTGAGGCTGGGTGGGGGAAATCCCTTAGTCCACCTTAAATGCAAGCAGCTGTGTCGCTGGTGCCCCTCCCCCACCACAGCTGGAAGTCGCTGCCTGTGGGCGCCCTCTATGGGGGCCACTTCTGGTTTAGTCTTGCCCTCCGAAGCCTCAACTCGGATCACTCCATCCTTCCACCAAATATGAATTGCCTGTACACTGAACTGGGCCCTGTATTTAGTGAGAGGACCCAAGGATGACTGGAGAAGGTTCTGTTCGTTAGGATTTTCAGTCTAGCAAGAGACACACACTTAAGCTGATAAATTACAAGAGTTTAAAGGATTTACTGGAGGACCCATCCATCCATCTCTCCATCCATCCAATTATTCTTTCATTTCTTAAATGATGCCTACACTCTGTTAAGTGCTGATTACTAAGAAGAATAAGACAGATTCTTGCCTTCAAAGGGCCTTTTGGTCCATTAGGTTCCACACGTCTAAAGTCCAGGCACACACACACACACACACACACACACACACACACACACAAAACCCTTCTTTCAACACACACATTTCATTAAACACACACAAAGAAAATAAATCATAGGGGACACCCATAACATAAACATAAAATCGGAATAATCTGTGAAAGGAACCAGACATAAAAGAATACAAATTGTAACCAGCTGGGATGGGAATTCGTTAGAAATGCAAATTATCAGGCCCCACCCCATATGTCTCTTTTAACAAGCTTTCAGGAGATTCCCATGCACACTAAAGTGTGAGAACCATTGGAAAGTACACAAAAAGGCAAAACTAATCTTTGCTGTCAGAAATTATGGTAACAGTACCCTCAGGAGAGTAGTGACAGGCCAGGAGCACTTCCTGGATGCTGGTAACACTCTTGCTTTATCTGGGTGCTGGGTACATAAGTGCATTCAGTTTGGGAGAATTCAGCAAGGCATGCATTTATGATATGTGAGTTTTTCTGTGTGTATATTTCAAAACAAAATTTTAAAAAGGGAACAGCTCTGGTTGAAGCCCTGGGAGGGACAGGAAGAGAGAGGGTTTAGGAGCCCTTCTACGGCTCTGCCTTTATCCCATATACAGTCCTTAAGGGGTTTCCAAGGGAACCTAAAGTTCCTTAAAGTATAGCTTGAAATCAATCATTGATCTGTCCCAATAGAGAGTCGGTGACTTGTCCAAAGTCTCACAGAGCCAGCACCAGAACCCAGATCTCCTGACTCCCCGGCCAGGGTTCTGGACACTGTTCCTTTGCTACAAGGCCAGTGTCATGAGTGAGGATGGCGAGGGGGAACAGCTCACCAGCCTCTGTCCAATCCCCACCCCTTAACTTGGGTCTTGGGAAGAAGGCCAAGACTCTAGTGTGGATGATGCTTTTCTCATCCTGGAGCAACTTCCGTTCTGGGAACTGGGTGTCTCCTTCTGGGCAAGGACAATAAAATTCATCCAAGGGGCTGGAGGAACAGGGCTCCTCCTGCCCCCACCCGGATGAGCATCACGTGGCTCCTGGGTTAGCAGGCCAGGAAAATCCCAGCCCTTGCACACTTAGCCTCCCATACCCCTCTATTCACCCAGCCTGACACACTCAGAGAGACCAGACCCACCTTGAACACTCACCGTCACACATTCCCTGGCACAGTTCCATCACCTTCAGCTCCTGCCACCTCTCCCCAGCAATACCGCCACCCTTTCCCAAATTCCCAGAGCTGCAGGCTTGCCCTGTCACTCACCCCAAATCCACCATGTCCCTGGGGCCACTGAAATTCCAGCCAGTAGGTGAAGAAAATGAAGAGGATGAGGAGGGAGAGAGCCTGGACTCCGTGAAGGCACTGACGGCCAAGCTACAGCTGCAGACACGACGGCCCTCGTATCTGGAGTGGACAGCCCGGGTGCAGAGCCAGGCCTGGCACAGGACCCAACCCAGACCCGCACTGGGGGGCCCTGGGACCCTCTGCGGCTTCGACTCAATGGACTCTGCCCTAGATTGGCTCAGACAGGAGCTGGTGAGTCAGGTGGGGTGGGCGGGTCTTGCAGAGGGCCTAAGGGCCAGTCAACCGTAGGACCCAAGAACAATGGGTGTGGGGAGGGGTTGAGAATGGACCTCAACTCCAGCAACTGCCTGCTCCTGTTGCTTTGTCCTGGGGCTGAGGAGCCATGAGTGGACTTGTCCAATGTTTTATCCAGGGAGCCTTGCCAAAGCAGGATTCCATCCGATCTATCTTCTACCGACTACTCCCGTGGCTCTGGGGACAGAGCCCTGGCACCAGTTATAGGTGGGGAAAGTATGGTCTCCCCCACTCTGGGAATTGCTATACCTCAAAGATGCAGTGAAGGACAAAAGGAGGCATTGACCACACCGTAGGCAGAATCTGAGGAGGCGAGCATTCCATAGGTGGCTCATAACCCAGTATGTGCGAACAGAAAGATGCCCAGGCTCCAAATTGGAGATTCCGCTTAGTTGCCCTGGGGTGGGGCCCCAGGCACCTGTATTTGTTTAACAATCTCTCCTTAACTTAGTTTTAGAGCAAGATCTGAGAGACGGGGAGGGATCAAGCTGGGGCGAGAGGTGGTGGGGAAGCCACAGCCTGTGCGAAAACCCAGGGTGTTGACAGGAAGGGAAGAATGACGAAAGTGGCTGAGGACCAGGCCAGCAGTCTCACGCCCCCTCTCGGCCGCAGCGGGAGATGCAGGCTCAGGACCGGCAGCTGGCAGGACAGCTGCTTCGGCTGCGGGCCCAGCTGCACCGGCTGAAGGTGGACCAAGCCTGTCACCTGCACCAAGAGCTGCTGGACGAGGCCGAGCTGGACCTGGAGCTGGAGCCGGGGGCCGGCCTTGCCTTGGCCCCGCCGCTGCGGCACCTCGGCCTCACGCGCATGAACATCAGCGCGCGACGCTTCACCCTCTGCTGAGCCACACCTGCACCTCCTGAGACCTCCCGGGAAGGGGAAAGGAGGGGTGTCCCAGAGGTGCCAGCACTTCGCAAAGTGTGCTGGGAGGGTTAGGAGATCACTCAGCTTTCTGGGAGCATAAAGGCCCCTGCTGCCTTAGCTTGGGAAGGGGGAGTTGGAGGAAGGGGAGAGGCTCGCCGACCCCCAAGCTCTTCAATAAAGACCCTCTCTGCTTCCCATCAAGGTCTCTGCAGTCATTTATTCAGGCCCAAGGTCGTTGTGTGTCATCTGTAGCTGGGACCAGGGATTACACTGCAGGAGAGAAGGCCCAGGTGGAGATGAACAGAGGCACCCCCCTCTCCCCCTAGCTCCAGCTCTATCTCCCTATTTTTACCAAGATCAGAGCTGGAAAAGAACTTCAAATCCTAAATCACCCCCATGAAGGTGACAGGTCAATGGGCAACTGATGAATGCAGGACCTGGTGGACCTGGGTTGAAAAGCCAGCTCCACCATGCATTTTCTATCAGATCTGGAGGCGGGCCCCTTAAGCCTGCAACTGTTTCTTTCTCTCTAAACTGGAAATGCTACTTCTCACTCCGCAAATAGTTGGAGATGTCTTAAGTGAGACAATGCACAATAGACACTCCATAAACTTGAACTGTGTCTTGCTTATCCTTGCCATCACCCGTGGTATTAGTACCATTGTGCTGAGGCCCAGAGATGGGCTGTGCAAGGCTCTGTGTCACCGGGTTCTTTTTTTTTTTTTTTTTTTTTTTTTTACATTGTATCTTCTCAGCCTTTGTTTCTGTATTACCCTCTTTGTCTGACTTTCCAACTCAGGCTTCCTCTTCCCCCCACCCATTTCCTGTCCCCCCCTTCCCTCTGCAGCTGAGGTGCAGGCAGCATCAGCTTCCACCTCACAAACCCCAACAATGCTCTGTGGGCTCCCCTCCCCCAACTTGTTCACTAAGTGTAGGTCTGGTGGTGGTGCCGGTGACACATTTATGTTTTCCTCTGGGTGGGGCCAAGGCCCCGCTCTTGTGCCCGATAGATGCCACCCAGGGTTCCTCATAACACTGGTGACCTGACGCTTAGCCTATGATGGGTGCCACCCTCAACCTGGCCCCAGGGGAAAGGGAGATTCTTGGCCTGCGTGCTGCTTGTGACAAGGTTCCTGTCTCCCGCCTATAACAGAAATCCTGCCAGTCAGCTACCTGCACCTGGGTCCCTGGGCAGGCGTGTTTGTCTCCCACTTGTTGCAGGAGATGGTGGCAGGCCCCACATTTCTAACAGGGGCTGTGTCCTTGCCTCGTCCTGAATTAGAAATGTCGTCCTAATTAGTGGGGGCTTGCCCTGTCCTCTGTCCACAACAGGGGCTGTGACTCTGTCGTCTTGAAAACGCGGGGTTGTCCTGCCTGCTTCCTTAAACAGATTGTTGTCCAGCATTCTGTCTATAAGAAGGGGGTTATTAGCCTACCCTCTGACTCTAATAAAGGTATCGTCCTGAGCCCTGAGATGGCATGACTGTTGTTTTGCCATAGTTATTTGTTAACCTGACATCTGACTGTAACGTAAGGTGGTCTGCTCTCCAATGATTGAACAGGGAGAGCGCTCTCTCCTCTGACTCCAAAGTCCCTCTCTTAGACTGTAATGAAAAGGTCACTCAGCTCTCAGACTGTGACAGCAGTGCCACTTGTCTTTCACCAAAAGCCGAGCGTATGTCTGCTTGCCCCTTGCTCATTGAGATATAAAGGCTGCCCTTGAATCTCTTGTCCAGGTCGCCCCCGGGGGGCAGGAGGGAGGTTCCATCAGGTACCCTTTCTTCAGCTCTAAGAGCCCCCCTCGGGTGGGCTGGAGATGTAAAGGACCCCCAGGGGCTGAGGAGCTGGGGGCTATGGCAGCAGGAAGCTTGGGGTGCTAGAGGCTTGTGGTTGGGCTGCTGGGGCCCCGGTTGGCTGCGGAGCCCTTAGGAGGAGGCAGGAAGTCAGGGTGGGACGTGGGCGCGCTAAGACAGGCGGTGGCTACCTCGGCGAGGGGAGCTGAAACTGTGTGTGAGCTGCCAGGCTAGGCCAGGAGGACCATGTGAATGGGGCTGGAGGGCTCCTGGGCTGGGCAGGTAAGGAGTACTGGGAACAGGGGTCTAGGACTGTGGTGGGAGGACCGACTGGGGGAGGGTGGTGCTGCACCCGGGCATGGGGCGCGGCTCCCTGGGTATTCAGCAGCCCTACAGGCAGGGCAGGGGGATAGAAAAACCTCGCTAGAGGTCAGGTGGGCGGCGTGCGGTACAGCTGGAGGCCCCCTTTCCTACGTAGCTCTTGCCTCTCGCCTCTGCCACGCTGTCTGCACTGGTCCCTCCCTCACTGGGAGCATCTTCTTGGAGATCTGGCGCATGTACTGTCAGGTGTTGAAAAGGCCTTCAGAAATCCCCAAGTCCAGTCCCTGATCCCATTGATGGATGAGCCTCCTGAGGCCCAGAGAGGGCAAACGCCCCCTCCTTGTAACCACTCAGCAAGGCAGTGGCAGAGTCAGGCCCTGGGAGAGGGTGGTGGCCTAGGCTAGGACTGCCCCCCACCCCACTGGGCAGGGTGATGATGGTCAGTCTTGAGTCAGGGGATCCAGGAATCCTGCTGATGGCCGGGACAGACCCCAGTGACAAGCATCTTCTGAGAGAGAGAGAGAGAGAGAGAGAGAGAGATTGAGAGAGAGGGATTGAGACAGAAGAGTCACCCAGAGCATCCAGATGGACACGTGACAAGTGATTTTAGCCTCAGTGACCAGCAGTGCTGGAGAGCCTGGGGTGTCTCCTATTGGGAGCACGTGGATGCGGGAGGGCATATTTATCATCTGGGATGGGGCCTCCAGGGTGGAAGCATCTGACCAGAGGCTGGGAAGTTGAAGGAGAGAGAATGGAAAGGAAAGGGCAGAGGAAAGGCTATTTTTATCCCAGACAGGGGCACAGTCGGCCCTGGGTAAGGAACGTCCACGCTTCCATCTGGAAAGTTGCCATTCCTGCCCCTGCCAAGTGTCACAGGATGTCCTTCCCCACCCCCACCCCCCCCCCTTGCTCTCTCTGGCCTCAGCACACACACACACACCCCACCTGCATGGACAGGGCCAGCTGGTACTGCAGATTGCTGCTTCAAACCCCGGGAAGGTGGAGGCCCAGGTAGGCATAGTCAGCTACCTGCCCACCCCCTCACTTTCTAACTCTGAGCCTTCAGTTTATGGGGGGCATCTCCGTGTGAGCCAGACTTTCCAGGGTCCCCCTACCCCACCCTCCACTGCTGGAGTTTTCCTTGACACACGATTTCCACCTAGTTAGTGTGTCCCAGCCTTTCTCTCGTCCCCAAGCCCGATGCCTGTAGCCTTTTGTGCGGGCTGGAGAACATGCTGGCTCTCCCTGTGCCTCGGGGTGGGGGGGACCCATCCACACCCTGGACCTGCACCCCCTCATTCTGCCAGCATGTGCTGAGAGATGACGCAGGGCCCCTCGCCCTCCAGGCTCAGGGACAGAGGTTCTTCTCAAAGGGTAAAGGGCCAAGTGACGGGGCAAGAGAAAGAGATAAGGGCCGAGACTACAGAAGACTTCCCTTGGGTGACCTGGAAGTCTCCCTGGAAGAGTCAACACAGTTGTGAGAAGGGCAAAGGCCCTTTTTGGAAAGCATCTATGACAGGAGCCAAGGTCACTGTCCCTGGTTTCTGTTTCTTGGGTACCATGAGGGTAGCGCAAAACCAAACACCAGAGAGTGGATGGGTATGGTGTAGTGCAAAGAACATAGGTTTCAGGAACAGGCCGACCCAGGTGCAATTCCGGGGCTGGCATTTCCTCAAATGGTATTGCCTTCGTCTCTCCAGACTCCAAACTCCAGATCATTAATCTGTAAAGAGGCAATAATCAATTTCTCCCTTACAGACTGTTTGTGGGGCCTGTCATGTGCCCTGGGTTGTACTGGACACATAGTAGGTGCTTAACGGAGGTTAGGCAGTCCCTCCTCCTGTAAATGGTGCACCAAAAGGAGGGCTGTTCACACCCAGAATTACACCTACTCAGCACCTTGGCAGGCCAGTGAACCCCGTCCCCTCACACTTGTGGTATAGCTTTGCAAATGAGCTTGTTTCCTGTGTGTGGTGGGTGTGAGAATTCTAGGCTGAGCCACAGGGTCTACTTTAGAGGAGAGTCCCCCCAACAGCTTCAACACACACACACACACACACACACACACACACGCACGCACTCCCTATCCCAAACACCAGACATATCATCAGACATTGTGTGTGTGCCTATGTGGGCAGAAGCAGAGTCAGGGTCTCCACACACAACACACATTGGATCTTACAAGGCTATACATCCCCCCACAGGCTGATGACTTCAAGGCCAAGCTCCGTTTAGTGAAAGCAATGCTGAGGGGAGCTGGGTGTGAGGGTGGGATGGGGGCAGGCAAGACCAAGATACCATCATCCAGGGATGTGGCCAAACTCCAGTGTTGGCTTAAAGTGCCTGGTGCTGCGTTTCCAACACTTGTTCTGAAGAACAGCAGTTCACGGGGTGCCTGGGTGGCTCAGTCGGTTGGGTGTCTGAATTCAGCTCAGGTCATGATCTCACAGCTTGTGAGTTCGAGCCCCTTGATGGGCTCTGTGCTGACAGCTCAGAGCCTGGAGCCTGCTTCGTATTCTGCGTCTCCCTCTCTCTCCACCCCTCCCCTGCTCATGTTCTGTCTCTCTCTCTCTCTCTCTCTCTCTCTCTCTCTCTCTGTCTCTCCCTCTCAAAAATAAACATTAAAAAATATTAAACAACAACAACAACAAAACACCAGTCTCATGAAGCACCTGGAGAGAAAATGGTCTTGGGGCCAAATCCACATGGCCTCAGCTACCAACCAGCCCAACCCATGTTAATTTCATAGTCAATGTCAGCTTGTAAAAGCTTTGAAAGTTCCCCCAGAGTAGGGGCCTGATTGATTTTGTCCAACTCATCATTTCCCAAACTTCTTTGGTCACAGAACCTGTTCTCCCCCCGATCATCTATTCCACGCCTACTTTTCTTGTGATAGGGAGAGGAACAGAAGAGTAGGCTGTACAGTGAATCCTCCTCGAATGATCGTATCTCTTGGCAGGGTTTTTGCATTGGTGGTGGGGTTTTTTTTGTTGTTTTTTTGTTTTCCAGTGACAAAATTAGCACACGGCTGTTACAAAAAACTCAAACGGTACAGAGGCATGAACAGAAATATAAGAAACACAGCCCCCTCCAACCTCACTTCTGGGATGTGTTCACCGCGAACAGTTTCCAGAGTTTCCTATGTGTGGCTGCTGACAAGTGTCGTGGTTAGAAGCCCAGGCTCTGGAGGTAGACCAAGGTTCAAATCACCACTCTACCACTTACTTATTTGTTATGAGGCTTCAAACAAATCGTTTTACCTCATTTGTGCCTCAGTTTTTGCATGTGTAAAATGGGGCTCATTATAGCATTTACTTGATAGGATTAGTATGAGAATTACATGGAAACATGCAAATAAAGTATTAGCACAGAACCTGGCTTAAAAGAATCCCCGTATAGATGCCCATTTACATGCAAATAGGCTTCCATTCTCTATTCTGTTCTGTAACTTGCTCGCCATGTTTTTTGGTTTTGGGTTTTTTGCTTGCCATGTTATCACTGGGATGTCTTTCCATGTCAATACCTGGAGACGGTCCTTCTCTCTTTAACAGCTTCAGCTAACCGTTCACTTGGTAAATGGGTGATGGTGGTGATTTTGAAATGCTACTTCCTGACAAGTATTGCTCTTTTGCGTTGCCAGTGTTGTTGTGAGTCATAGACATTACCAATCAGTAAGTTGAAGACAGGCCTATGGCCTCCTGGGAAAATGGAGTGATCTGCCCGAGGGGCACCCACCTCTGTCAGAGAGGGCAGGGCCAAAAGGACAGGAACCTCTTGATCTGTTCACCTCTGTGTCACCAGCGCTAGAACAGAGCTTGGCACAGAGAGATATCCGTGCAACTTTTGTCAGTAGGCTGACCAGTTAAGAAGATTGTCCCTCCATGGGGCACCTGGGTGGCTCAGTTGGTTGAATGTGTGACTCTTGATTTTGGCTCAGGTCCTGATCTCAGAGTTCATGAGATCGAGCCCCGCCATCAGGCACCCGCTTGGGATTCTCTTTCCCTCTCTCTCTGCCCCTCATCTGCTTGCACGTGCTCTCTCTCTCTCTCAAAATAAATAAATGAACATTAAAAAAGAAAGAAAATTGTCCCTTCTCTAACTCACCAACAGAGGTCTAAGCCCAAAGCTCTGGCTCGTATTGCAACATTTCCCAAAATATGGCCTGTGCACCACCGATGTAGGTGAGTGATATTAGGGGGTAATGAATTTGAATTTACAGATGATATTATGAATTCGTTTTAATGTATCCTGATTTCTGTTTATGGATGGTGATACTGATTTTCCATTTATGGTAGATAAATATATTCCATTTTAGGTAAATATATTCAAGGTGAAAAGGTGGTCTATGGAAATGCTCAAAATCACAAAGGAAAAGGAAAATAATTGATAATAGCTAATATTAGCGTTTAGACTGGAAAATGTTTAAGGCTGGTGTAATGAAATGCTCATGTTAGCCACGAATAATAGTTAGAGTTGACCTTTAAACAACAGGGTTGTTGGGCTCCCACCCCACGCAGTCGAAAATCTGTGGTGTATAACGTTCAGCTGCCCAAAGACTTAACTACAGTTGACCCTTAACTACATACAGTCAGGGGCGCTGACTACCCCCATAGTCAAAAATACCCGCACTGGGGTGCCTTGGTGGCTCAGTTGATTAAGCGGCCGACTTCGGCTCAAGTCATGATCTCATGGTGCATGAGTTTGAGCCCCACATTGGGCTCTGCTGACAGCTCAGAGCCTGGAGCCTGTTTCAGATTCTGTGTCTCCCTCCCTCTCTACCCCTCCCCTGCTCACACTCTGTCTCTCTCTCAAAAATAAAAAAAACATTCAAAGAAAATCCTGGTATAACTTTGATCCCCCCTAGGACTTTACTAATAGCCTACTGTTGACTAAAAGCCTTACTGATAACATAAACAGTTGGTTAACACATATTTTGTCCATTTTTATTTATTTGTTTAGTTTTTATTTTTAGAGAGCGAGCACAAGCAAGGGAGAGGGGCAGAGGGAGAGAGAGAGAGAGAGGAAGAGAGAGAGAGGGAAAATCTTTTTTTTTTTTAAGCTTATTTATTTACTTTGAGAGAGAGAGAGAGTGCAAGTGAGGGAGGGGCCGAGAGAGAGAGAGAGAGAGAGAGAGAGGGAGAAAGAGAGAATCCCAAGCAGGCTCCACACTGATGGTGCAGATGTGGTACAGATGTAGGGCTGGAACTCACCAACTGCAAGATCATGACCTGAGCTGAAGATGGACGCCCAATGGACTAAGCCACCCAGGTACCCCGAGAGAGAATTGTAAGCAGGTTCTACCCTGAGCAGGGCTTCTATCTCAAGGCTCAATGCTATGACCCTGGGATCATAACCTGAGCTGAAATCAAGAGTTGGATGCTCAACCCAATGAGCCACCCAGAGGCTCCAGATTAACTTATATTTTGCATGTTATATGTTTTATACATTGTATTGCTACAATAAAGGAAACTAGAGAAAAGAAAGTGTTATTAAGAAAATCATAAGGAAGACAGACCACCTGGCTGGCTCAGCCGGTAGAGCATGCGACTCTAGATCTTGGGGTTGTAGCTTCGAGCCCCACGTTGGGTGTAGAGGTTACTTAAAAATAAAATCTTTGGAAAAAGAATGAAAGACAAAATCATAAGAAGAGGAAATACACTTATAGTACTCTACTGTAAAATATCCACATATAAGTGGAGCCCCATGGTTCAAAGCCCTGTTATTCAAGGGTCAGGTGAACTCACATGTACGTAGTTCTCCCTATGTGCCAAGCACATACTAAACGCTTTAATTATGGGATCATCTATATCTCACATATAATGCTTACAACAGCCCTCCGTGGAGATCCTGTTTTAGTTCCCATTTTGCAGATGAAGGAATGGAGAGAGGCTCAGAGAGGTTTACTAACCTGCCCAGAGGCCCTCTGCCATTACGGTCAAGCCACTCTCAGTTTCGTGAGAATAAATTCATCTTGTTTGCATTTAAGAGAAAGCTTATCTTTTTTGTTCTCTGTGGTTTAAAAAAAAAAAAACGGGGGGTGTTATATCACAAAGGAACTCAGGACACATCCCTGTTCTATCCGTTAGAAATTATTTACCATGCCTACCAACCCTGATTCCTAAGTACCATGATGAGGGTTCTGCGTAGGCCTCCATAGGCAAGGCTGTTCATTGAACATATACAACCGTGCTAACAACCAAATCTTGGTCAAAGGAAAAGGCCAAGAAAATGTTTTAAATGATTCCTGACAGATTTTGCCACAAGGTGGCCCAAAGTACCACAATGGTCTGCATTGGAATAGCCTGTCTGCTCTTGACCAAGAATTCCTGGCAAGAAGCTGGCACACATTTTGGACAGAATGTTCAATAAATGAATAGGTTTACAGTTTAGGGGAGAAAAAGTGTTGCCCTTTTTTTTTTTCTTCTTCAAGGGGACAAAACACATTCTAGGCAGCCAGGCGAGATAATGTCTATGGAGTTGATAAAGGTGAACAGGTTGGCAAAAATTAGAACTCACGGTGATATGAGCCCTAAACAGCCCTGGGTTTAGACAATCCAGTCCAGGAGCTGCACAGAGCCTGGGATTTTTTTTTTTTAATTTTTTTTTTTCAACGTTTATTTATTTTTGGGACAGAGAGAGACAGAGCATGAACGGGCGAGGGGCAGAGAGAGAGGGAGACACAGAATCGGAAACAGGCTCCAGGCTCTGAGCCATCAGCCCAGAGCCCGACGCGGGGCTCGAACTCACGGACCGAGATCGTGACCTGGCTGAAGTCGGACGCTTAACCAACTGTGCCACCCAGGCGCCCCGAGCCTGGGATTTTTGATCAGTTCTACACAGTGTGAGCAGGGCCACTGCTGCATGTGTTGGGCACTATGCTGAGGGTCATGAAGGGGTGGGGACTGACATCTAGCCTTCGCTCTACTCTCCAAGTTTGAAACCCCAGGGAGGGGTGGCTCTTTATAATTGGCACAAAGTGCTCTGTGGACCATGGGCAGCTTTGAATTTGACCGAGAACATTACAGACCCTAGTCAGAGGAGGTCTAGATCTATAAAATTCCTGCTATTGACCTCGAATTCCGGAGTTGGGAGAAGAGAATGTCCTGTTTCACTCACCCCAGAATCTGCCCTCATTGCTGGTGCTGAGAGCCCTGGGGATTCTCTGGATCTGTTTTGTCTTCATCTTCTTTTCCTTTCTTTCAGACAATGAGACATTTATATTAAGATTTAATTTTGATTTTCTTTTTACTGGCCTCGTTTCTTAACCTGATTAGATTATTTTGGCTACCCAGCAATCTTTGTCAAACTAAGACCAGAAGGATGGGACCCACATTGTGTATAAATAGATGTATGCATATATGATCTCACAACTACACAGGGACAGGCACAAACTATACATACCCCCATTCTGTGATACACCCGTCTGCACAAACAGCCTTGGACAAGCCCATGGGTATGCACACATAAGCACGATGTTCACAGAATCATCCGCCTTCATATACGCAGACTTGCATTCACCAATTGGCTAAATGTACACTCAGAAACATGCATTCTAGGTGGAAGGAGAATCGTCTTGCAGAAAAAGGCCTTTGTTAACAGCACAATGATCAAAGTTTTGATGAAGAGCGGTTCCCACCCTGTCAGACCTCCTCCCCTGCCCTGTTTCCTCCATGGCCCCTCAGGATCCTCCACCCTCTTTAGAGGACTTCCTAAGGAGTAAAGAGTAGAGGAGAAAGCTTGGTAGGTAGCCTTATCTGAGTTTCACCTCTGCCTAGAGTCCTCATGTGCTATTGGGAAAATCACTCAACCTCTCTGATCCCCCAGAGTCTCCACCTTTAAAACAAGGCTGGTGGGGCGCCTGGGTGGCTCAGTTGGTTGAGCGGCCGACTTCGGCTCAGGTCATGATCTCGCGGTCCGTGAGTTCGAGCCCCGCGTCGGGCTCTGTGCTGACAGCTAAGAGCCTGGAGCCTGCTTCAGATTCTGTGTCTCCCTCTCTCTGACCCTCCCCTGTTCATGCTCTGTCTCAAAAATAAATAAACGTTAAAAAAAGTAAAAAATAAAAATAAAACAAGGCTGGTAAATTACACCAGTGCTTCTAAGCTCTTCCCTCCCAGGCTACTTTGCCCTTTTTCCTTGTTGTAGTCCCCCCCACCCCCACCCCCCAGGTCTCATGGTTTTGAAGTTACTTTGTTTAGGTGCTCATTTTCTTGTTTTCTAATTTAAATTTTAATCAGAGACTTAATCAAGTATGCATTGAAGAAACCATCATATAATTTGTCAAGCTAAGAAACAAATTATAGTGCAATTTCCCTTCAGGCTTTTTGAAATACTGAAATAATCTGCAGGCCTCCAGCATCATCCTGGGGCCTCCCAGAAACATGGAGCTCCCAGTAGCTGGGAGCCACTCACCAAAATCCTCTCTGGCATTGTCGGACCCCAAGGTCTCATGATGGCTGCCTGGCCCTACACTCCACAGCTTAGACTTTTGTAGAGGGCTGGATGTGCTACCTGCTGCTGGAGGCCTCCAGGAGCACAGGACAAGCCACAGAGGAAATTCTGGGGTCAGATTCCCCAGAAGAGTTAGAGTTCCTTTGGGCGTAATCAGGACAGGTTTGACTTCTTCCCCATTCCTGACTCCAGTATATATTTTTAAATGTTGATTAATTTTTATTTTTTAATGCTTATTTATTTATTCTGAGAGAGAGAGAGAGAGAGAGGATGAATAGGGGAGGGACAGAGAGAGAGAGGGACAGAGAATCTGACCGAAGTGGGCTCTGTGCTGACAGCAGAGAGCCTGAAGTGGGGCTTGAACCAAGAACTGTGAGATCGTGACCCGAGCTGAAGTCAGACGCTCAACCGACTGAGCCACCCAGGTGCCTCAATTTTTTTTTAAGTAGGCTCCATGCCTAATGAGGGCCGGACACGGGCCAAACTCACAACCCTGAGGTCAAGACCCAAGCTGAAAGCAAGAGTCTGATGCTTGAAGCACCTGGGTAACTCAGTGGGTTAAGCATCTGACTCTTGATTTCAGCTCAGGTCAGGATTTCATGGATTCGTGGGTTTAAGCCCCGCATCTGGCTGACAGCACAGAGCCTGCTTGGGTCTCTCTCTCTCCCTCTCTCTCTGCTCCTCCCCCTACTTCAAAATAAATATACTTGAAAAAAACAACAACTTTTTTTGAGAAAAAAAGTCTGGGGCATCTGAGTGGCTTAGTCGGTTGAAAGTCCAACTTTGGCTCAGGTCATGATCTCACAGCTCGTGAGTTCGAGCCCCGCCGTCGGGCTCTGTTCTGACAGCTCAGAGCCTGGAGCCTACTTCAGATTCTGTCTCCCTCTCTCGCTGCCCCTCCCCTGCTCATGCTCTGTCTCTCTGTCTCTCTCAAGGATAAATAAACATTAAAAAAAAATTTTTTTTAATGAATAAATGTTAAATTTTTTTTAAAAAAAAGAAAAAAGGAAAAGGAAAAAAAAATGTCTGAAGCTTAACTGACTGAGCCACCTAGGCACCCCTGGCCCTAGTAACTAGGGATGTCAGGTCCTCTCTGGTAGGCCCAGATTTAGTCCATGATATAGATCCTGTCTGCATGCTGTCCTGGACTGTGGCCCAAGGCCCTGTGGCTCTTTTTCCCTTCCCCGCGTGACTCCAGCCTGGACCAGGCACCAGCTTCCAGCCCTGTGATCTCCAGCCTGGATTCCTTCTGGCCCCTCCACTGGCTTCTCCTCGCTATCGCATCCAAATTCATCCCCTTACCTCAACCCCAAACTTTTCTCATCTGTCTCTTACCCTTTTCCGAAGCCTCTGAGAATGTCAGCCTAGGTGGGCCCTACGATCTCAGTCCAACTCCATCTGATGTTGGCGTTCTCTTTACAGTACAATCAACCTGTGATCTTCCAAGGCCTGTTTGAATATCGCAAACAACGCGATGATGCTCACGGCCTCACCCATAGCTCAGCTCGCCTTTGGCTGCTTCCAGATTGATATCAGGGCTTCTCTGGAGGCGTTTGCTGCTCATTAGTTTCTAGCCATAATAAAATTAGCTGTCAAAAAGCCATTTACAGCCACAGAGGGGTAGACTCTGGTTGAGCAGGATTTCTCGAATGTCTCTCCCCCACACTCCAGGACTCCTCACAGGAGC